>NW_004567117.1:17015012-17117959 GCF_000260355.1 Condylura cristata
AAAAAATGTGATTTTTACATGTATGTTTCTGACTATATTTTATCTATGCGTAAAGTTTATGCTAATATAAATTAATCATAATTTCCTCAAATCTGGAATCCCTGCAATTTAGATGAATTAAGTTTTTTGATTGATTTAATGCATAGTTCTTTTATTTTGTTATAATATTCTTATTTATCTCCTAACTCATTTAATCCTCATTTCCATCTCAAACTACATTTTAATGTTTTATTATTGTTGTTATTGTTGTTGTTGTTATTATTATTATTAATGATTTGACTGCTACTAATGATTATGGGAGGGGCAGGATTAAGTGTTATTTGTTTCCATGATGAAGAGAAGGGAATCAAGAAGAAAACAGCAGGTACAGATATCTCAGTAGCAGAATCAGTTCCAGTTGGCCAATTCACTTGGGTGGGACCATGTTGGGGTCAGCCTCTTTAATAGTCTCTATCACTAGACAGTTTCTGGGATATTCTTTAGATATAAAAAGGAACAGAAAGTTTTCATTACTGAAAATGAACCTGATGATGAAAAAACAAACAAAACACATTATAAACAAGTCTCATTTATATTGTCACTCCTCTTTCAAGGGTGCCTGCTATCTTTTATTCATCCTTATTTCACAGATCATTGTTCTAAGCACTTAGATTTTCTTACCCTCCATTCTGCCTATGACCCTGATAAATCTAGTAATAACTACAGGTGGTAGACATTTGCTATATACCAGTTTGTCACCTAACCTTTTTATGGACATCATTTCATTTCATCCTCACAACAATCCAGAGAGGTAGACGTTATTTTCCCTGAGGAAACAAGTCCAGGAAGGTCAAAGACATTGCTCAGAATATCAGTCTTTAGGTGGTGAATCTGGTATTCAACACCATTTGGTCTGATCCAAAACTTGAACTTAAAACTCAATTAGAACTTCAGAATCATGAATTAACTTGCCCAGAAGTCAAAACAGCATCTCTCTCTCTTTTTTTTTAATAATAGGTTGAGACAAGTTACAATTTCTGACCATTTGTTGAGATACACTCAGCTGAATCGGACCATATTGTGGAAAATTACAAGGCTAGCAAAGTTTATCTTTAGCATTTGGACAGATTTTCATTGTCTGATTTACTTATACACCTATAATAGTAACCTTAGACTGTCCTATGTTTTTCTGTCATGATGAACAGTGTAAAATAAACTCATTTTTCTTGAAGTGTAAGTGATATAGATTTTTGTCTCTTTGATAGACATTTGCATTTTTAAAATGGATATTAAAAAATCTAGGGATTAATTTAATAAATTAATCTCAAAGAGAGGGATTTTTAGGCTATATCTGATGGATCAAAGAGGTATTACAGGTCTGGGCCACTTTCCTGTGACTTTTCAAGCCACATCCTCTATGTGATCAGGCATTTCACATATCACTAATGTAGCAGGCAGGCTGTGACTAAGGCTGGACACTAATTTGCTCATTGCATTGCTCACTGAAGAAATCATAAATTTTGGCTTTTTTTTTAACTGTGGAATGTAGTCATTATGATCTAATACACCTGCTGTTCTTAAGTTTCACTTAAGCCACAGAAATACTGGATAAAATTTAAATCAAACAGAAACATCCTTAATTATATTATTTAGGAAATAATGTAATAATATGAAAATATATGTTTTAAAGTATTCAAATGTGCGTATTTGGAATTTAGAATTTATGTTCAGTATCTTGAAGTTTATAGATGCAATAATTCTTATAAAACAAAACATCATTTCATATGTATTTTCCAGATACTTTAGATAAAATGAACAATTTTATGGTTAAAGAAATTGTGGATGAATTGGATGAAGGTGGTTAAAAATTATAATCTTTCCGGGCCCTCCCTGGTGGCGCAGCGGGTTACAGCACTGCACTGAGAAGCTAAAGCCACTTCCGCATGAGTTCGATTCCCGCCTGCCCCGGAGGAGCCCACATGGCGTGGCAGACCTCTCCTGGCCCGCCCGCTGCTCCCCTCAGCAGTGTACTTCGTCCATCTGCCTGTTCTGCTCCCCACTCTGTCTCTGGTGAAGCCTCTCGCCTCCCCTGAGCCTCTGGCCTGTACCCCCGTTCTGTATGTACAAATAAATAAATCTTTAAAAAAATTATAATCTTTCCGTTATAAGATTAGTAAGTACTGGGAATATTATGTATAATGTGATGATTCCTTTAACACTGCTCTGTTATATAGTAGAGAACTATTAAGATTAAATCCTAAGAGTTTTCACCACAAAAAATAAATCATACTAGGTGATAAGTGTTAACTAAACTTGTTGTGGTAATCTTTCACAATATATCTGCCAAGTTTGTTGTATATCTTCAACTTGTATTATTACTTATGCCAATTACATCTCAGTAAATCTGGAAAGAAATCATTAAACCAATTTAAAAAGCAAAAGTTTCTTCATATGCAACCTGTATAGGTTTGAAGTAGTTAACAATGAAATGAATGATATAGACCAGGTTTTCCCAATAAATTATGGTTCTCTAACTGTGATTAATGTAGCTTCATCTTTGTCAAGGTAATAAGCTGGTTGAATATTTACATTTAGGTAGAAAGAAGAAATGAAAGGCACTCACAGACATATCTTTAAGATATGTTAACTGTGTTTTGTACCAATAAAGGGACATTGATTTCCATGTGATTAAAAGAAAAGCTTGAGCCCTCCCTGGTGGTGCAGCAGGTTAAAGCACAACACTATGAAGCTAGCTGCAGCCACTGCAGCATGAGTTCGATGCCTGACCAGGGATGTGACCCACATGGTATCCATATGGAGACCTCTCTTGCTTCGCCTGCTGTTCCTTGGCAGTGTACTTTGTCAATTTGCCTGTTCTGTCCCTCTGTCTTTGGTGAATCCTCTCACCCCTATACCTCTGCCTGCATTCCTGTTCTTGTATGCATCAATCAATCTTTAATAAAAGCAAAAGAAGAGCTTTCAGTGTTTTAGAATGAGTCCTGAGAAGAGACAATGCTGTTTCAAAACTTCAGCAAAACTCACAAACTTCTTTTGCTGGGTTTCTGATTCGATAAGACACTTATCACACCTAAAGCTGTGGAAATGCAGAGGTCCAATATGGGTGAGTTATTATCCAACTCAAGCAACACCTAGCAGGTAAAGTGGCTGGTTCCACATCAGTTATTGTATATTATAGCACTGTCAGTAACAGATGATGTCATGTGATCACTAAATATGTGACTTCAAAGAAAAATAGAGATTTGCTTTTAATATATATGTGATGGTGGGGGGGGGATAAAAATGGCTGAGCATGTTAAGCCCACTGGCAAGGAATCTGATTCCTGCCTTGTTGAAAAGATAATTGGTTCAGGAAAAATGTGATTAAATTGTGTTCCTCTAGAAATCACATAAGATTGAACTTTTTCAATTTGGTCTTTATGGTAGACATGTACAAATCTAAAAGACCCCATGGCCACACACACACATTTCATCCATGCACATGACCAGGACAGAAGCAATGTTCAGAATTTGAACTTATCAGACTCCTGCTGGTATGTAAGTGACTTCTGCAATTAGTAGGTAACAGGTTTTTCAACAGAAATAGGAGAGGGAGAGGCTGGATGGTGATGATAGCCAGTTAGGAATACAGATCATCAAGTGGTTGGACAAGAAAGGAAAGTGGAAAAGCAGACAGGGGGTTCAGTCTCCCAAGCCAATCTATAATTGGCAGGCAGGAAAAAAAAAATGACCAGACACCCCCTGGTAAGAATAACCTGTGTTACACAGAGCAGGCATGGGCTCTCATTCATCTGTTGATTTGTCTGAGAACTGTTTCCCGAACTGAAAGTTTTTGATTTCAGAACTTTGGAGAAGGGAATGCATGCCCTAGGCTGTTTCTGTTCTTAAAACATCATTGCCTGAGATGCATGGGGACTTGAGTGCCATATCAAACTACCTATTTATTGCATATACTCCACTAGAGTCTATTGAAAATAATACCTGTTATTGAGCTGTCTTTTTTTTTTTTTTTTTCTCTTAGCAGTGTAGCTGCCTTTAGTAGTGTGGGCAAAACTAGTATGATCTGTCCTCTTAATATGAAAATAAGGTTTGATGACACTTTCATGTTTTATGAGTTCATTATGATACAAATTCTCACCTTGGTAGCCCTGGAATGGATATTCCAGTTCTTTCTTGCTTGCTTTGAGTCTACATTGTAAAGGGCATTTCTTTTTTCTATATGTTACTGCTCAGCCCTAAAAAGATGGCACCCAGAACCACTGCCTCTGTTTTCTCCCTGGAAACAAAGTCCTGTAACCCACAGCTTCTTTTCCCTTAGCTCTTACATCTGGTGTACTCTTAGGTGCCTACTGTCCTACTGTAGCAGTTTAGAGAAAAAGAATGGCAATGTACTGTCAGATTTAAAGCTGAGATATCTCAGTGTGACTGTTATGTTCTATTCTGTTAGAACAGAACAGAAAACGTTCTATAACATTTACTTAATATTCTTTTTAATGGTTAAGTGTCGCTCAGTTTCATGGAAGATATCTAGGACAGGCCCAGTCATCACTTTGAAATAGCCTATTTCCCAGTTCCTTTAACCCTTGATCAATAATTATTAAGTCCAGTGAAATGTAATCAGGATTCTGAACTTCTCTTAAAATTCCTCCTGTCCACTAATTTGGGTCTGCTCCCAGCTGCAGGATGTTAGTGTTGGGAAAAGTGGCATGCTTTATGCCCTATAAATGGGATATTTCTAGCCCATGTTTCTGAAGCCTCTGGGAGGGAATCTGGGGAAAGGAGAGAAAGGTTAAGGGTTATAAGATTCCAACAGGGATGGCACAGGTTTTTCTTTGGTTATTTTGATCACAGTGGATTTTTATGTTGACTCTTCCACACATGGGCAGTTTTGTGGGGGTTTTCAGAGACAACAGTCACTAGGGTTTCTGTATTTTTAAGAAGTAATCATGCCTTTTCTGACTGTTCCTGGATTCTTAAAAGTCCGTGTAACTCATCAATTCTTAGGAATCTCGCTATCATCTTAAGAACAGTCCCTTTTATGAGACTCAGCACTAGGTCGGCCATTCTCTCTTTTCCACATTTATTCCATGAGAACATGTACATATGGCCTGTTGTTGAGAATTATAGCCCTTTATTCTGGTGTTACAGCTTATATCATCCAAGTTTCTACTTTTTACTCTTCGGATGATAATTAAGCAGGTCTTCAAAAAATACCTTTACATTCTCAGAGTGATATCCTTGAGTTTTTTCTTCATTGGACTAAAATGAGATGGAATATACATCTATAGTACCAAAACATGGACAAGGAAAATGATTCAATCTTCTGACACCAATTTTTTTTTATTTCTGTCCTCCTATTCTTTTTTTTTTTAAGCTTCAGAAACTTCTTTTTCTTCTGATTGTGGTAACATGCTTTTACAATGTTGTTCATGTTTCAGAGGTACAGGGTCTTCTGCTTTAGGTGTTTTGATCACTCTAAGACCACCACCACCACGAAAGCACCCGTAGTCCTCTGCTATCGTCCATTTTGCTCCCTTCCCGTTTAATTCTTCCCCTTCCCCTTCCCTGGTATCTTTATTCTACAGAGTTCTAGGATTTCTAGATTGACTTTATCTGATGTTTTGATTTATTTTTCTCTATTCCAAGTGTAAGTGACACTGTCTGATATTTGTATCCTCTGATTTATTTTGCTTAACGTAATCCCCTTTAGTTCCACCCATGTTGTAACAGAAGAGAATATAAACAATTGAAACTACATCACGTACATTCTTTATTGGCTGGAGTTGGATGGTGCCTAAGGTGTGTAAAAAGATTTATTATCCACTTCACAGTGTGGGTAGCCTGGCAACTCCTTTTGGAAGTAAATTCAAAGTAATGAAATATTTGGAGACAAAATCAGAAAAAAATATAAAAAAGACAAGGCATATGTACTAGAATAGATCAGCAATCCATTGAAATTTATTGAATAATGAGCCCATGTAACATGCATCCTTTTGAAGACCAGTGGCCCAGAATAAATTATCTGCTTTTGTCTGAGGTAAAAAGTGATCATGTGACACTATAACAACTTCAAGTGTGCTATCATTTTTGTGCTGAGGGTTCTGAAATGTCAGGTACTAGCTATAATGGTATGAAAGGGAAAAAAATTCAGGTACGCTTTTGAGATACCATCATTTTTGCTTTTGCAGGTGAAGACTAAAATGGTAAGAAACTCCATGATAATAGATGCTGTTATTCCCATTTTATTGACATAAGTTATCCCTATGTCAAAGTACCTAGATCCAAAATAATTAACATTGGAATAACACACACACACACACACACATACTTAGGTTTCATAAAAACACAGACTTGAAGTATATTGAATATATTATCCATATATCTTTATATATGTGTGTGTGTGTGTGTGTGTGTTTGCGTATTGATTGCATATTAGCTATCCTCTCACCTACTGTTGGTTCTGAGTTGATATCATTGATTAAGTGCAATTATTTATATTTTTTTTGTTTCTCTTTTAAAGGCAACTTCCCCATTTCTTTATTCTTATATTTTAGACTATAATATATATATATATATACAACTACAAATATTAATATACACAAAATATAAGATTATATATATGTGTATATATTCCCCTCCAATCCCTTTTGTACTTATGGATAGTATCGATTCAGAAGGACTGGAGGTTACTGGGCCATGAAACCATCCATGGGAGCAGGAGGGCTGTGCTCTTCTCCACCCAGTGATTTACAAGTTGTTCGCCATCTTGTTGCGTAGTCCCTTTCACTCATTGAACTCCAGTGATTCTATTCTTGTAAACTTAGATTCAGAAGAAAACAGAAAGCATAAACAACTGATCAAATGGCATCTGAAATTACAGGTAGTTCAGAATACCTGGTTATGCTCTATTACTTCTATCTCTATCATCAGGAAGATAAGTCACCTTTCATTGAGTGAGAGTCGAGTAAAACTAGGAGTGATCTCTAGTTAATTTTCTTCCTCTCTGGGAAATAGAGTGGAAAATACCATTCTGCTTGGTGGAAATGTTATGAGTGTGAATGTGTTTACCCCACAATGAAAAGAATATTGAATTCAGTCATAAAAAATTGAACAGGGACAAATCCACTACAATGAACAACTTTTCCATATGCAAATTATTTACATCTCAGATATTGATTTTCTTGTATGTAAAATGAGAATGATAATTCTCACATCATAGAGTTTTTCTAAGAATTATAATGGGAAGCATTATTTGAGGATAAAGACACTCAAGAAATTGCAGAAAATATACTTAACTACTAACAAAAGATAATCTCTTTGCATGTTAATTTCTTATCAGCAAGTGCACACAATCTACATGTTTCATAGGTTTGTTGTAAAACTGTATGGCACCATGTAGGATATGAAAGTGCCTAATACTCAAAATTTTTGTTTTGAGACATTCTTGATTAATCAAAGAATAGAGAAAGACTGTATTCAAAACTATGCATTTCCTCTACTAATCACACAGAACAATTAACTTTGGCCACTTTTAGTCACCAAATATATGGGTGTTTTTCCTATATTAGTTTTTCATGACATTGTCTATGTGTCATGTAATTTAATGTAATTCTGATACCTCTACCTGGAACTAGCATTGGATTCTACAGGGTAAGGTTCAATCCCATGAAACAACCCCCACACACCTCAAAGGTCACTCATAAGTAGTAGGTCCACAGGTTATCTATAAAATGTCTAAAATGACTAAAATTGGAGATACCCATGAACCTTCTTCTGGTTTGGTACATTTCTAAAGCAGCTCACAGAACTCAGGAAAACATTTAGCACTTATTCAGAATTTTGATAAAAGATGCAAAGGAACAACCAGCAGAAGAGAAAATAAGGACTGCAAACTCCCAAATAGAGGCACTTATGTCTGCCCTGAAGTTGGGGTGTGTCACCCTCCTTGTGTGGCTGTCTAGGCCTTTCTAGAAGTTCCCAAATCCCATATGTTTGGAATTTTTATGGAGGCATCATCACTTGGGCATCGTGGATTGTTGCTTCAATTTTTTAGCCCATCTACCTGCTCAAGAAAATGAAGGGTGGGATTGAAATAGTATCTGGCCTTCCCAGATATTGACCCCCATTCATGAACTATCAGTTCCCACTAAGAGTCATCTCATCTCATCCAAGACTCTTCCATCACCCAGGAATTTACACACATTTTGGGAGCTCTATTCAGGAACTAGGGTTAAAGACCAAATGTCAGAATAAAAAAATATACCTTAATACAATTAAGAACCCAGAAATCAGGGGTAGAGATAAAAGTATACATTCTGTTATTTCACAAAAACCAACTCTGGGTGTTACATTCCCAAACTCCTTTCTGTGCTTTGTCCCTTCATTTTCTACCCCTCAGTATGATATTTTGCAGTGCTCCTACATTTTCCCCTTTCCACAGATGTGGAACTCCTGAGCTTTCTTTCCTTATCCTACAGCATTATAGATTATTTAGGAGAGGTTATTCTGTGTGGTGTATAATATAAATGGTACACACAGGCACATAAACACAGACACTCAGAGACATGACATTCTATAGCACATATATGTAAAATGACCTGAATGTACATATAAACATATGCTTAGAAAATTCTTTAGCTGTGAATTCTAAGTTTCTTTTACCTCTGTGAAAATTTTTGTAATCAGGAAACATAGAGGGCCCTCTCTGGTGACTCAGTGGATAAAGACGCAATACTGCAAGCTAGCTGCAGCCGCTTATTTGCGAGTTCAATACCCAGTCCCAGAGGTGATCCACATGGCTCATCAGACCTCTCCTGACCCGCCCGCTGCTCCCCTCAGCAGTGTATTTGGTCAGTCTGCCTATTCTGTTCCCTACTCTGTCTCTGGTGAAGCCTCTCAGTGCCCCTGCACCTTTGGCTTCTGCCCCATTTCTGTATGTACAAATAAGTCAATAAATCTTAGAAAAAAGAAAACAGAAAAGAAAGTCATGGACTTCCCTAAAGGTGATTTGTAGTTCCTTTCAATTACATACAGTTTGAGTCAACATCTATGTCGCTTGCATCTAAAGCAAGTCCCACTGGTACCTGGGGTATTGTAGATGATATCTCCAGGGTTATTATTTATGCTCACATACAAGCTACTGGCACAGAGCCCTAAAGTCATTTTCAGTCTTGGGCAGAGCAAAGAAATTCCTGGGGTGAAACCTAAGGCACTATGAATTAGGGCAGCTGAACTCCCTACCTGTATAATGAAAGAAATAGTGAGGTTGACAACTGTAAAATGGTACACGAGGAAGCTGGAAATAGCACCATTGCCATTTGATTAGAAACCTTTTATGCAAGGCTGTTTGTATTGTGTCTTCCTAAATCTCATTTATCTGGGTTTCAGCAAATGTGAACACTAAAAATCCAAGCCAGAAAACTGGTTTTACTGTTTATCATCAAAATTTGGAGCTATATCTTAAAACAGAGAGACTATTTTTGAAAAGCTTGAAATGTTGTCACAGTACATTCAGGGTAAGCATCCAAATGTATTATTTTAGCACTTTTGTCCACTTTTAGTGAAATGAGAAGAAGCTGAATCCAGACATGTGTAAACTCTCTTCTATTGTCAGATTCTGTCCTCAAACATTTCTTTTTTAAAGCAAAGTTTTATTTGACCAGCTCTAAAATCACTTCCGGCTGGGGGTTCACTTCTCATAGGCTAGGACGTCAAATTTCATGTTGTAAATGCCTATGCCATTACCATCATATAAAGTTAGCAGAAACTATAATTGAAGTCAAGAACAATAGCAATTTTAAAATGGAAATAATAGTGCTAACAGTATTGAACATTTAGAAATGGTCCAAGCCCCTGACTAGGCATTAACTCAACTTTATAACCGTTTCATGAAGGTCAAAAAACATAGTTGGGTGTGACTTGTCCCATGGGAATTATCCTTGGACTTGCACAATTCTCAAAATTCAATGTGAGTGGACAAATTTATCTGTTTATTTTGTCATTTATTCATTTTTAAAAATATTTATTTTCATTCATGTATGCATAGAAGAACCAGGGTGTAGGCTAGAAGTGGGAGTGAGAGAGGATCCACCAGGGACAGAGTGGGGAGCAGAACAGGCAGATCTAGATCTATTGAAACACACTGCTGAGCAGAGCAGCAGGTGAGAAAGGAGAGGTCTGCTGAGCCATGTGGGTCACTTCCTTGATCTGGGATTGAACTCATGAGGCAGTGGCTGGTGATACCTTGACAGCATTGACACTTTACCCCTGCACCACTTTTGAGGCCTGAGAATACCCATTTAGAAGGAAATTTCAGAGACAGGGAGAAATGAGCACCTGTGCTCACCTCCACCTGCCACTCTGCAGGATTTGTTCTCACTATCTTCCTGAATAAAGAGAGAAAGAGCAGGAGAAATCAAAGGAATGTCCAAGGATTTTTAATTTGTAGTAACTAATGTGGACATCTGTGAGTGCTACCAAGGATCTTATATCTCCTACTCATAAATCATTTTTTTTCAGATACATGCATTTTAAAGCTATTCATAATATATTAAATAAATTCTTCTGGTTGACTGAATACTTTGAAACACTGCTTGAATTCCACAAAATAGGTGTGTCCCCCCCAAAAAAAATTGTGTTCATTGAATTAAAGTTTATCTTCATAATCTGCTCTGGGAGTTATAGTTTCAACCTCTCAGATGTATATTTTTACAGCCTGCCCACCACCAGTGCCTCAACATTCTACCATGTTCCATTGTGTCCCTTTCCTCTCTATTTCCTCCTCTGGTTGCCTGGTTTTTGCAGCCAGGTGTTAAGAGTTTATTATTGGTTTGGTTATTTGTGGACTCTTTGTTGTGTTTCTCTATATCCCACATATCAGTGTGACCATCTGGTATTTGTCTTTCTTTTTGACTTATTTTCCTTAGCATTATCTTCTACAGTCCCATGCATGTTGCTGCAAATCCTGCTCATTTTTTTTAAACCCAGAATTCTTCTACTCTTTGTCAGTCTTGACTTTTACTTAATTTGAATTCATTGCTGGAATTAGATCTCAGGATTTTCCTCATTCTGTCTTCTTCTCTAGTCTTTCTCCCTGATTGATTAAAACAAAACAAAACAAAACTGCTCATGAAGAATTGCTATTCTTTCCCTTACAGTAAGTCTTACACTTTTAGTCTACTTGATGCCAAATTAGATGGAAGTTTTGTAGAAAATTTTCTGTATATTGTTTATTGATCAAACCTAGCTTCTGGGTCAGAATGGAGTTAGAAAATCTTTACAAAATCTCATCTCTTTTCTTATCTAATTTTGTTTCTTTCTCACATTACCAATTGGTATAGCTCATGGTAAGAATTATGACTTTCTCTCTATTGTGTAGGAACTCTGAGAGATGAGAGATCACCAGAGGCTTTTAAATCTAGGAGTGTTCCAGAACTCTCATTCTCATTCCAGTGCATTTTTAAGCAATGCACAATGAAGAATATTTGATGACAGATGGTATAAAATTTATCTTTTTTCCTTTTTTAGAATCTTAAGAACTTCTGTGAGTAAGTATAACTTTCTACTTGCCATCTTCACTTTTAATGTGTAACAGCAAATGAATCTTGACATGGTCAAATGGAATTCTCAACTCTATTTTACTTTTACTTTTCCACAGACACCTGTAAAGCTTGCTCCTTCATAGTAAATGGCACCAGTTAACCCATGGGTTACACATACTTTACCAACTTGTAACATTAGTTGACTCGAAATCCAGTCAATAGTTGCTTCTGCCCTTTACTCTGCTCTAATTGATGATACATGGAGCAGAGATGAACTTTCCCATTAGACCTTGACCACATTGCAGATTTGTGAACCAAATAAATGTTCTAGTCATTTTATGTCACTACATTCATTATTTTTTTCTGTTTTGATAGATGATAGGAATTGGGTTAAAGCAAAATTGTTCCAGTTATGTCTTAGATTATATGTTAAGAGTTAATTGCTTTGAATTTGACATATTTCCATAAATATTATAAAATCAGGCCAAATTCATATGGAAGATTTAAAAATTGCCATATAAGTAGATTATAAATCACAATAGTTGAGTTTTGATGATGTTTTACAATATATCTACCATATATGAGATATAAGACATGTCACTATACTTATACAAAGTGTAGATGATCTGGTTCTTGACTTCAAAATAAAACATTCAAAAATATCCTAGGTGGAGTAATTCCTACCTTGAGTATCAATGAGTATATTATATTTATGATAGTTTCCTGCATTTTTTCCCCGGAAAAATATGTGTAAAAATATAAATGCTTAAGGGAAAGAAAAATAAACAATATGCTCACTTATAGTCACAAATATAAAAAAAAAATGGGAACAGTTCTATAAAACCTCCCAATCTCAGATTCCCCTTTTACATGAATATAAATCCACATTTATATTCATAACACATATAAAGACTTTTTAAGCTTATGGAAAGACTCAAACCTAGTAATCTAGTGCATATGTAAGGGAATAACATTCTTGAGAGACAGTTTTTTAGGAAGATTTTTAGGTTTTTTTCTTTGGTATGGTAAGTAAATTTTAGAATTTTATTTTTTTGTATGTTAAAGGACTACTGATTTGAACATTTAAATATCTTTAGTAAACTCTCCTGACCTCCTTCAGTATGGAAGGATGTCCCTGTGGAGGAGAATAACTACTGTGATTCCAGTGCTTTGTGGAGACCTCAGATGTGAGGCCTTCTGGAGCAGTGTCTGCAATTTCATGTTATTGGAGCATCATGGTATCTCCAGGGTTGTGACTTTCTCTAAGTTTGCTGCAACAGAACCAAAATATGAAAATATGCAGACTTCTACAGACATAATGATCCCATCAAATGTTTTGAGGGTTAAAGGGAGGCTGGGATCTTTGAGGCAGTGATTTTGAAACATAAAGGATTTCTTTGGTTTAACGTTTATCATTGTCTTGTGTTCTTGAATTATAAATCATGATAGTTGAGCTAAGAAAAAATTTACCTTGATATGTAAACAACTAAGCATTGTGGACAGACAATAAAAGATACATTTATTTAGTAATATGAAGCCTTATTTTTAAAAAAAGTTTATGTTCATTTTGCATATGATATAGAATTGCTGAGCATTCCTTGTAGTACACATATCATGGGGACTTCATTCAAATTTAATGTGGATTTCATGGACTACCACCATTTATGTCATTAGTGTGGCACATGGACTAATTATTCTTTTTTTCAAGATTTATTTATTTATGCTTATAGAATTGGGGTACAGGCCAGAGGGGCAGGGGTGGTGAGAGGATTCACCAGAGACAGAGCGGGGAGCAGAACTGGCAGATTGATGAAATGTACTGCTGAGGGAAGCAGCAGGCAGGTCAGGAGAGGTCTGCCACACCATGTGGGTCACTTCCTTGGCAAGGGAGCGAATTAATGCTGAAGTGGCTGAGCCTAGCTTCTTATTGCTGAGCCTTAACCCATTGTGCCACCGGGGAGGGCCTATGGATTCATAAAATTTTCTAACACTCTCTCCACATAGTGACTAATATTAGTAGTGACTGATATTATCTGGAATTCAGATATCCCATCTTAAAAAAACAAAACTTGCAAATGATTTTGGCTAAGTAAACTGTAGAGACAAAGAATTAAAAAAAAAATGTTCAATATGAAATGTCTTTATAACTGAGTAGAATCTTGAACCTGTACAAAAAAGGTAGGAGAGTTGAGAATAATAGTAAAAATAAAGTTGCTATTGACAAATACACAGATTAATTATTCTGGACAATTATTAGGAAACAATGTCTGCTATGAACATTAATATTTTACATACCCTTAGTATTTTAAGCAATGCACAAAAAAATGGTGTTTAATTTTAGGGACTATGTGATTCTCAAATTTCTTTAAAAGGAAAATTTGAGAGACTTGGGAAATTATGTCATGATAACCTGATATTTTCATTAGTCTGAACCAAATATGCATTAAACAGACAGTTCACACAGACCCATCCTGCATCTCACCTCCTTTGGTTTTCTTGAAGTGTCACCTTCATGGTTGTCTGTTCTGATATTTAAGGTTTTTGTGTTTAAGAGGGAAGGTGCTAACAGAATATAAGCCCACCCTCCCCCTTCTCCTGCTGCTTTTGTTTCAGTTGGCAGCTGCCTTTAGTCCTCGATAGCTGAGGAAAACTTGCTCCATAAGCATGTTAATTTTCTTCCCTTTTTCGAAAAAGCTTGCTTGTCTCAGGAGGTATTGCAAAGTTTAAATTGAAGTAAATAGAAAAATTGCTAAGTCGAAAAAAAAAGAATGCTCCATGCTGCTTCTGATGATTGGGAACACATCTGTCATATAATAGAATATGACATCCTTCAGCTCATTGCTTTTTGAAGATGTGTGGAGATCGTTGTTGTTTGGTATACATCTAGTTTGGGGTACCAGCAGATAAAGTTTAATTGCTGATCAACTTGCTACTTGACCTTAGGACTATGAAGGAGTGGTATATTCGCAAGTTCTGAGTGTCTGTATAGAAAATATTCTTCCAAAAGACATCACCAGGGCCCTTCCCAGTGGTGCAAGGGGTTAAGGAACAGCCCTGTGGGGGTTTCATGCCTGGGGGCTAGGGTACCCCACATGGTGTGGCAGACCTCTCCTGATCTGCCCCCTGCCTCCCTTGGCAGTGTATTTCAGACAGTCTGCCTGTTCTGCTCCGCTCTGTCTCTGATGGGTCTGATCACCCCCTGAGCCTCTGGCCTGTACACCAGTTCTTGTATGCATAAATAGGTGAAACTTTAAACAAAGAAAACTTCTGAAAAAGGCCTGTCCTTTTATTTGTTTATTTTGTTGTTGTATGTCCCTTACAGGCATACTGACAACAGTTTGTGCACATACACAGCCACACCTTCGTGTTAAATGCTTTTCACAACGATCATGCTAGTGAGGTTGCCATAGCTATGTGTATGTATATGTGTTAAATATAAAAACTAAAAGTGACAAATGTATTATTGGGGGCTATTGGAATTTTCAGAGGAGTAGTTTTCCTCAAAAAAAATTTGGAAGTTGTGACGCAAGTGTACCTGGAGGTGGATAGCAAATTGGGATGAGGCAACCAATATGGCTGAAGGTTAATCTAAACAGCATAATGGGCAACCTTTGATATCAGCAAAAACAAGCTATGTATTCTTCTTGTTTAATGACTGGCTAGAGAAATATACTTGTATCCTAAGAAGCTCTAGAATTTCCAAAAATAAGTCACTGCTGGAAAGAAATAGGAATTGAAGTTTGGAGCTTATCATTCAGGATTTTGTCATTATCTCTCAGCTAATCTCATTATTTGACTGAGGAATGATTGTTTTTACAGATTTTTTTTTCTTTCAACAAATACAAACATCTCAGTAGATAGCTATCAGTAATTTCATGAGATTTGTATTTCTAGGGAATTACTGGTTTACAGTGGGATGGCTTGATGGAGGCTAATAACAATTTTTCTTTTTCAAATGATATCACCACTTCTTAAGTAGACCCTGTAAGTTAGCTTCTACCACCTTGATAAAACACTGAGGTCTTGATCTACAGCTACATAGGAAAAAATGCAAATATAATTGGGGTTTTAGTGGTCTTCTAAAATGTCACAATCCTTTAATTAACAGAGAGAAAAATTTGCTGTTAAAAACATTTGATTGCCTTAATACTTATTTATACCCCAGGTTTTCATTGAGTTGCTTCTAGTTAGATCCAGTGTTTCTTTTCTTCTGCAGTAAAAAGACAATCCATTCATTCCACCATTCATTCCTCAATTCAGAAACCTGTGCGAACAGACGTAACAATAGATTAGGTATTCTTGTTCTATAGAGATTTGAGAAATTTGAGATTATTAATGTGTATTAGTTCAGTCATCAAGTTAGGATAATTTACAATACTGTGATTGATAACTCATATGCAGTTTATTTTTTCAGACATTAGACTATGTTGCAATATAGATACTCTATTTTTTTTAAAACAAATATTTATGCATACAAGAACTGGGGTACAGGCAAGAGGTGTGGGGAGGTGAGAGGATTCGCCAGAGACACAGTGAGGAGCAGAATAGGCAGACTGACAAAGTACACTGCTGAGGGTAGCAGCAGGTGAGACAGATAAATATACTCATATATAGTTTATTTTTCAGATATATCAGAGCATATCACAACATAGCTATTCTGTTTTTTTTCTAAATATTTATTTATATATACAAGAACTGGGGTACAGGTCAGAGATGTGAAGAGGTGAGAGGATTCACCAGAGACAGACTGGGGAGCAGAACAGGCAAGTTGACTGAAGTACACAGCAGAGGGGAGGAATGGGTGGGCCAGGAGAGGTCTGCTGAAGCACTGAAAAGAGTTCAGAGCCTAGAAATGCGTTATTGCTATCCTCATCACTTGGAAAAATGCTTAGCATGTCAGATCTCATTTAGGCTTATATTTGATTTCTGTTACCTATCCCTAAGACACTGAAACTTTCCTGATTATTGAATAATGTGTTGATCAAATCTAGATCAAATGCATATACAGACATGGTATATTTGATATATAATGGAAAGCTCTTAATATTTGGAAGTTAAAGTCACTATCAAAAGAGCAGACTAGGCCCTCCCTGGTGGTGCAACGGATTAGGATGCAGCGCTGCAAGCTAGTGGCAGTCACTTCAGTACAAGTTCTGTCCCTGGCCCTGGAGGTGATTCACATGGTGCAACAGACCACGTCTGACTCACCTGCTGCTCCCCTCAGCAGTGTGCTTTATTGATCTACCTTTTGTGCTTCCCACTCTGACTCTGCTGAATCCTCTCACTACTCCTGCACCTTTGGCCTGTACCCCAGTTCTGAATACATAAATAAGTAAATTTATTTAAAAAAGAGAGAGCAGAGTAAAAGAATTCACACTTACTAAAGCCTAATCTTAAAGATAGCACACACATTCTATTATCTTAAGTCAAATGGTAGAACTCTTCATTAATGGAGGGAGAATAAATAGTTGATGGAAAATAGCATAATCAGCTGTAATAACTGAGTTCACATTCCAAAATCTTGTTTGAAAGACAGTGAAAAATTAGAAACATGATTATACTGCTCCTTTTTTATCTCTCTTCTCAACACATTTTTTTCTTCATTCTTCTTTATCCCTTAGATTAATGTTTTTAATAACTTCCATAAGCTATGCTATTCACTTCTCATACATAATCTATTTGATATAGGGTTATATTTCTTCTCTGATTTAAGTAGCTTATTTTAAATAGTTATTTCAAATCATAAAATATATAATATATTTTGTATTTCTATATGGCATTAACTTTAACAGATAAATTTGTCTTTTCTAATTTTCTTGCAGTTATTCTCTTTTTCCATAACTAAATATAAAAAGAAAATAACCCCCTTTAACTTAACTCTCCCTAAATCTTGGTTAATGTTGCAGGTAATTGTTGACATGGTAATCCAAATCAATTAATTCAGACGGGTATCTAATTTTTCTTCTTATAATTGAAATAATCATTAAATTCTATTTTCTATTTGAAAATTAAATTTACCTCTCTGTGTAATTTGTATTTATGACTGGGATCTTTCTAATGAATAAAACTAAAATCATTCATATAGAATTGGGGAAAAAACATATAAATTTATATGTGTTGGGTCATGAGCTGATGTCATAAAGATCAAATAACTTGGCCAGAATTGAAGAATACAGTTCAAAATCAGTATTCTGGCTGTAGATTTTACAGATATTATCTGCCTCCTGGCATCCCTCCCTCTTCTTCTCTCTTTCTTACTTCCCTCCTCTCCTTTCTCTTTTACTTCCTTTAACTATTACCTTTTAAAAATCATTTATTGGCTATACTAGAGTCCCTTTTTTTTTAAGATTTATTTATTTGTTCATACAGGACTGGGGTACAGGCCAGAGGTGCAGGTGTGGTGAGAGGATTCAGCAGAGACAGAGTGGGGAGCAGAACAGGCAGATCATCAAAGTACACTGCTGAGGGGAGTAGAGAGCAGGTCAGGAGAGGTCTGCAATGCCATGTGGAACACCTCCAGGGTGATGATCAAACTCTTTCTGAAGTGGCTTTAGCTTCTTAGTGCTGTGCTTTTACCCATTGCTCCAACAGGGAGGGTCTTATACTAGAGCCTTTTAAAGTTGCAACAACTGAATGTTAAAAAATATTGTAAGAGGAGCCTAGGAATCTACGTATATCTCTCAAAATATAACAATAAGTAATTAATGTTTGAAAGTCAACTAGTTCTTCCTGTTATATCTCCTTCTGTGAGATCATGAATATCCAGGGATAATAGCAGAAAGTTCCAGAGTCTAAAGGACACGGGAATAAGAAAAATGGAGAGTAGTCCGTGTCAAATAAAAATTCTATCTATCTTATATTTTGCTTGAGCTTCCTAAGTACTCTTTCTGTTGCTGTATTAAAAAAAATACTATAAAGCTGTATTTTGAAAAATGCAATTGAAAGGGTTAAATATACTGAGCCAGTGAATGATGTCTGGGAATTTTAATAAGCTTGAGCTCCTGCAATTCGGTAGATAAGTCACCAGTATTGCTGTGCATGCAGAACTGCTTGGTGTCATGTTTTCACAGGCACACAATTCTTGTAGAAGTTGCTCCTAGAATGACCCAGCTTCATAGAAGACAGGTCCACAAGCTGTTGCTGGAGCTTATACAATGCTGAAATTCTCACTGAAGCCATAACCTTTTGAATTTTGAAGGCAACTGAACTGGAGTGATGACATTCTGACTGAAGACTTGCCAGGCTATCTGTGGTTACCTTTCAGGAAGACAAGTGTCCTGTAAGATGTCAGCTGAGCTGTCCTCCAGCATGATAGAACTGTTGCTGTAGTCAAAGTCCTAGAGTGTAGGTGGTAAAAGAATTTATTTCATCATGGAATACAGTACGCAGAGCCATAAATAGGGATATTCTAGTGTTAAGTGTCCCAATGACCAGTGTAATTAACTCCACATGCCATGGCTGAGTGCTGTGACTGCATTCAGGTGAAGTGATGAGGTGTCCAGTCTGAAGGGTTTGGCCGCTTGACTTTCTTATTATAAACACAATGAAAAAGAGTAATAGTTTTTGCTACACAGCATTGCAGCACTTCTACTCAGGAAATGAAATTTTATGTTTTGGATCTCTTATGAATTCTGTGTGATTTTTGTCCCTGGAGTCTAAGAAAAACTGCTCTTTTCATACTACTAAGCAATGCAATATGTATCCTAAACAGATGGAAACGGCTCGACTTTAGTATAAGTGTTAGACTATGTAGTTTAAGTGTAGAAATCCACAAGGCACAACTAACAGAAAGTCTATATCATTTAAAAGGTCTATCAAATTTACACTGGCATAGAAATTAATTCATTGCTTCATGAGGCTATGTATTTATAAATAATGTTCATATTAAATTAATAGAAAACTTCTAATGTCTATATCAAAAGAGATATCACATAAAATAACTTAAAACAATAATTGTTTCAATTTAGTATTTATCAATTATTACTATTTTACTAATTGTAATTTAATTTTTCCTTATTTATGCAAAGAGTGACTCTATATTAAGTAACCAATTAGTATATAACAGAAATTATTCAGTATGATATTTCTTGATAAACCTGTTTCTGCAAGAAGAATCTTAGAGTATTTGATGAATAATCCTTTCTAACAGTTTGAATTATGTCCTGCATAAATGTTGTTATTTTATACTTTTTGATCATGCTTTAATTTTATAAAGCACCTAGAGTTAGAGAAAAAGAAAAAGTCCTGAGAAAGCATGCAGTTTTAGATTATACAGAATATTCTAAATGAATAGCACTGATACGCAAGAGAACTGACTAATAACAAAAACTTGAAGTTGTGAGGATTGCTTTATAATTCTGGGCCTCTTTTCATCTTCATCCACTCTCATTTGCTGCTCATTTCTTTACTTGTTTCTTATCAATCCCTCAGGTCAAGGGTTAGAATTTCTAAGCCCTTAATAGTTCATGTCAAAAAGAAAAATATCTGGTCAAGTAATAAGATTAGTATTACTAACTTAATATTGCTCTCTACAGAGTTATTTACATTCTTAGAGAGGACTTAGAGAAGCAGGAAATGTTTAACCTAAAGGAATGATTCATTAATCTCTATCATTAGTGACAGGTCAATGAATATCCTTCCTATACTTTTTAGATCTAACCACTGAATTCCCTAGTCATTTTTTTATATGTTGGTAAGGATGTTCATTGTACAAACACTTTGCCCTTAATGCAAGTCAGGTGTGTTTTAATGATACATTTTATATCTAGTCTATTTATCCTTATAGAAAATTATTTTAAATGCACTATTTCTTTGAAAGAGTCACATTTCTTTGCAGAACCTTGTCTTACAACAGGATAGCCCTTTAAACAAGTGAGACACCATTTCATTTCCAAAGCTTATTGAACTTGATTTATGCTATTAGTTATACATTTGACATTAGTGAGTATTCTGAATCATAATTTAAGTGTCATGCCTTAAAAGTGGGCAAATGGTGTTAAAAAATCTTAATTACTCTTTTCATTTACTTGGGTATTTTATTTCAAGTGAATGATTGTTCATTCAAGTTCCAGCACAGTAAAATTGCAATTGAGTAAATTATGCAGAGCAGTAGTCCTCATAAAATTTCTTGTTATGATTTCTAAAAGTCACTTAAGAAATGAAAGATACCACACACAACATAGCAAAATAGGGAGGTTCTAATACACCTCTCTCTCAAATAACACCACAGAAGACTACTAGTAGAAAAATTTAGTTTTGTTATCAAGAAATTTCACCAGTTCATTGTGGTGATGGGGAACAGAAATGTTCTGAAGCTGATGACATTGCTGGAACAGAACAGAGAGAGTGATGTGATGAAGTTGTGGCCATGCTGTGGCCATACTAGTCACCTGAACAGGCTGGGAAACTGGGCAAATGTGAGCCTGTGATTCATACTCAAGAAATGTGTTTTAATGAGTAGATGCTGTATGCCTACTGGGACCACAATGCTAGAGGGCTGTCGATTCAGTCACATCTACACCATGGTGAAGATGCCTCACCAGCAATGCTGGCATATCTGTGAGAGATCCCTGCTGTACATTGCACGCCATGGCTCCAAGAGGAGCAGTGAGAAGGTGGACCCTACAAATTTGGGCTCGGTGAAGCAGTGTTTGTTTTTAGAATAAGGAAGAAGAGGTAGTATAAATCTCTCTGCCTAGGGTATTCCTAATCCCCACCAAGACTGATCAGGTCTTGGGACTCTAATGTCCTCTCTCTCCATCACCTGTTGCTAATCAAAACAAAGAAGATGTATAAACAAAATTAAAGTAACACTGCCCCAAGTGGAAAATGCAAATATGGAACACACATATCCAGGAGACAGAGACCATCTAAACATTGATGGAAAAGCTGAAAGAGAGGGGTAGAAATCCAAAGACCTCTATGAAGGAGACATAATTCAAGGACCTAACAAAGATATTAGAATAGTAACTTCAACACAACTCAGTCAGACACAGAAAAGCAGGGGCAGTACCTTAAATGAGAGGTCAAGGAACAAAAAGCATTTTTCACAAAAGAGAATTTCAGAAATTGAAGAAACAAAGATATGAATGACCAAATAGGAACAAGAGAGGAAAATATAATTTAAGATAAGGAGGGAAAAATAATAATAAATATCAAAGAGAAAACACAAGGATTGTAGGTATTCTAGAAGGTGAAGAGAGAAAGGAGCAGATGTCCTATTGAAAGAAACAATAGCTGAGGATTTTCCATCCATGGATGGCCAGTAAGCCATAAGGATGCCTAATTTCTTTTTTCTTTTTTTTTTTTTAAGATGTATTTATTTGTGCATACAGAACTGGAGTACAGGCCAGAGACTCAGGGGCAGCGAGAGGCTTCACCAGAGACAGAGTGGGGAGCAGAACAGGCAGATCAACGAAGTACACTGCTGAGGGGAGCAGCGGGCAGGCCAGGAGAGGTCTGCCATGCCATGTAGTCACCTTCAGGGCAGGCGGCAATTGAACTCATGCGGAAGTGGCTTTAGCTTCTCAGTGTTGTGCTTCAGCCAGCTGCACCACCAGGGAGGGCCCAGGATGCCTAATTTCTAAAGGCAAAAATTCCTTCACTGAGATTCATAACAATTGATGATTTGTAGGAGGGGTAGCATACAGGCTAGAAGAAAGTAAAATGACATATCTATAAGTTCAAAAGATTAATAACTGCCAAGTAGGAATACTGTTCTACAAAGTTTTCATTCAAATATGATGGAGAAATAAAGACTCTTCCAGACAAACAAGGGCTATTGAAGTTTCACACCACCAGACATGTCATACAAAAAAAAAAAATAGAATGGAGTACTATATAAAAACAAAACAGGGCCTCCGTGGTGGTGCAGGGGTTAAGTCTTGGAGCTATTAACTTACCAACCACTGGGGCTTGAGTCCTAACTCAGACAGAGAGCTAACCAGAGGACTCAGCAGACCTCTTCTGTCTCACCCACTGCTCCCCTTAGCAGTGTATTTCAGTAGATTTGCCTGTTTTGTTTTTTTTTTTAAGATTTATTTATTTATTCACACAGAACTGGGGTACAGGCCAGAGATGCGGAGGGTGAGAGGATTCACCAGAGACAGAGCGGGGAGCAGAACTGGCAGATCGACGAAGTACACTGCTGAGGGAGCAGCGGGCGGGTCAGGAGAGGTCTGCCACGCCATGTGGATCTCCTCCGGGGCAGGCGGGGATCAAACTCATGCGGAAGTGGCTTAAGCTTCTTAGTGCAGTGCTTTAACCCGCTTAGCCACCAAGGAGGGCCAGATTTGCCTGTTTTACTCCCACTCTGTCTCTGGTGAATCCTTTCACCCCCCCACCCACCACACCTCTGGCCTACACCTCAGCTCTTGTATATATAAATGAATGATAAATAATTAAAAAACATACACACACAGTGTAAACAGGGTGATACAAATTAGCATGATCATAAGCATAAACAATCATTTTGTAAGTTGGAAGGAAAGAAGGATGCAGGGAGGGAGGACTATTTAGAAAAAGAAATTCAGAAACTGAGAAAAGACATGGATGTTAAAACCATACATAAAATGCTTAAAAAACAAAATAAAAATTTACAGTAAACAAGTCTCATATATCAATAGTCATATCAAACAGGAATGGTTTGAACTCATCAGTTAAAAGATACAGAATGACAGCTTGCATAAAAGAAGTTTTATCTGCCTATATTATGTATAGAAGAAGCCTCACTTCAGATCTAAAGACAAGCAATTGCCTAAGTATAAAAGACTGGAGGAAAGTATTTCAAGCCAATAATACAGAGGAATAAAGCAGTAACTGCAATTCTCATATCTGATAAACTTGACTTTTAGCAAAATAAGGCAATTAGGAATAAAGACAGACACTACATAATGTTCAAGGAAACAATTCATCAAGAATATATAACTATAATCAATATTTACACATGCAACAGAGGTGTGCCAAAATATATAAAACAACAGAACTAAAACAAAACATTAAGAGCAACAGAGTAATAGTAGGAGATCGTATCATAGCACTTACATCAATGGATAGATCTTTCAGACAGAAAGCAAATAAGGAAATAATGACCTTTAGTGAAACTATAGATCAAATGGAGTGAATAGACATGTTGGAGTTTTCCATCCCCAAATAAATGAGTATATATTCTTCTCAAGGGCACATTACATTTTCTCAAGGATGGGTCATATGCTGAGATGCAATACGTATCTCAAAAAAATATCAACGTTGAAAGGATATCAACTATTATTTCAGATCATAGTAGCATAAAGCTAGACGTCAACCACAATAAGAAACCTAAAAATAATCCAATCATATGGAGTCTAAACAGATGCTTTCATATAATTCCTAGATTATGAAAAAATCAAAGAAATCAAATATATCATCTGGATATCAATGAAAATGAAGAGATACATTACCAGATCCTGTGGAATGCACAAAATATGTTACAAAGGAAGTACATAGCACTACTGGCCCATGTAAATGAATAAGAATATTCTCAAATAAATTACATTTGAAGAAATTAGGAAAAAATACTTTTAAAGAAACCAAAAATTAGTAGAAGGAGGGAAATATTAGAAGTTAAAGAGGAAATAAATATCAACAAAGTAAAATCAATTACAAAAGAGCTGATTTAAGAAAAATTAATACAATAAAAATAATAAAACTTTAGCTAGGCTTACTAAGAAAGAAGAAGGAAACCCAAATAAAAGAATAAAAAGTGAAAGAAGCGCTATTCAGAATAGATACTGCAATAATACAAATGATTGCAAGGGACAACTGTGAACGTCTATGTGAAATGTGAAGGTGTAGAGGAAATGCACAATTTTTAAGAAACATACAACCTTCCAAGACTGAACCAGGATGAAATATGGAGTTTAAATTGAATGATAAGTAAGAGTCAATGCTCCCTAAGAACAAAAATCAAGAGTGAGATGGTTTTATATGTGAATGCTACTACCAAATCTTCAAATGAGACCTATCACCTGTCCTTCTCAAAAAGTTAGGAAAAGGGACAACTCACAGAAGTATTTCATAGTGATAAGCTTACATGGATGCTACAATGAAATAAGGACTTCACAAAAAAGTAAACTATAGACACGTATTGCTGATGAAAATAGGTGTAAAATTTCTCAACAAAACCTGGACAAGTTAATCCAGCAATGTAGTCTTATATTATATCCAGTAGTATATTAATAGAATCATGCATTGTGAATAAGTGGAATGTATTCCATGGATGCAAATTTGGTTTAAGATATATAAGTTAATCAAAGTCATTTAACTCATTAAAAAAAACACAAATCACATGACTATTTAAATAAATGCTGGAAAAAATATTAAGACTCAAAAGCCATTTATGATAAACTCTCATTAAGATGGTAATAAAAAGAACAGGTCCCAGCACAATAAAAATCATAGGACCAACTAACCCACAGCCACATCATACATTAAAAAAATATATACGATCAATAGTAAAATGAGATTGCCCATTTTTCACCACTGCTGTTAAATATACTATTGGGAGGCCTACTCGGAGCAATTTGGCAAGATAAAGACATAAAAGGAAATAAAATTAGAAAAAAAAATAAGAGGTGAAATTATCTATATTTACAGATGACATTGTACATATTTATAATTGTATTGAAATGGATGAAATGACTGGGAATAAACTTAAAAGTCATTGATGGAACTATACACTGAAAATTACAAGAGACTTTCAAAAGAAATAAAATCAAACAAATAAATACATATCCCATGTTCAGGGACTGAAAGAATATTCATTTTTATAAAGTTCATATTACCAAAAAAAATTTGCAGCTCCAATATAATAACTAAGAGGTTTATATGTGGTGTGAATTTATACACCCAATATATGTAAACAAGTGTCAAATAAACAAAAAATGAAGGGAAACAAAAAGTATAACTCATTAAGAAAAAAAAGAAAAAGAAATGTTTATTATTATTATATTTTTAAAGATTTGTTCATTTATGCATACAAGAACTAGGGTTCAGGCCAGAGGTCTGGGTGTTGAGAGGATTCACTAGAGACAAAGTGAGAAGCAGAACAGGCTGATCTGAAATACATTGCTGAGAGGAGTGGTGGGCAAGACAGTAGAGGTCTGTTGTGCTATGTGGATCACCTCCCTGACTAGGGATCGAACTCGTGCTGCAGTGGCTGCAGATATCTTCAGAATGCTGCACTTTAACTCCTCCATGGTGGTAAAAGATAAATCTTAGCCTGGTCTGGTAGTGGGTAGGTTTGCTCTGGATAGAGAACTTTGTTAGAACTATGAAAATAAATCAGGAGAATAGATAATTGGCTTCATTTCCTGTCTGTATCAAACTACAACCACTATATTAATACATATCAAAATTATATATCTCATAACATTAACCTACTGATAAGGTTGTTCAATGTTGGAAGCAGGAGGTCATCAGTAGTATTCATGGTGGATGTACTGCTACCCCCTGTCCTTTCTGTCTTTAGGTTGTGATCATTGGACAATTTTGAGTCTGGCTCTTGTGTGCATTTTCTTACATAATAGTTCTTTTGAGAACATAACAATATACAATTAAATAACAAAGAATGTGTATGACTTGAGTTCTAATACCTAGAGTCATGCATGTTTTGTGGTGGAAAAGTAAGTCTATAGCAATATAATGGACAGGTGAATATGAGATTCTACCCAAGTCAATCCTCTCATGCAAAGGGAGAACTCAGCTAAGACATTAGGCAGTACATTGTTTTTTTAGCTCTTTACCTATAGTTTTTAAAATTATATTTTAAAGTAAGTGTGCTAAGTTATTTTTCACTAAATTTATAAATAGAACAGGAAATGATGATTTTAATGATTGCATGCCATTTTAAAAATGCTTCTTTTCATTCCAGGTTGGATAGTATCTTTAACTATGATTTTAAATTATTTTTGTAATTCCATTCCCTTCATCGACCTGCATAAATAAAAGTGTCTGATTCTGATACCCCAAATAATTTTTTTGAATTGAGTTCATTGAGGAAGATTTAGTCTTCATGACAACTTTGTGCTTTTTGAGGTATCAACACATTCATATACAAAAAGGTTTTCACAAAAAAAGCAAGAAATGAAATGTTTATTTTGTATTACATTTCTAATTGTCATCAAATCTTTAGGGGCAAGGTAGATACTGGAGTTATACTGAGTTTCTAGGCTGAAAATATTGGTGTTTTAGACATCTTAGAAGTGTGGGCACATATAGAGAGATATTATTACTTTCCACTAACCTCTTTCTGACAGTTCACAAAATAGCTTTTTTATATTTCCATATATTTTTGGTTACAAATTACATCAATTTCCTCTTAATGACTGCCACCAGCAAAAGGCTCAGAATGGCTACTATATGGATGCATTTCAGGGCAATTTCTTCTCCAGGGTGTTCTGAGGAAATGGTTACCTAGACTTACATATTAGTTCTCATTGGCCAATATATTTTATGTTATGGATCTGTATTTCATATTACTGCTTACCCTACAGAAAAAAAAATGCAATCTTAAAAGTTTGTAGTGTAATTCAAAGCTATAGCATGACTTTATTTTTTGCCAAATTCAGGGAAAGAAAATTGTGCAACTCCACTCTACCCAATATACTATCCAATATATACCACATATATTTTCAAAGTAGATGCTTTATTTAGAATGTCTTCTCAATGAAAATTACAATTTTGATCAAATATTTACAATAGCATATTTTTAAATGTTCAGTATACCTAATATAAACTTATTTTTGTGTGAAAAATTATAGATTTCTACTTATATTAATATCATATAACTTTTAATTACGGAATAAAAGTACCAATGTAGCTTCTAGATCTGGGTGTAGTTATCCAACTTCTTTAACATAGAAAAACTACACAGGGCCTCCATGGTGGCCTAGGGGTTATGTGTCAGTGCTACCACAGTGAAGGTCTACCATAAAAGTTCTGAGTTCAATGCCCAGCCAGGGAGCTAACCCACATGGCGCAGTAGATTCTTCTGTCTCTCCCACCACTGCCCTCAGCAGCGTATTTTAGTAGATCTGCCCGTTCTGCTCCTCACCCTGTCTCTGGTGAATCCTCTCACCCCCACACTGCTGATCTGCACCCAGTCCTTTGCAATAATAAATAAAGCCTTAAAAAAAAACTTTTTATTTCAATTGTACTATAAATAATCTAAGATAATATCATTTAAGTGTTAAGGTAGTAGTTTATTTCTAAGAAATTAATGTTAATTAGGGTTTGCTTGAATGAAAGTTTTTAAACCAATTAGAAAATTGGATTTGCATAAGAGTTGATCACTTGACCTTCATCCTCTTTATTGAATATTTCATATTCATTAAATCTACATGTAGCCTAATAAGCTATAATAGCTGATCACAAATTCAGTTTCTTTAACTTTAAATATAAAATTCTTAGCTTAGTGTGAACTTTTTCCCCATAAATACTTTTGGCTTGCCTTGGCATTTATTCAGCAGCAGGAGACCATTATCCAGTGACACATTCTATCCCACTGACATTATCACTCAAAGATGGTCGATTTCATTTTCAGGAAGGTCCCAGAGAGCCATAGAGAAGTAACAATCAATCTCACAACCACAATTGCCAGCAGTCACATTACTCTAAAAAAAAAGTAAGAAAAAGACAAATATACTAATACATATTTAAATTTCATGTTTCATATTTATCTGCTAAGTGATGATTTATAGCACATCTTCACATTTGCAATATTCTTATGTTTAATCCATACAATATTTCCCCTGACATATGTAAAATCAAAATGAGTTTGAATGCTTTCCTGTCTGGTGGTATAATACAGTCACAACAGGTGCTATGGAAAAGGTTGCAGTGGTTGTATGCATCAGGTGATAGATATGTGGAAAGGAATAGAGAGCTTTGGACTTAGCCAAGAAAAGCTGAATATGGATTAGTGGAGGCTTGAGAGATAAAGTAGAATGCAACTTGGAGCAAGTGGCAGGTATCAGGAGTAAATGCAATCACCACTAGAATCAATTAAGGCTGAAGTACAATGGAAGGTGAGGAATAGAGTCAAAGGCGCAGGCTGCTAGGTTTGAAAGAGCTTTAGATATAGAAAGTCCAACTCTCTAGAGACCTTTTAAGGAAGGAATTTCCCTGAGCATTGTGAGAATTTCTATGTAATTGGCTTCATACTCATTCACTGGATCAAACCCTATGTCTACCTCTGTCTTTTTCTCTCTCTTTGTGAAAGGAGTCATTTTCCTATGTGTCAGCTCAAGTTTTTCAGGCACCCTGAAATTAACTTATTTTCTCCCCCAAGTTTAGTATATTGGAAATTGGACTTACATTTTGGGGGTTGATATTGAGTCCTGCCCGGCTGCTGGCAAGCTAGTGAAGGAACAGCTTATTCACTTCTTAATCTCTCCTAAAGGAGGCAGAAAATAAAAAAAAAAATCTGCTAATACAATTCCAGATGTTTCATGCATTTAACCAGTAAGGAAGCCAAGACTCAACAAAACAATGTTAAGCCATATCTTTCTTCATTAAAAACTGAGCGGATGCCTTAGGCTAGGCTTTGACTTTCATGCCAATGACCTCTCGACTTTATCAAATGGCTTTTCCATGTATCCTATTTTGTCCAATCCATATTGGAGGCCTGCCTAATAAGATAGGGCACTTGACATAGGTTTTATTGAATTCAATTGTGAAAGCATTTCCAATGAAATAGTTATCTTAATTCTTGTAATATAAATGAAGGCTATTGAGCTTGATTAGTTGAATAAAGAAATCGAATCTACACAAAGTCCTCCTATTGCTATCTACATAATTGTCAAAATAGTTTAAAATATCAGATCACATTTTATGTTGCATGTTATATTTAGTGCTGAATGAGCTCTTTTGTATATTAAGGTGCACATCATTTTAATCCTCTTCTAAAGAGCTTGCAAAGAAGTAGTAGCATTTATTGGAGTTAGTAATACTTACCAGTAAGATAAACATAATGGCACACATAAATACAATAATAACACAGAGATATTGAAGTTCTTGAACAATTTGTCTAGGCCTTTTAAAAGCAGTTTCTTACCACATTAAATATAGAACAGAGTACATTTTACATTGGTAAAATTTCCAGATTCAAATCCTAGTCTGCTTTGAATTTACAGCCTCTTTGAGGTGTGCATCATGAGTAACTATTGTGCCTTGATATTCCCGTATGTAAATATGGCTAATTACATAATTTAACACATAAATTTGTTATGAAAATGCATTTAGAGTCCTTCCTGGTGGCACAGCGGGTTAAAGCACAGCACTATGAAGCTAGCCACAGACACTGTGGCATCAGTTTCTTTCCCCGCCAGGAAGGTGACCCACATGGCATGGTATACTTCTATTAACCCACCTGCTGCTCCCCTCAGCAGTGTATTTCAGTAGATCCACCTATTCTGTTCCCCGTTCTGTCTCTGGTGAAATCTCTCACCCTCCTGTACCTCTCACCTGTATTCCAATTTGTGTATGCATAAAATAAAATGAATTTAATGTATAAAACCACTTAAATTAGTGATTAGTCCATAGCATTTCATTAGATTTAGGTATCTTATTGTGGTTAACTCAAATATACATTTAGAACTATAATTTGATAATTCTATAAATTAAGTACAATGTGATAAATTTTCTACAAAAATTTGAATTTTATCATACCCAGAAGCTATTATTTTTACTTTTAGAACAGTAGCTATTCTATTCATGAATTCTATATAGCAAGGATTCATTAAATGCTACTTGGCCATAGAATTCGATGACATTACATCATTGCTTTTCTATAAACTAGTATATTTGGATATTTTTGATGGCTATCCCTTTACTAACTCTCCCTTTACTAACAATGGTCCTTTAGGGCAGTGATTATGAATGAGATCTAAATCTTTTATAAAGGTAGTGGAAATAATTATAATACATTTCTTTGCCAAACAAATGGGCATAATACCAACAATTACAATTGAGAATTATTGCTCTTGATCTATTTGTAAAACCAAATGCCAAGCTAGTTTTTGGATTAATTAGTTTAATTTAAAGTATATTAACAATAGCTCTCCTGCTTCTTTCCTTTTCAAAACACTACTAGAAGTGGAGATGTTCCCAAGTTTTTCCCCTCAACAGGGAATAGTGAGCATAAGATGGACATGATGAAATAGGGCACTGATAAAAAGTCCTCAGTCAGCAAGGTGAGTCCAGCATAACGTCTCACCAGACCTGGTCAATGTGTCTGTTACAACAATACTTCCAGACATATATTTAATTTCACTAAGTATTGTCACAAGTCTTTTCTGTCCTACTTCATATGTTTCTGGGCAACTTGCCAACATCAATCATCCAAGTATTGATAAAATATCTAGAAGGACAGAAGCACCACAGTAAGCACTAGAAACACAATTAGAAAAAGACATTGTGTCTCCCTTAAAGAACATCCAGTCTTACTTATGTGGCAGCCAAGTTCACAGACAATTAAAATACATGGCAGTAAGTGCTGTGAAAAGCACCTAGTTATATAATAAGAGGGTGGTAAATGAATCAGAAACTCATTATGAAGTTATTGACATCTAACCTCTAACCTGGAACTAAAAGATAGGTATCTTATTGGAGACAGTAGTGTAGGAAAAATAAGCAACTAAATAAGAGAATAATCATGTATTTAGTATGGCTGTTGCTAGAACATGCGAGGTGACTGGAATGACATGGTCAAAAATGACATTGGGACACTTTTAAGTAGAGTTTGGAAAATATCCCTAAATTGAGAAAATTTAATAGATTGATTAAAATTATTTTACTAACATGTAGAAATTATACAAATTAGTTACTAAAAGACTTGTACTTTTGAAGTTTGATACTGGCTGCTTTCAGTCTTTTACTATAGTATATACAATGATACCTGCTGGAAAAGTGTTTCTCTTATGATCAAAAACCAGAAATTGGTGGTTGAATCTGAAAATGTAGTTATGCTGTTAAATGAATAAACTCAGAAATATTAGAAAGGTTGCCAAGATTAAAGGAGGAAACAAATCAAGTGGGTCAACAGAGCTCTTGCTTGAAAAAATAATCAGTGGATGATGAGGATATTACTGAAAGATGAGATTTAGGAGACAAGGCAGATTTATAAAAAAGAGAAGAATATTCTAGTTTTATTAAAAAAAGAAGTGAACAGTGAAGTGATAGTCTATTAATTTGCATATCTCTGGTGATGTTAAGCATCCCTTCACATACCTATTGACCTTTCTTACATCTTCTTCAGAAAACTGTCTATTCAGGAATTATGCCCATCTTAAAATTTTATTTTGATATTGATATGTGTATATATTTTTGTATTTGTTGGAAATTACACACAGGATTTATCAGATACATAGTTTAGAAAACATTTTTCTCATTCAGTAGATTATCTTTCACTGTTTTTTTTTTTTTTTAGCTTTTCAGAATTTTTTTATTCTATGTGGTTGTACCTGTTTATTTTTTTATTTTGTTTCACGTGGGTTAGTTGTCTTATCTAATAAATGCTATGCCATTTTCAGGAGCCCTGAGAAGGAATTTTATTCCTATGTTTTCTCCTATGAGTTTCATAGCTCTTATTTATTTATTTTTCCAAAACAACTGAAGTAACATCACATTTTTTTTGTTGTTCTTTTATTATATTTTATTGAGGCCTTGTTGATTTGCAACACTGTATATGATTTAGGTGTATATTTTCACATCTCTTTAGATATAGGTTTCCTACCATATCCCCCATAGTCCATTGGGCCACCTCCTCTCCACTTCACTCCCCTCCCCTATGACAAGATTTTTTTTAAATGATTTATTTATGCATACAGAACTGGGGTACAGACCAAAGGTGCAGGGGCGGTGAGAGGATTCTCCAGACAGAGTAGGGATCAAAACAGGTAGATTGATGAAGTACACTGATGAGGGGAGCATTGGGCAAGACAGGAGCGGTCTGCTGCACCATGTGGGTCACGTCCGGGGCTGGGAATTGAACTTGCAGTGAAGCAGCTGTGGCCTGCTTGCAGTGCTGTGTCCTAACCCATTGTGCCACAAGGGAGGGCCCAAAAAGATTTTTTTCTATAGGTAGTATAGTTTTTTTCATTTGTTTGTTTTTACACTTTGTATCCACTTATACCAGCAGCATTTATTGAAAAGACTACCTTTGCTCCATTGAGTGTTCTTGACTTTCTTGTAAAATTTGAGTTGACCATATACATGTGATATGAAAAATAGGCATTAGACATGTGATATACAATATATGGATATATTTCTGCACTGCTAATTCTATTTCATTGGTACAATTGTGTATGTATATGTTAGTTCCTCATTGTTTTATGCTTTATAATACAGGTTGATTCTATAATACCTACTGCTTTGCTCTTCTTTTTTGGGATCCCTTTGACTATTTAGAATACTGTTTGGTCCCATATAAATTTTAGGACTATTTTTCCAACTTTTAGGAAAAAAGTTATCAGTGGGATCTAAGGGTAGCATTGACTGTCGATGATAGCACTAACCATGTAGACCATTGGCTGCAAAAATAGTACTTAGACAATGTTTTCTAATTAATGAACATTTGATAACTTTCATTTGTGCCCTTAATTTCTCTTTCCAGTGCTATGCAGTTTTCAGTGTAGAGATATTTACCTACATAAATAATATCCTAGGAATATGCCCCACTTTTACTGTACTTTTGAATTACCTTATTGAGATTTATTGAGAATTTTTGCATCTACATTCATTAGGGATATTGGTCTTTTCTAGTAGTGACCTTTTACAGTTTTGGTAAAATTCAATTTGCATTGGTGGGTTACACTTTTATCTTGTAATCTGAGAGGAGTGTGATCCAAGTTACCTGTGTACTTCTGTTTAGAGGTCTAGCTTGAGGAAAAAAAAGATGTTTTTCCAAATATAGTGGTTAGTGATTTGTTATTTATGTATATTTTATCTATGTTCTTGTATCTCTATCACCTAACTGTACTGCAGACTTTAGGAAAAAGGAAAATTCAGCTACCACTTTTATAATGACATTCAATTTTATTGGTGTAAATACATTTTTAGCAAATTAGAATTCACACAATTACCATTTCCCATAGCTGAATCAGTACAGAATAAACACAATGCTCTGATATTTCTTTTGTAGCTGGCCTTGTTATGCAGAATGAAAGTTTAGCATTATTAACTGATTTGAAATTATGGTTTCAGGTAGTAATGTTCAAACTAATTTGTTTTCAGAACAAAATAATTTTCTAATCATTGTTAAAGAGTTTTATGTTTGCCATAAGTGTATCTTTTCCATAATCAGGGAAAAAGATTAATTCAAAACTTGTTTTAAATGCTTTTCATTAAACCGTAACTGAGTTTCATTGGGTTACACTTGGTAATTTTCCAATCTAAGTGTGTTTTAGGTTGTGCCAAGTCTAATTCAATTGCTCCTTTTCTAGATTCATAGGTTTCATAAAAAGTTCATTTTATGTTAGCTTAGGGCTTTTCTGCCTAGTGAGGATTATAACATTTGTCACATGAGTGCCAAGATTTATTATAAGTAAAAGAAAATAATTTGTAAATTTTACAATTTAAATGGCTATATTTAGAATGCTTAATAATGGCACTTAAGAGACAACAGTGTTTGTACATTCTTATGCTAATTAGCCAATTTGCTATTGCTTTTCTTAATTGTGAAAGGTGCTTTCAGTGCGGAGTTCTGTGCTGTGATTTATAGAACATTAAGACCTTTACTTATATTGGTGCTTTCAGTGGAATTAGGACATTTTCTTCTGCACAAATGCTGTCACATCACAGAAGGCACGAAACTCATCATGCTATTTATTTATTGGAGGGTAGCCTTCGCGAAATAGATATCAGAGATAGTGAAACCTATGCCTCTCCTAATGTGTCTCATTGTTTGCAGGGAAGGCTGACTGTATTCCCATTATCATTCTGGTCACATCACAGAGAGAGCTCAGAATTTTAATAACTGCCCTATTCAGTGAATTATAGTCGTTTGATGTAGCAATTTGACAGTATTGTGATTAGCTGGCTAGTGGCTACCCCATCCCCTTGGTGTTCTAATAAGGTTACTCTATCCAGGCCTGTAGGCATCTTGGATGCTGTACAAAGAGGTAACTGAAATGATGAAGTGTTGTATATTATTTATTGCCTCAATTTGCTGAACTAGCTTGTTTTGTGTAGGTTTTGAGTGAAAAGAAAGATCAGGCAACTCTAAATGATTTCCATTTGTGTCCTCTGGGTATGGCGCTCAGTTCATTGCACCCTCTAATTTAAAAGATGGCTTTACTTCTCAGATGAAAGAGATTGTGCCAGAACCTGGCTTGAGCCAGCTGCGGAACTAAATGAGAATTTGAAAAAGCCGGTATACATTCCTAAATGCTTTAACATACTAACAGGGAGTGACTTTGGCAAGGGGAGGAGACAAATTCAGGCCACAGTTTCATTAATCATTTCAACTTCAACAAAAACAAATGCTATTTTTATTACTCTAAGATAATTAAATCAACATTTGTCTTAAATCATGTTGCAAGTGAGTTTTATATTACATTCTAGTCTGATGGTAGCATGATTGTTCTTGTTTTCATTATGTATTCACAGAGATAGAATGTTACAAAACATCTCCTTGAAAAGGAGAATTATGCCCCTTACCCCACTTAATCATGGGGGGAGCAAACGGCCAGGTGAAGCTGTACAACGTGGAGGGCAGGTAAGCTCTACTAGAGAAGAAAATAGCTCTGATTCCTTTGGCTGGACTTGCACCCTGGCACTGATGGGTAAAAGACAAGACATGTGAAAGAGAGATATATAGAGACATTTGAGAAAGACACATGGGTGAGAGACAGGTAGAGAAGACGGTGATGACCATTATTTTCATTTGTACTTTGATGTGGCTTCTTTCGTCTCAGACTTGTCTGGCCCCATTTGCCCTCTTCCTGTGGTTCCTCCTCAGAAGTTGTCTAGATTATTGGCAAACATTTTGGCCTCACCTAAAACCAAATCTGTTTGGTTGGTCATTTATTCACGTGGGGATGGATTTCTTGCATTGTATTCTTGGAAACTATTACCCTTTCTTTTCTTCCTTCTCCATGCACACTAATCTATTACAATTATTTCAGACAAAGAGTTTTGTTTTGGCATCATTTGACAGATGATCGTGCACCTTTAAAACATACAGGTTTGTGGGTCCCGGAGTACCCCTTGGTACCCCTTCTTTCCATCCATCCATTTATTCATCTTTCCATTTATCTAACTAGCCATGGTTAATTGAATATCTAATAGATGTCATCTAGCTGTCTGTAAAGTATTTAGTATTTAATATGTGACAGATGGTATGTTTAGTGGTGGGAATACAGGATATATAAATCCTTGTGAAAACAATGGCTGGACCAAATGTTAACAAACCAGGATAGGACAAAGTGGCAAGTAGTTTGCAATTATGCCATAGATTTGTGGATGAAGGATACTAAGTGTAGCTAAGATAATGAGGTATAGTCAAGAAGATTTTTCTGTGAGACATAGCTTTTGAGCTGAAATTTGAAGGGCAAGTAAATATAGCCAAATGGATAAAGAAAATTACTTCTGGTAGAGGAAAAAATCTTTGCAGAGTGTGCCCAAAAAGGGGCCTGATTTATTGAGAGGTCACAGTAACTGTGGAAGCAGATATACAACCCGGGAAGTGAAATGCTTTCTAGGGCACAGAACACTTCACATCTATACAAGATGCATTTTCTGAGAGTACCTTTTTCCACCCAAGGATAATTAATTTCAACATAACATGAAATGAATGTACACGTTGGTTCTAATTGTCTTGGAAAAGTAGTCACTTTGGAGTTAATGCAGTGATTCAGTAAATATTATGATATTAATGATGAAGAGATCATTATTGAAATGATAATGAAATGCCCTGTTGGTAGCTTCTGTGGTAAATCCTGCATAGTTGTCATTTTATTTAATCCTCACAGTAATTCTATGTGAGAGGTGCTAACAAGTGACAATTTTATGACTAGGACACTGTGCCATATATATGTTTATTATCCTCCTCCCTCAGTATCACAAGACAATGGACCCATGGTTGCATTCCTTTCCCACTCTCATTTTTTTCAGAGCTCCAAGTTTAACTGACATGTTGTATACATTGGGTGAGGTTCAGTGCTGGGCATTAAAGTTGTGAAGGACAATACTCTGGGAGATTATCACAGATAATTTGTAAGCAATCTGTGAATTTCAAAGACTGCATAAAAGATTTGGTGAACATGCTTGGATGTTATTGTTCTCTACAGTTGCATAGTATCCACGTGGGTTGTGTTTACTTTGTTATGATTAATGTTTCCTCTTGTGTTTTCTGAATAGTCTTCACTATGGGATTGTACATTTCTCTGGAATCTTCTATAGCTAAGAATATCAGGAAAGAAAAGTTTGAATTTGGGGATAAAATTAGTAGCCATAATTAGCAGTATTCACTGTATTTCTTATAATGAATGATTGGATGCTGATATCCAAAATAGTAGAATGAATTTTTATGAGGATACTCTATGATCCACTGGAAATGTGTCCCATGTAATCATACCAAAAATTGTTCAGCCCATATATTTTGGGGTGGATGCTGTACTAATATGCCTTGCAGGTAAAACCTCTTAATGGTAAGCATAGCTGCAACCACTACATTCTTACTTCACTAATAATTTTAGAAGATAGGTACTATTTAGTATGAAATGCAATGCTCCCCTGCTGAATATAATAAAGAAGGATTCCATGCGTTCTGTGTTCCACAGCTATTTCAGCTTTTAGAAGAACATCAACATAACTACAGATGTGCTGCTTTTATTAAAGAAAGTTCTTCCACGGTTTAAATGGTATCATAAATTGTGCAGTTCCTTGCCTAAAGAAATCATGTGTATGATATCACATATTACAAAAAGAAGGTTGCTTGGACCATATTTGACTGCTCCCATTATATTTCTTATCTTTATCTGCAAATTTAAATAGACATACACCTAAATCCATCTCCCACTCTTTTATTCTCTTATTTTTCATATTTTCATTTCACTGTGCTGCATATTATATGCTTTCTCTAGAGCACTCTTTCCATACATTCTTCCATATATTTTGTTTGCTTTCACCCCTTCTGCTGAATTTTTTTTTTGTCCATTATGTTCCTCTCCTATAAAAACATAGCTTAGGTTTTTATTCAAATTCATTTTGGCATTTTTGCAATCTCTTATCTCTTATGCTTTTTTATTTCTTCTCTTTCCTTTAAATATGATAAATGCATTTATTATATATTTTACCTGATAATTCTAATATCCGACTTATTCTGTTGTTTTTGGTGTATGATATTTGATTTCTTTGTGTATTTTTATTATAATTTCTGACTGTGTGATCTTGTTTCTTGGACCTCTTACTGAGAAGGAAAGTGTATGCAATCAGGGATGTAATGCAAAGAGCTTCTAGAGGATGCAAAAATTTATTTCTTCAGGTCTATTATGGGCACTTGGGCATACGTTTTACTGGTGTAAGTGATGGTACTTTGACAATTTTAGGAAATTAAAGTGGGTGCATTTTTCTTTCCCTCTGATTATTTGTGGAAACCTTAATAAGTAGAAATGATCACTTAAGTCCACTAGTTGCTTGGATTTTCAGAGATGCCTTTCTTGGCTTCCTCTGGAAGTATTCACCATACAAGTATTTATGGAAAGCTTTCATAAATTCATGGCTGAACGCAATTAATAGAAATAAATTTTGACACCTTTATTGTTTCTTCTGTTAATTAAACACACACACACATATTTTTCAAAACATTTTTAAGAGACTATCTTAGTGTTTTATTTAAAAGCTTTTACACTGTTGCCTGGACTTGGGTAACAAGAGTGACTATGCAAAAGTGAGTTGTGAAGATATAAAGTCTATCTCAAGGAATTCAGAATCTAGTGATAATAAAATGTTGAGCTGGGAAGCAGTTTAGGTTAGAGTAAGACACAGAAAAGATAAAACATATCTTCTTATTTCACAACTTTAATATTCTATTGAGTCTGGAGCAATTGAGCAATTTTAAGTATTCCTGAATCATCATAATTTAGTATAGAAGTGATAAGACATAGAAGTTAAATTATTTTCTCCTAGTAAGAAACGAGGCTATGTTTTTTTTTTAGCATGTAAGCGATATTCATTCACTATTAGAAACCTCTTCACAAAGATTAGCACAATTTAAAACAGTTCAATAGATTGTTATTTATATTTAAGCCTTATAATTTATATTTGCACCTATATATTATTATTTTAATTGAGTTATTTTGTTTCATAAGTTATATAAGTATTTAAAAGTAGAAAGAAATGCAAAAATTAATAACACATGTCCCGTTGAAGAATTTTAGAGTCAATGGGAAAAGAGAGACAAGTGATCACATACTATGAGACATATTATTTAAAATTATGTTACAATGCAAGATTATTTCAATTAAAAAATAGGCCTATGCTGTGGGAATACAGATTGGGGAGTGATTAAGTCTGTCTTTGGCCATTAAAGGGATCTTGGAAGATAGGTAATAGTTTATAGGGGTGGAAGTTTGTAAGGAGTCCTCCAGTAGTAGCACACCAGGCAAGAGAAAGTAACATAAGCGAAATGGAATATTCAAGAATGGCTAGGAACTTACTATGATTGGAGCCTCTGAAATGCAGAGCTAGAACAACAAGGAGTAAGTGGCACATGGTAAAGCTGGAAGGTAAACTAGAAGCAGATAATGAGTGTCTCATCCATTTATGAAAATTGGATGACAAAAGGAAAAATAAAGATTATCAACTGTATATATACAATGCATATTGAGATTCAGTGTCATTAGGGAAGATAGACCTGTGGTGAACAAAAGTGGGGCAATGTTTGCTAAATGCAACTCCTCAGGAATCACTTGCTGTGCCCTGGGTTACAGTAAACTGGGTTTCTTACACAGATGCAACTTCAACACATTCACCTAGCCTTGCTACCCAAAGAAACTGACACTTAACCCTCTTTGGAGCTGCCCAAATGAAACAAATCTAGAAAACCACTTAAAATACTACTGAAATCATCTAAAGAAAAGAGGTTGGGTGTCAACATTAATTGGTGATTTTATGGTAGTTAGTAAATGGAAAATAATAGAATAAGCTGAAGTTGGCAGATATGTTTAAGGATCGATGAGATAGGTTTGGTTTTAAGAATATTGTTTGCTTTGATTCATTGAAGAAAACTGTCAATAGGCATTTCAAACTATATATATATATATTTTTTTTTTTTTCCACAAACCAGTGTGTATCTGTTAATTCCATGATTGCTTGTCAAAGACTAAGTTGATTTCTCTGTTATCCAGCCGAGAACAATCCATAATACATACTTTGGTATGAAACACTATAGCACCATTAACATTACCAATTGTGTGGATCTTCTATGAACATTCTGAATTAAGTTTACAGCTCCTCAGGCTTCTCTTAACTAAGACTCTGCTCTATTACTGTTCACACCCCTGACTAACAGACTGCAATATGACAAATGAAATGAGTTGGCCTGGTGTCAGTAGGACAATTGTTAATACCTTTTCCTTACTTGAAGATATCTCATTTTTATCAAAATTTACTGAAAAAATGATCCAAACTAAATCAAGTGAAACCATTTAATTAATTTTATGTAAAATGATAAAAAAAACCCCAATATTTTACTAGGGGATAATGATAGAAGAAACCTAAATCAATTTCTAGTTTGACTCATTAAAGTTCATATTTAATCTATATCTACTTGTACTCAATTATTTAGAAAAAAAATATAGCATTTTATTTTTAAAGTTTTTCCTTTATATAGAGAGGGGAAAAATTAGCTAGCAGGTCTTTACTCCGTCTATGCTCTGGCTGGTTCCTTTTCCTTCAATTTTCAACTCAAAATCACCTCCTCAGACAGATATCACTGATCTTTCTATCAGTGTAGCCAATTCTTCCCTCTCCCACATTACTCTTCCTCCATATCCTTCCTTCAAACGTATCGCTATCTGGAATCTTGTTTATTTGTCTACCTGTTCCTTGTTTAATCTGGAATATCATCTCAAGGGGGTTTGATCATCATAGTGTGCTGTGTACCTAGCTCTCTCTATGAAACTCAGTAAAACATGAGGAAAGAACAGGGAAAGGATGAATAACTTTGTTATACAAGTGAGGAAAAGAGGCACCTATAAATGGAATTCTTCCAGGAATGCAAGTTAAGTGAGGGGAAAACATCACATCTGTCTTTTTCTACCCTTTGAATATCACAGAAAAGAGAAAGGAAGTTACCGGTAGTATCCTAGAGAGAAAGGAAATACGGATTTTCTTTGTTAGCATTAAATTAAAACTTGTGACAGAGAACTGCCGGAAATGCGATATCAGAAAAGCGATATTAGACCTACAATTTAAGTGAAATTACTCTGTCACAGAAGGGTACTGACATATGGTAGTATAAATCATCCATATAGTATTCTTATCTGAGAAATTTAATATAAAACTTCGTTGAAAATAAGGAAAATTTGGCTTCTCTCTGTGGTGCAGTAGGTTAAAGCACAGCACTAGGAAGCTGGCCCCAGCAGCTTCAGCGCAAGTTTGCTCCCTGACGACCAGGAAGGTGACCAACATGGCTCAGCAGTCCTCGCGGGTCTCATCTAGCCAGATGCTCCCCTCAGCAGTGTACTTTGTTGATCTGCCTGTACTGCTCCTACTCTGTAGTGAATCTTCTCACCACTTCTGCACCTCTGGCCTTTACCCAGTTCTATATAAATAAATAAGCAAATCTTTAAAAAAGAAAATCAGAGGGGCCCTCCCTGGTGGCGCAGCGGGTTAAAGCACTGCACTGAGAAACCAAAGCCACTTCCGCATGAGTTCGATCCACGCCTGCCCCGGAGGTGACCACATGGCGTGGCAGACCTCTCCTGACCCGCCTGCTGTTCCCCTCAGCAGTGTACTTCATAGATCTGCCTGTTCTGCTTCCCGCTCTGTCTCTGGTGAATCCTCTCACCCTCCGCATCTCTGGCCTTTACCCCAGTTCTGTATGAATAAATAAATAAATCTTAAAAAAAAAAAAAAAAGAAAATCAGGAAAGTTCTAGACTCAAGGACAGAAGCTTCAGGGAAGTATTAAGAGTTGAAATGAAGGATGATATAATGAATACATATATATTTTAAAAAAATTTTAAAAAGTTGAAATGAAATCACAGAAATTCTAGCACGGAGAATCTAGCAATAATCTTATTAAAGCCAACACCAAGAAGAAAAAAGAACTGATAACATAGTGAGTGTTTCAACAAATTTTATCTTGGACTGTCTGAGAGTAGAATCTCTCTTATTCTTAAGGGTCATTCACATATTTTGGTTCCTGGCCAGCCCACAATTTCTCACTACTCAGTGCCTTCTGAGCAATTTTACACATGAATGGTGAGACAAACCAGCAGGCTGTTCATATCCACATCCTTTGAAGAAACCACAGTTGGCTTTACTCATCTTCCCTTTATATTTCCTGTTTTTATAGCTGTTTTAGAAGAAAATCTTGACATTTCATCCTGGTTTCTGATTTTGTTGTTGTTCATGTAAGTTAGTTTTTATTTCACTTCCCGCAAATCTAAAATATTGTTCACATACTTCTTTTCTGAATGACTCTTCCTGAAATTTCCTATTTCCCTTCCTGTCCCACACAATCCATGTATACATTGTGCTATTTTTCTAGAGAGCAGGGCTCTTTTGTCTCAATGTTGTTATAATCTTAATTGTTCTTTTGGCTGTTTAATATTTTTTAAGTCTCCTTTCTCTAGTTTTGTCACTATTTTCTATTATTCAATGGCAATTTCCTTTTAAGATCAGTCAGGTATCTAATCTTGAATGTATCTTTTGGCTGTGGGTATGCTTACTTGCATGTTTTCAAGGCATTAGCTCTAATCCCTAAATTTTTCAATTGATATTTTCTTTTTACACGTACATATAGGGATTCTAAATAATAAATTGAAGAATGATTAACTTTGGTCTTGGATGTTCTTCAGGTACAATTTGAAACCCTTAATAGTCAATTAAGGTAAATGGTTTGAGTGTCACAGCTAATTTACCATTCTAAGACATCATACATTATAGGAAAAATGATCTTTACCACTATGGAAATGTGAGTAACCTGCTAGAAATTATAAACATGTTGGAAACATAGGTATGGAAGTTATTTAAATCATTTTTTAATAAAAAAATGTGATATGCATACAAAATAAATATAGTTAATGCATTATCACAAAACTATATAGTTTATATGGATATTTTGAGATTTAATCCCCCTAATTTTGTAGGTGAAAAATCTGAGACACAGAGCCTAGTATTTTAACAAAGTCCAGATCTTTTCTCATAAAATTTTGTGATTTTATATACCCAGCACTGATGATGTATGCTTTCTATAGGTGTGCATAAAAACTGCATGCCTGATTTATCCACAATTGAATGCTTTTATTTTAGAAGTGGAAAGAACCAGAATTTTGTGCAATGATTCTTTTCATGTTCTTTCCTGTGTGTAATTTGCATTATATACTATGTCAATTCGTCTGTACTTCTCCATACGTACATACTGAGGCAATGATATAATAGATAGAAACAGGAAGATAACAGGTCTGATTATCCTTCCCTACATGGGGAAATAAAGGCTTTATTATTACAAGGACTCATAAAACACAATTGGGTAGAGGGAATCACTCCCTCTAGGTCTGCCTGGGAAAGAGTCTTTGTGTCAGGATATTTTGCTTAAGCATATTTCTCTCTTTTCTTTCTTCCACAAAGGCTTATCAAATATTATGTGACAAGTATTGTGCTAGATATAGGGAAAACAAAAAGAATAAATGTACATTATCTATTTTTAAGGAGCTCACAGTCTAGGAGATAAAGGACCAATAAATATTAATAGATGACAATAATAGCATGAAGTAAGAGTTATAATGATAGGAAGCACATTGACTCTGGAGACATAGAAGCCGTGTATCTAATACAGAAAAGAAGGTCAAGAAAAGTTTCCTCAGAGCACAAATGTAAGCCAAATCTCTCAGGCTTCTTAGTAAGTGTTTCAGTAATGAAAGGTAAGGAACAATCCTAGATAGAGACCTGGTTCCTCAGAGACTACGGGTCATGGAAATGATTTTGGGTTTTGCACTGTGTAATGATTACTTCATTGCTGCTCCAGAGAGGCCAACACCTCCCGGAGGGATGGCATTTCTTGAATGAATTGGTGTTATATATCAGTTAATTTCACTAAACTAGGCTATTCAGCAATGCAAATTCCAAAATGCCAATGTTATAACATAACGAATGTTTCTAAATCACACTGGGTTCAAAGCAAGAAAAAGAACTGCTCCATCAGTAACTACATTACATGGGCCTTCATATTCCAAAATTGTAGCAGCTGGAAGAATTCCAGGATTGCCTGGGATGTTTTTAAAGAACAGTTCTAGGAGAGAGTACATTACTTTTTATCATTGACCAAATATCATTCACATGTCCTCCGTCTGACTTCAAGTGTGGTAGAGAAATGTAGTCTGCATGTGTGCCAGTAATAGAGGAAATAAAGTGACAAACAGATTAATATAATTGCATAAATCCAGTAGTTGAGGTCATCCTATTACTTATGCAGGGTCCTGAAATCCTATTAAATGCATAGTTTTTAAAACAATCTACAACTATACCCACTCAAAAGTTCATTTCAAATAAATACATTAATTTGTATTTTTTCTTAAATAAAATGCAATTGCAAAGAAAAGTAGCAAAAATTACTAAAAAGTAATATTTTCCTGTTGAACTCTGATCACTGAATTTGGGAAGAAAACTTGTTTCTGCATTCAATTTATAAGCACATCCTCTAGTGTTGGATTTGTTAGAAAATATCTTGGAATAGTGGTTTATTGAGGTCACCTGAAATGGTATTTGGTGAAATATCTTGCCTTTGAGTAACATAAATGCTGTGTGTTTATGTGGTTTTTTTTTTATATATAAGAGGTTATAAAGATCAGAAAGGCAAAGATTATACTCCTCTGTATCCCTGACTGTTTGTTTAAGGAATCCATTTATTTTAATGTACAATTACATGCAAATTATAAGTTTGGTAAAATTGGGGAAAGAAGATGCAAGAAAACATTGTACCTTTCAGCAAAGTCTTATATTCTTCATGATGAGAATATGATAGAGATAAGAGCTGACAAATAGTAATGTTGCATAAGAGCATGAAAGAATAGCATTGCAGAACACGGCAGAAGAAGAGTGAGAACTTAGCTCTGAGAATTTAAGGAAGTAGGAAATTGAATTTTGAAGAGTGAAGTAAACTTTCAAGAGAAGTAAGGGATGAAAACATTTTAAGATGGAGACACCATACGAGCAGTCAAGGCTTTGTGAATTTTAATTGCATGTTGTGAAGTATCCAGGAGCTTTGTGTACTTGGAATGGATGCTTATAGAATGCAGATTCAAAGAGAGGAGAAAATACTTGAAATCCTTATGTTACAATGAAGTGGCTAATCCCACATGCCCTGGTTACCAGACCAGCGTGTTTTCTGTAGTGCTGTGTTCCCTGAGTGATTCAGTATATCCCCAAGAGGAAGGGCTGAATTGTACATGGCCAATTATTTTTTGTTTGCTGGGAATATGACTGGAAAAGGCATGTTAAGGCTAGCTAGAAAAATGTAGTAGGTAGAGTGGGATAGGGAATAATAATGATAATTATTATTATTTTTTTATCTTTCATTAGGTGCTTTTAAGAGTAGCTTGATTTAGGTCATTACTTTGAGATACAGGAAGTCTCAATTTTTTTTTCTTGTATAAAGTGGAGTTGCTAATAGTAGCACCTCATAGATCACTAGGGCAACTAAGAGTATTCAATGATTTCAAGCTTAGAAAAGGGCTGCATATGTGATATGTTAGGTTTTATTATCTTTGTGCTATTTCGATAGACCGGAAGGAAAAGAACTAGAAGAACATGGCAACAAAGATAATGCATAGACTCTGAATGAGACAAGGGTAGAGAAAAGCTGAGAAGATGAGATAAATGAGGAAACTCTCAAGTGAAGAAAATGGCTAGAAATGGTTCAGAAACTGAAAACATTTTAAACATTGAATTGATTTTACTCTGTTTTCTCATGCTTACTTTCCAAGTGGAAACTAGAAACAAAGTCAGCTGTGACTAGGAAATAAATATAGTCTAAGAAATTGGCAGAACTCTTAGGGAGAGAGAGAGGGCATGAAGGTCAAAGGGGAGGATGGGTCACCAAGAGATTCAGATAGGGTCATGGGGCAGCATAGCAATAACTGGCTTGTGCTTTACACACCCACAATATGCATTTGGCATTGACTTTTGAATTCCTGACGTGGGGATAACAGAGCTAATTAAAACAATTGTCTAATAACTCTTAGTAATTTTGTTACCCTTGTTTTTTTTTTTTAACTTTGATTTTTTTCTGCTACTATTAAATAATTCAGTAAAGCAAAATTGACTATATTAATAACTGTTTTAGTCTACATCTTATTGTATGGTTGAATGGAAACCATTGGTGGCTGAAACATTGCTCATTGCTAATTTAGAAATGGACTACCCATTGACTAAACTGGGAAAAGTGCTTTAAAATTGCTTTGGGGTTTTGAGCTAGAAGTTATATGTCAGGCCTTCTTATTAACAGAGCGTCTATGTGGGAATTATACTGGAGAATAAGTCAGAAGATTCTGGATCCCATTGAATTATTGTTTCCTTTCTTATAAAACAAAGCTAATGACTATTTTACTGAATCATGGAATTAATCTGCTTGCCTATTCCAGTACCAGGAACACTGTTGAATTCATAAAAGACTTCAGTGATTCTTTCAATAAGTATTTCTTGACTACTTTTGACATGCCTAATTCTATGCTCAGTGCTAGAGGCAAAACAATGAGGTGTCTCCCTATTCCAATGAAGAGTTATGAAACACACATACACACAAAATACAGTTACTGCATGAAAGAAATTCAAAGGGACTGAACAGAACAGTATACTTTAAGCTTGTTGATAATTTTCAAGAGGTCGCTATTCCTGAATATATAGATTTTAGTGATCATTGTGCTAAGTGTAAAGCAGATCATAATGTATTTTTACTTTTGCCTTTCTTTTCAATTCTAACACGCTTGCTGTTTGAGCGTGGCTGATCTTTGTTGCATTAAAAGCCACAGTTACAGTGACTTAGTTTTCTTGTTGGTCATAAGCAAGTAACTTACATAAGTCTACCTCCTACTCTATCCAAATTTGATTCATTATTTTAGCTTAGAAAGGTAAATAATTGAAAAGTTGGGGCAACAAGGGATTTGGTTGCAGCATGCTGTGATTTATATCAACACTTGGTTATGAATCATGTGTGAAAGGAAATGTCTACTTTGTAAGTTACAGCTTTTCAAATACTGGAACTTGGCAAGTGTCTGAATCTATGTATTTGTCAATATTATTTTAGTGGTAGGGTGAACCATTGTTGACTTGAGTCATCTAAATAACCATTTTATTACTTGAACTGTTCTGCTATTTGCTACATGAAAGGTTTGTTTGAGTTTTTAGAATTATTTTTAACCAGGTGGCATTTTATATAAGGGTTCTTTAGGTGGAATACAGAACTCTACCCTTAAAGGCATTTTTAAAATCCAAAACAGAAAGCATACCTGAGAAACATTTGGGATGGACTACCCCAACTTGATCTGACAAACATACAGTTCTTAGAATTTTTTAGTAGAAGCTGAAAAGAACAAAGGAAATACAAAATTCTAATTCTTTTTCTCATCCACTCTTCTGTACTTAAACACTCATCATTATTGTAAATAGGGCTACAATAAACATACAATTAAAATTTATCTTTCTTCAGGTAGATAACTAAGGATGAAGTTTTGGGTCATATGGTAGGTCTATCTTATTATTACAGGGTAGCCCAGAGTAGACTTGGGCTGGCTGTCTGTGGGGCCTCACCCGCATGCTCAAAATGTAATTTTCTGCATACATAGAAAGGGTAATGGATTTATTTACAAAAGGGGAAAGAAAAAGGAAACAACCCAGGGAAAGAGAGAGGGACACAAAGTAGCTGGAATACTTAGCAGCGTGGTTAACTTGGAGCTGTAGTCCCAATCTAATGCTACTAACCCCAGTCACACTGTCTGAGAGCAGTTGCTCCGTTACCTCTCCCCCACTGTGACAGTTGGAAAACCGCTCTTTATTTATCCCCCAAAGTCCCAGAATGCCTGCTTAGCTCCACCCTTAGGTCCTTGCAGTTCTCTCCTTGGTACTGCTGGGAGTTGTAGTTTCCAATGCTGGGAGTTGTAGTTTCCAATCACTGGAGTAGGGGGTAGAGTCCAGAAAACTGGAGTAGGGAGTGGAGTCCACAAGACTCTGCAGAGATCTTCCCCTTAACATTACCATTTTGAAGAATGTCATTGTTTTCCATAGGGACCTACCAGTCTACATCCCTACCAACAAATAAATGGAATACTACTCAGCAATAAAATATGAATTCTTAACATTTGGAACAACATGGATGGAACTGGAGACTATGATATTAAACAAAGTAAGCAGAAGTAAAATACTAGATATTCTCACTTGTGTGGACAATATAGAGAGCCATAACAAAGGGTCAGTCAAAACCAAACCAATAATAAGCTCTTGGCATTTGACTACAGATCTATAGTGAACAGAGGATAAGAGGTAGGGTGGGAGTGAGGGAACATGTAGAAGATTTGGGGGGGCACTGATGGTGGGCATAATATAAAATATGTAATTATAGAGGGATTTAATCTCTAATTCCCAAATCAGATACAAAACATAATTTGATAAATAAAAATGTAGCTGACGGTCCCAAGGTATAATGCTATAGTGGGAATTTGAGATGTGTAAAGTAATGGGATGTCCTTCATTTTCTTTTTTCAATGAAGAGTTAGTTTATCATGTATATAATTTAAGAGGCATATAATGCAGAGACATGGGATGCAAAGAAAAAACAATAAGATCTCTGACCTCAAGTATATCTATTCTTGTCCGCATGTAAGAACTATAATAATGCACATAGAAAATAAAGAAGTACATGTATATTTTCTTCTTGAGAGAACATGAAGCACATGTACTAAGATTCCTAAACTACTCCTCTTCCTTTTGAGCTTTATCTTAAGCTTATTATAATATGATTAAAAAGTTTCATCCTTGAGAATATTAATTTATATACAAAATAATAATATTGACAATTATTACTTATAGCATATACAGTATATGATACTTTATGTGAGTAAATATATATATATATTACTGAATATATATTTCGGTACAGTACAGTATAGGTACAGTATATGATACTTTGTGAGTGAATATATATTCCTTGCAAGAACCTTCTGAAAGAAGGGTTATCATCATTCTTCTTTTATAACTAATGAAAATGAAGGTTAAGTAACATCTTCAAAGACACACAGCTTGTAAGCAGTAGTGCTAGAAGTTAAGGTTCAGAGATAGTGCAGTCATTTACCATATGGTTGTGTCTCTAGGGTATAAAAAGAAAAACAGAAACCATTTTTGGCGTGAAAACCTAGTGGTACATTGTTGTAAGTGACAAATAAGAAATCTGTATTGTGACATTCAACAAGACAGAAATCATTGGGATAACTAAACATCATGAGCTGTGTTTCTACTTCCACAAAATACACACTGCCACCACGATCAACAAAGGCACTGAATACACAGAAACAGTTCATGTGCAGACCCTGGAGGAAAATAAATCACCCTGAAATTGGACAACAATAAATTTTTGACTGCACACTAATCAAGCAGGTAGAAAGCAGGCCATGACATGCAATTTACTTAATTAAATTTTTGAGGAAGGAGAGTTAATGTTAGTTCATAGAGTTGTATGCTTTACACATTGACAAAAACCACCAATGTCAGCAGTACAAAAGGGATATCACTCTAACAATGACAAATGCAAATGCTGAGGATGCTGTCTGCCTCTGTTCAATGTGACAGTCTGCTTTCTGTCCAAAATAGCAGGAGGCTTCTATTTGGCAACTGGTGCCTGAATCCTGTTGTTCCCATTAAAAATTACCCTGTGTGTGGGGTGAATCATTTCTAGGGAATCTCTTGAGACTGCTCTGGCAACCAGAAGTACTAGGCAACTCCTCTTGAGATAATTGCATGAATGTGGTCAGATGTGCGTAAATTACTTCCTTATTCCTTGGAACCTTGTGGCCATCTGGGATTCACTTTAGATGTTTTGGTCATTTGGATATATGTCCTGAGCCTTCTCTATTCTCCAGTGTCCCTTGCATCTTCTCATGTGCTCAAAGCATTGGGAACTACAGCAATCTGTATAGTCTGGATGATGCTGCAGTAACAAACAACTCTCAAACCTCAGGAGATAAATCCAACCAGAGCTTATGTCTTGCTCTTGCTACCTGTGCATCTTAGACAGGTATGGAGGGTAGAGTGTTCTGACTTACAGTAACCACCTAGGGACAGAATTTGTAAGATCTAACTTGATATATGCCTTTATAATAACCAACAGGAGAGAAAGGAATGTGATAATTACACACTGACTCATAAAGCTTCTGTCTGGAAAATATAAATGTCACTTCAGAGTACTTTTCACTGGCTAAAGCATGTCATATTACTATGACTAACATTACCACATGTTAAAAACTTGTGAAATAGAATATATATATCAACAACCCTAATATAAAATGGCACCTGTCCCATTACCAAAAACTGCCCCCTTGCCCCATCATACTTGCTAACTTTGGAGGAGGGGGTAGTGCAATTTTACAATGTTCTCCTGTGGCACTAAAAGAAATGGATCTTGTAGATTAATGATGTTTCTTTCTCTCTCTCTTTTAAAGATGTATTTATTTTTGCATACAGAACTGGGGTTCAGGCCAGAGGTGCAGGGGTGGTGAGAGGATTCACCAGAGACAAAGAGGGGAGCAGAACAGGCAGACTGACCAAGTACACTGCTGAGGGAGCAGCGGGTGGTCAGGAGAGGTCTGCTGTGCCATGTGGATCTCCTCCAGGGTGGGGTTTAAACTCATGCTGAAGTGGCGTTAGCTTCCTAGTGCTGTGCTTTAACCTGCTGCGCCACCAGGGAGGGACCGTTGGTGTTTCTCTTTTAATAGCATATCCAATAAGATTGTGCCTTGGAGTGGCAGATTTCATTTCTCTCTTACCAGAAGATACAGTATAATGTTATTGGAAAAAATAAGAAAAATACAATAAGAAACAACTTATACTAATTTAATATTATATATCAACTGTCTGCCCTATTAGCCCAAGGAAGAAATTATGTCAACACATCCAATCAAGATTACCACTGCTTTGCCTCCCAGAGAACTTACTCCTATTGTGATTACTGGGCCTTGAAATCATTGATTTTCCCTGTAGAAGCTGCTCATGAAATGCATAAGCAACTGCTATTGACCCCATCTTCAAATTCTGAAACTGACTTTTCCCCACCATTTGTGACACAGCTAACTAAGTACATCACCATGGTGTCTCACCTGGGTTTTAAAAAACAGTTTCCTAAATTACATCCATGAGTCTACTCTTGCTTGCTATCCTCTGTTCTCTACTCAATAGTCATAGTGATCTTTTTTGTGTGTGGTAAATTATAGTCAATCCCTACTTTGAACCATTCAGTACTTTCAGAAGATTCCAGAGAGTGTGAGTTTTACATCCTTCCATAAAGGCATATGAATCATTTTATTATCAAGTCTATAAATTTTGACCTCATGCCCTGCCATGCCTCTCTTCTGTTCTATTCCAAATAGACAAATGACTATTTCTTGAAAATCAACAACATACTCAAAATTCTGTACATGTTTTTCTCATCACTTGAAAGCTTTACCCCCAGCATATTCCCATAGGTTGCACCATAATTTGATTTGAGTGTCTGGCCAACTATCACCTTAGAAATAGACAACCTTTACTGGACCACCCTATTAATTTTCTAGAGCTTCATAAAAATAATCCCCAATTATTGTAGCTTAAGATAATATGTACCTATTTAATACTTTTTTTTATCATTTTATGTAGATCAGGAAACTAGGAACAGCTTAGCTTGATGGTTTGTATTAAAAGGTTTCAGTCATTTTAGTCAGCATTCTAGTCAAATGAAGACTTGACTGGGGCTGGAATTTCCATTTTCACTTTGGTTAACTCACAGATGTGATAACTTGGTTCTGGTTGTCCACAGGAGGCCTCAGTTCCTCTTAGAGATTGTTGAATGTTTGTGCATCAGAGGCCTTGGCTTTCCCCAGACTGAATGCTTCAAGACAGAACAGAAAAGTCCCAGTGCAATGTATAACAATCTTAGAATCAACACATCTTCTCTTCAATTTTATTCTATTTGTTAGAATACTAAATTCAGCCCTAACTCAAGGGAGAGAGGTTAGTTTCCACTTCTGGAAGGGAAAAAGATTCAAAGGATTTGTGGGCATATTTCACATAGAATTATGATAACAATACCATCCCTTTCATAATTCCCTACCCTCTTACTCAGCTTCATGTGTCTTTGTGCCAATATCATTCATGGTATATTTTTCAAAGACTCCATAAAATAAAGTTTAAAAAATGGACTGTGGCCAGACTATCTTAATTCAAATTGCAATTGTATGACTTATAGCTAATTAAACTTGGGCAAGTTACATAGCTTTTCTGTGCCTCAGTTTTTAATTCTGTGACCTGAGCCACTGGTAAAATTGCCTTAAAGAGCTGTAGTGTGAAATAAAGAGAGCCCTAGTGTTAGGCTAACCTTTTGGCCTATGGTTAGCCCAAAGGGCTACTTATTATTATCATGATTTAGTGCTGTGTTTACTAAATAAATAATATCCATATTATGTCCTTTCTGGAATATGATTGGCATGAGTTCAAGAAATTTATCCATTCACTACTATGTTCTCGGAGCCTAGAATATGTTTTCAAAAATACATGTTGAGTGAACCAACACGGCACCCAATGGTCTCCACCATAGTTGAGAGCCCCTCTACTCTGCATTTGCCCCATTTTTTTTTTCTCTCGCTGTGCCAATCACAGATTTCTAGGGTTGTTATTGGCTTGGTTTTGTCTGACCCTTTTTTCTCTATATAAGTGAAACCATTGGGTATTTATCTTTCTCCTTCTGTCTTATTTTTCTCAGAATCTTCTCCACATCCATCCACTTTTGCAAATGGAAATAGTTAATTTTTTTAAAATATAGTTTCTGTAGTATTCCACTCACCACATTTCCCTAATCTATTTTTCAACTGCCCCTGGACACTAAGGTTGTTCCCATAATGTGACTATTTATTGGTAATCATATTACAGTGAACAGAGGAATACAAACATAAGTCCAAAGAAGTGTTTCTGTATTCTTTGTGTAGATACCTAGGAGTGGAGCTGCTGGATCATATTGCAATTCTATTTTAAATATTGTGTGAGAGAGAGTTATGCTGTTTTTCATAGGGGCTCAATCAGTCTGCATTTCCACCAAGAGTATGCAAATAACTTTTTTCCCACATCTTTGCCAATATGTACTTTTTGTGCAGTTTCATGTGGCTCATCCCCAGAGTTCTGAGAAAAGATGGCATCTCTGTGTGTTTTGTTTTGCATTACCCTGCCTATAGGTGGTAATGAGAGTTTTTTTTTTTTTTCATGTGCTTTATCTATCTGTATGTCTTCTTTGAAGAAGTGTCTATTTAGCTTTTCTGTCCATTTTCTGACTGATTTTGTTTTTGTTTTTGTTGAGTTGTATGGGTTCTTTGTAGATCTAGGATATTATCCCATAGGTGACTTAGGTGCAAATATTTATTCCCACTAAGCTAAGTGTTTTTCTGTCTTTTGTTTAGTTTCTTTTTATGTATCAAAGTTTTTAGTTTGATATAGTCCTATTTTTTAATTTTACTTTTATTTCTCCCACCACTGTAGATGAATCCATCAAACCATCATTAAAGCAAATGTCATGTAATATCTTGTCTATATATATTTTATGGTTTTACTTCTCACATCCATGCCTTTAATTTAGCTTGAGTTAATTTTTGTGCATGAGGTGACATGGGATCTAGTTTCATTGTTTATTTTGGGCTGTCCAGTTTCCCCAAAACCATTTGTTGAAGAGATTTTCCTTTCACGAATATACATTTTGGCTCCTTTCACATCTATTCATGGTCCATAGATATTTGGATGTATTTCTGTTCTCCCAAATATATTCCATTGTTCTATATGTCTCTGTGTTTTGTTCTAGTATCCTACTGCTGTGATTAGTGTAAGTAGTGGTTCAGTGTGAAGTATGGACATATGATACAGCTGCTTTTCCTTTTTATGTCAGAATTGTTTTATCTACTTGGGGTCTCTTGTGGTTTCACATGAATTTCAGTAATACAGGATGTTTCTTTGAGAAAATGAAATAAAGAAAATTCTCCAGCACCTCAAAATGAAAAAAAAAAAAAAAAAGAAACTCAGGCCCTCCCTGGTGGTGCAGTGGGTTAAAACACAGCACTAAGAAGCTAATGCCATTTCAGCATGAGTATGATCCCCACCTGGGAGGTGATCCACATGGTGTTGCAGACCTCTCCTGATCCGCCTGGTTCTCCTCTTAGCAGTGTTCTTCATCGACCTGCCTGTCCTGCTCTCCACTCTGTGTCTGGTGAGCCTCTCACCACCCCTGCACCTCTGGCCTATACCCCAGTTCTGTGTGTATAAATAAATAAATCTTTTTTTTTTTTAATGAGGAAACTCAAATAAATAGAATCAGAAATAAAAAAAGGGAAAATGACAACAGACATCTTAGAAATTCAGTAATTGATGAAAGGATAACTGTACTGTACCACAAGGTGTAGTTATTAACAAGTTCACCCAATTATAGGCATGGTCAACTGCTTTTCAGTGAGTCTGCCTTTGGCTAGGAAAACAAACAAACACTAGCACACTTCCTTTAATTGATTGCTTCTAGCAAGAAACCTGGTGATAAGGGAACAGACTGAGACAAAGTCTGGATTACCTTGACTTTCCCAATTTACACAGGACACTGCTTCTTTACCTTATCATAACACGCTCATTTATTTTTGCTTCTCACATGAATCCCTTCAACAAGGAATCATATGTATTCTCTCTATTTAACATTATGAATTAAAGTGATAGTTGCAAAATGACACTGCTTATAAGCAAGAATAAACAGATATTTTCTGCTTGTTGTAAGGAACAGCCACTAGTCTTTGAAAAAAGCTACATATGTAAGACAGATAACTTCAAATTTTGGATTAGTTCATGCAGATACTACAGAGAGATCAAAAGACAAGTATATTACTGGGCATGGAAAATTTTAAATTTGGTAAGTTGAAATTTATTTTGATATAATATTGTAAGCTCTTTAGAGAGTGAAATAGAAGAAGATACTTCATTTCTTCTTTCACTAATTTATTAAACAAACTTATATTTTATATATATATTATAATGTATTATATATAATATACATATATATTATGATGTGTTATATATATATACACACATATATATTTATTATGATATGTGTTACATGTGCTGAGCCTTGAGGATACAAGATAGACAAAACATAAATGGTTTCTGAAGTCTGGGTTTCATGTCAGGATGGAATTGTAAGGAAGTGAATAGTAAATGACTAATCTCACTAAGAATGGGGATATGTGTGTGTGTGTGTGTGCGCGTGTGCAAGTTCCTTTAAGAGACAAGTATAGTGATTTACTCATTTACATAAATAAATATTGTGAGAATGAGTAAATCACTATACTTGTCTACTCTGTGAGCCCTGCCTCCTCTAACATATATAGCAGTTATCAAATTAGGTAAAATTTTCTGGTTTTGTGGAATAAAATATTCATTGAATACAGAAAAGTGTTTTTAGACAAACAAAATATGAAATGAGTAGGTATATTTTAGAGAAGAGTGTACTAAGCAGAATCGTGGTGAGGAATAGAAGATGTGGAGGAGAAGCTGATTTGAGGTAGGGGGATGGTGGAAGTTGGATCTTTGAGCCCATTTCCAAGGTTTTGATCTTTACCCTGGTAAAGTGGGAAGCTTTGGAGGCTATGAAGAGTAGTAGGGTCCACCCTGTCTTAGAAAGACTATCTGGCTTTAAGGATCAAAAATAGAAGCAGGGAAACCATTGAGAAGTTTATTTTAGGGTCCTCCCTGGTGGTGCAAGGTGTTATAGCTTAGCACTATGAAATCCTTCACAGCCACTGTGGCACAAGTTTGATCCCTGACCAGGGGAGTGACCCACATAACATGGCAGACCTCTCCTGTCTTGCCCACTGCTCCCCTCAGCAGTATATTTCAGTCATCTGCTGTTCTGCTTCCCATGATGTGAATCTGGTGAATCCTCTCACTCCCTGCACCTCTGGTCTGTACCCCAATTCTTGTATGCATAAATAAATAAATAAATAAATAAATTTTAAAATCTGTTTTATGTTCCAGGAACAAATAAGGATACCTCAGAAGCTGGTGGCAACATAGCAGGTAATGAGAAGTGGCTGTGGATATAATTTCAAGGTAGAATAAGAGTTTCCTGCTAGATTGGATAAGGAATACAAAAGAGGAGTCAGGGAGAACCCTAGGGAACTTTGAAATAGTGAGGGCTTCTAATGAAGTCTCCCTTGAGAGAGTGACAATTGAGTTGATATTGGAAGGAATAATAGGAACTAATTAGAAACAGAATAAGGGTGGACAGAACATCTAGGTTGAGTGCTAATTATGTTCCTAAGATGATAAAAAGAAGAGACCTTTTATTGAGCTATTGATTAACAAAAAACTGAAATCATGCTAGATTTATTATACTTGTAAAATTTGGGGGAAGGTATTATTTGCAACATTTTGTACTATACAAACAGTATTACCATATTAATCGAATTCTTAACGTAGGTTTGGTAGTAATTTTTTTCCTCATAATTTTTATTATAGAAGCTTTCTCTTGACACTGTTCATCTGTACCCAACCAAGAACAGAAAAACATGCTGTGTATTTCTAAAATTACATTGTGGTACTTCTCCTTAACAACAGTAGGGAATGGGGAGTAGTGTGAATGTTGTAATATAATGACAGACCTGGAAGCTTCCACTGTAAACAAATTAGGAGTGTTCCAGACCGCTTCTAAGGATTCAAACTACACATTTAACCTGGCTCTGAATATTTTAAACCTGGTCACATAATAAATACAAATCTAAGCAAATGTGCGGAGCATTGGCAAATATGTGTAATATTCTCAAACATATTCATTTTCTGTTAAATATTTACATCTTTTAATAGTTTCATGTTTATTTTACTTATTTAATAATTGCTCATCTTTTGAGTTCTTAAACACAGGATGTATGTGAAAAATGTCATAACAAAACAATAGTGCCATCTACGCTGTATTGAAAACATTTTAAATCATTGCAGATGAACTTTTATTTTACTTCACTTTTTATGGTATGCATTTTCATTTTTTTTTTTTAAAGATTTATTTATTTGTACATACAGAACTGGGGTACAGGCCAGAGGCTCAGGGGCGGTGAGAGGCTTCACCAGAGACAGTGGGGAACAGAACAGGCAGATCGACAAAGTACACCGCTGAGGGGAGCAGCGGGCGGGCCAGGAGAGGTCTGCCACGCCATGTGGTCTCCTCCGGGGCAGGCGGGAATCGAACTCATGCGGAAGTGGCTTCAGCTTCTCAGTGCAGTGCTTTAACCCGCTGCGCCACCAGGGAGGGCCTCATTTTCATTTTTTTAAAGCAGCTTCTATAAGTACTTATTCTCAGAAGAGTTGGTAACCAAATTCAAAAAATTAGGTTATCCAAACTACGCAAAGCAATGATAATAAAAGACACCAATTCTTGATTTTCTGCTATTTTTAAAAATAGGACCATCAAGTTTGGTATGACTTTTCTAAAGGAGGAAATCAGAAGTATCCGTGCAGGATGTATAGAATTATAACAACGAAGCCTCCCAGTGTGGAGCTGATAGAATAAAGAAAGTCCTGTCAGGAGCATATCTGACTATGCCTCTCATCTAAATTGATGCATCGAGTCTTTGTGTTTGAAAACTGTGGTAAATTGCCCAGGTCACATTCTCCATAGTTTTGAAAACTTAAAAAATAGGTTCCATTTTTCTTTTGGGTGTTGAGTTATATTGAGGTGACTTATGTGATGATCCAACACATAGTCAAGTCAGTGATATCAGTCATTGAAGTGGCCATTTTTTTATAAAAAGGACAAAGTCCGAGTTCTCATAATCGTTGTTATTATCATATATAGATACATACAAACATACATAACAATGGAGATTTTCAAGATATTGAGTCTAAATACAGAAGTTGTTTTGAATTCACCTTTGTTTATCAGTGATAACCTGTTGCTATAGTGATTATTACGAACATTACTACTACACTGCCATTCGGTCTCTTCACTACAACACAGTAATGCTGCATGCTTGTGCCCAAGTGAATGCATTTCCCCTTTGAAATTTTCTGTGCAAAGTCTATTTATAGTGGACTTTCTTTCATCTACTTGAAGCATGCTTGACAAGCCCTCCAAACTGGGATTGCTAGCAGTTTTTATAAAGGACTATCTGTCAGCCTTTGCATTCTTTACACATCATTGAGTTTTAAAGTGCAGGACTGTGACAGCTTACTACATAACATGGTCTCAATAAACCTATCAATTGGAGACTTGGCTCAGCAGCATTTCAAAAGTCTCACACCAGCCCCAGGTGCATTTGAGGAAAATGTCTCCTCTCAGCAGGCACATGTGAAAATCTAAATGTAGTGTTGGCCTTGGTTAGAAGAAAGACCCTAAAACCACAGATTGCTGAACGTGTGGATCCAAATTGTCCTTTAAACTCATTTTAACAACTCCCATTCAACTCTGTTAGGAGTTGGAAATACTGTACCTAAGGTCAGTGTGCTTTATATTCTGAAAAAAATGATGGCGACCTTCATTCAAGAGTGGGATCTGTTAAAGACAGTGATTTAGAAAGATAACTCACTTGTTGTCATAGCAAATTTGAATTGAAGAATTAGACTTTATTGGCAAATAGACTTGGTGTAGGTGTGAGTGTTACGGAAGAGTGTCACTTTGGCACCTGAGAGCAAAGATAACATTTGTATTCAAATTTCTGCTTTTTTTGTGCCCCATCAGAGGGGGCCTAGATTATCGACCAGTTTACTGACAAATACTCTGGCTCTTAGAACGTACTGTTAGTCGCTCTGGGTACTGACACCTAACATCTCTTAGTTTTTCTCCATTAAGAGCCCCATTCTACTTGCATTGTACAGAAGAGCAAGGCATTTTGTAGGCAGGCAGAGTAGCTAGCTCAATATCATCTGATAAGTGTGGTCACACAGGTTTTCTTTTCCAAATAGCCCTTCTATTTGCTGATGTCTTCTAGAATTTTAATTTGTGAGAGGGTCATTGTACTTTAATGTATTGATATATTAATTTTATGCAATTACCAAATGATTATAAGCCATTTTGTCTGGTCATTTAGTTGACAATGTTATAAAGAGTTAACAACAAAAGGTTTTGATTTGCAGATGAAAGGACATAAGTAGAACATCTTTTGCAGATAGGTCAAATATGCCTAATGATCTTTGAACAGATAGAAATTTTTTCTTTTCCTTTTGCAACTAAACAACACGACTGTCATCTTTCAAAACATATTTAATGACTATGCCCTTTAATCAAGGAGCTTAATGTTGGAAGATAAAATTGATGTTTTTAGCTATTTTACCTGCTGTTACAGAGATGAAATGTGCATATTCATACACATTGTTCACATGTGTAAGTTTCTGTGAGGGGCAGAGCTTTGTGTGTATAATATGAGGAAAATATTGTCAATGAGACATAAGGGTTTAAGAAAAGCATTGTGTGTGTACTCAAGAATTAGAGACTAAATCTCTCTCATGTGGCCTGGGCCAGGTTCCGAGAGATGCTGGCATTTGTGCTCTACCCTGATGGTAAGTGGGACTGTAAGAAGGAAGAAAGGGATCCCAGGAGAGGGGATGCCAGTGGTGGCAGTATGAATGTGAGGAAGTGTTGGTGTGGGATATAGAAGTGTTTATATTTTCCTGAAAAGAAAAGGTTTTATAAAGATGCAGGAATTTAAATAGTTTGAGAGTGGGAGGCAGATGGGTAGAAAGTCATTATTACATTTTAAGAATTAATCATGTCAGTAATAGAAATTAATAAAGGGATTGTAGAAAGGAGTTGAATCAGTTCTGTGCTTTATGGAGACAATAGCTGGCAGAAGGGATGACTTGGTGTGGTACAGAAAGGTGATGGAGACAGTTTAGTCAGGAAAAAGGATTATAAAGGAGACAAAAACTATGAATCCCGTCTCATGCAAAGGAAATGAAAATAAAATAGGAGAAAAAATACTAGGATATAGCACCAAGGCTATATCCTACACTGTTGGTGGGAGTGCAAATTGGTGCATCAAAGTATTTTTATGACATTAAATACAAATATAATTTTACGAGTGTGTGTAAACCTATGACTAGTAAAGGAGAAGACCACTGATTGTATAGGGGGCAGAAAATGTAATAAAATTTAAATGTCATTATTAGCTTTTAGCCTCTCCTAAAATATATAATAATAATGACTAAAGCTTAAAGGAATCAGGATGTGTACTTAATCCTTACAAGTCTAATAAATAGATAATATTGAGATTTTATAGATGAAAAAGCAGATACAAAAAACTGGTGATGTGTGCTTGAAATTAGAGAGATTGAGGTAGCTCATAATGCAGCAAAAAGGGTCACATTGAAATGTTTTTACTCTATGTGTAATGTTCTGAACATCTCATAAAAGTTTCTTTCTTCGGGGTCCTCCTTGGTGGTGCAGCAGATTAAAGCACAGCACTAAGAGGCTTAAGCCACTTCTGCATGAGTTCGATCCCTGCCTGCCCCAGAGGTGATCCACATGGCGTGGCAGACCTCTCCTGACCCACCCGCTGCTCCCTTCAGCAGTGTACTTCGTTGATCTGCCTGTTCTGCTCCCCGCTCTGTCTCTGGTGAATCCTCTCACCCTCCACATCTCTGACCTGTACCCCAGTTTTGTATGAATAAATAAAAATAAATCTTAAAAAAAAAAGTTTCTTTCTTGTATGCATCATTGGATCCAGCATCCTCAGGCAGCTAGGTGATCTACTAGAATTGCTCTTAATCTTTAGTTGCATGAAGCCATTTTCTTTCCTTTTCAGGAGTAGTAAAGAGAAAAGCTAACTAATAGGCGAAGTATAAAAGTTTAAAATATTGAGAGTAAATTTTCCAAGATTAAATTAAGATTAAAAGTAAGCTCCTTTATTTTATGAATTAATATTGCAACCTTTTTTTAGATATAGCCAGAAGGAATATCATCTTTGGTAACCCACTGAAATTGGTACTTTGTACTGTCTTAGAGTTCTGTAGTTATAAAATAAATTTCTTTTCTCATTTCACTGTAAATTGTCTTAGTTTATTTTATATTTTATTTTATCCTCAACCCAACCTTTTTGGTAGATAGGACTGGTTCTTTTTATGTTCTTTTTATAGGTGAGGAAATTGAAATTTTTCCTTGTAGCAATTAAATGACAGAACTGGAACTTGAACCTTAATCTTCTGACTCAATGTCTGGGATTCTTTCATGATTCCACATTACCTGAGACAAATATGGTGTAATATCTGAAGACAGGCAGTTTCTATTATGAGGAAAGAGATTGAGAGTTAATTTTTAAACTGCCATTCCATCTCTGAAAGGTTTTAAAGAGGAAGCCGCAAGCTGGGAATGTGTCATTTATCTTATCTCTATGACACGGAATAAGATGTATTTTGGAATACCCTAGAGCCCAGGAAGTCTAGTGTGCACTGATAAAGCTTCCTGTAATTACAGGCTATATTACATTGGGATGAAAGTGGCGAACCCACTTCTGGCAGCCTACAGCCATATGCATGGCTTAATTTAATAAAAAGAAATCAGAACTCAATTGAAAGTGAGATTTGTTAGGCTTAAGATGTTAAATACAGCTATGTTAAGGGCAAAGTTGACAAAATCTGAGTTGGTATGAAGTGGGAAGCTTCTGTAATTGTACAAAGGATTTTATTCTATTTACTTAGAAGTGGGTGGAACAGAAGAGAGATCATTTGTTGGTACGTGCTTGAAGTCTACTGAACTTTTCCAAAGATTTGGTGAACAGATGCTTTTAAAAGCTCTTACCAGTGCAGCCTTCACTACTAGTAATTTCAAACAAAGCAGGAGGTCTCAACATTAATGTTCTTTTCCTTCCTTTGTCAGTAGTCCTCTTGGCTAACCACTGATAGAGAACAGCCTGGAAGAGCCGTGAGAAGCCCCCATGGTGAAAACACATAAACGTCAGCTTTTAAACTGGGAGCTTGTCAGCTCCAATGAATTCTTCCAGTTTCTCCCCGCTTTATTTTCTTCTATTTGCATTAAAAGAGGAGCTAATACTCATGATCTGTCTCAAAGATCAGCTATTTTGTTTGGGTTGTTATGATAATTCATCATTTCTTACCAATGCTGAATGCCACATAAGCTTTCATGAAAGTAAGATGAAATGGCGTGTAAGCTCTTGATAGAGATGTTCTACTCCATGAGAGAAGAATCTTTTAGATCTTTGGTATCCCTAGAAGTTGGCCTTGAGAAGAGGAGTCACATTCAAGAGATTAATTAAGTAGATCCTTCCTGAAGACACTTAAAAGAAAGAGTGTGCAAATAAGAAAAAAAAAAAAAAGGCAGATTCAGGAAAAGGAAGAAATCAGCAAAGGCTCAATTTCCAGCAAAGTCCTCTGATAGTGGACTCAATACTATTTCCCAGGGGAACTCTGGTTTGTTCCTTATACCTTAAGTCTCTCACCTTATAGTCAGAGAATTAGGCTACATGGGCTCTTACCTGCTGCAAATTGATTGAGTAAAGCTACCCCTGGAGGGTTGCTGACTCCCAGAAGTGTGAGCTCCAGTAACCTGAAGGCTGCCCTAGTAATAGAGTTTTAGGGTACATGGGATAAAATGCATTGAAACACAAAGGAGGTAATTACAGAACAGTGAAGTAGGAGCAAAGGATCTGGTCAAACCATTGACTATGGACCATTAGTTAGTCAAAAAGAAAACTGGGGGTTCTCCCCGGTGGCACAACAGGTTAAAGCACCTTCATAAAGCATTATGAAGCTCTCCAAAGCCACTGCAGCACAAGTTCGATCCCCTGCCTGGGAGCTGACCCACATGGCATGGCAGACCTCTCCTGACCCACCACTGCTCCCCTCAGCAGTATTTTAGTAACTTTGCCTATTCTGTTCCCTACTCTGTCTCTGTGAATCTTCTCACCCACTGTACCTCTGGCCTGTGCCCCAGTCCAGGTCACATGACATTTTATATATTTAAAAAAGATAGTAACTTATCAATTTAATAATTCAAATTTTAATTTTTATTCTTTGTTTTCTTGACACACACCACACATATATATGTGTGTGTGTGTGTGTGTGTGTATAATTTTAACTTTGGTTTCTAACATTGTATATGATTCAGAGATACAGCATCACAACTCTTGAGATACTACGAAACCACAACCACCACTAAGGCACAACTAGTCCTCCACTTAAGTCCATTGGTTCCCCCGCCCCAAATTGTTCTCCACCATCTACCTGCCCTTCTGCTAACCTCAATTTTACAATCAGATACCTAGGGTTTGTGATTTTTTTCTGGACTCTTTTGTTTCTCTGCATTCCACATAAATGAAAACATCTGGTATCTGCCTTTTTCTTCTAACTTATTTTGCTTAGTATTATCCCTTTTAGTTTCACCCATGTTGCTGTAAATGGCAAGATTTCATCTTTTTAATAGCTATGTAGTATTCCATACATAGATGTACCTGAATTTCTTTTTTTTTTAAGATTTATTTATTTATGCATACAAGACTTGGGGAACAGGCCAGAGGCAGGGTGTGTGCATGTGTGTATGTGTGTGTGTGTGAGAGAGAACCCACAAGAGACAGGGTGGGAAGCAGAACAAGCAGATCCAATAAAATATACTGCTGAGGGGAACAGCAGGCGGGTCAGGAGAGGTCTGCTACACCATGTGGGTCAGCTTCATAGCCGGGGACTGAATTAGTGCTGCAGTTGCTTTGGATAGCTTCATTGTGCTGTGTTTTAACCTATTGTACCAACAGGGAGGGACCTTCTGTCTCCTTTTTGTCCTCTCTCTCTCTCCTCCTTCCCCATTTAATAATTGATTCCTCCCTGTGAACTTTCAAACTAATGGCTGATAATGTTCTTTTCCTGTCACTAAAGCTATTTCCACTGTCACAGTTCTAGAAACGTACACATCTGCTATTAATGTCCCTGAAGTTTGCATTTCCCTCTTAAAAAAAATTCCTTTACTAAATACTCTTCCACTTTCCCATATTAACATGGCTTCTGGGACTTAACTAAAACAAAAGGATAGAACTGCATTATACTGGAAACCATGTCTGTTCGTAAATCCATAGTTCCCAATTAGTTTATGTTGAACTATATTGTTAGCAGCAGAACTCCCTCAGACTCAGGCAACAGGGGCCTCTGTCCCAAGTCTCAGGCTTTAGCTAGTCTCACTTAACAGTCTGACAGATGAATTCAGTTAAAAACCTCTGGGTGTTTCTGGCACTTGAAAACCCGCTCTCAACACTGGTATGGCAATACCAATATGCCAAACTGCTGTGTTAAGGACCAGTAATACCAGACCCCATGGAAATATATTGCCACATTTTTACATTGGCCCTAAGTTTGAAGGTTTGGAGTTACACTTCTGCTGACATGGGGGATAGTATTTTAGGATGCAGGAGGAATTCAAGAGGTAGAAGGACATAAGTATATCAAAAGAAAAAGCAATTTATCAAATAAGTTTCTCCAATTACGAATGCAATGCTTTCTTATGTAATAAAGATGCATTGCTTTGTAGTAAAGAGTACCTGATTTCTTTTTTCTCTTCTTGTTCCAGTTTGCAATTATGGAAAATATGGAGTTAATTATAAATCAGTGTGAACTAGTTCCAACTGTTGCATAAAGTGGCAGATCAGTTGTGATACTAAATAATTCATATTTCCAATGTGCATTACCCTCAGCTCCTAGGCATCTGTAATTTCAATAACAGAGAAATAGAATCTGAGAAGTAGAGGAAAAGATAATGTACATACCAGTTTCCCCCAACATATGTTGATTAAGCTAGATCTAGACTTAAGTGCTTAAAGTCATATACCAGCAAATAGACATTGCATACTAGAATTGCAAACAAATATATTTTTACTAAAATATGGACATAAAATTTTTAAATAATTCAGAATTACTTAAATTTTTTTAAAAGATTTATTTATTTATGCATACAAGAACTAGGGTGCAGGTCAGAGGTGCAGGGGGTGAGAGGATTCACCAGAGACAGAGTAGTGAGCAGAAAAGGCAGATTGATTGAAATACACTGCTGAGGGCAGTAGCGGGTGAGACAGGAGAGGTCTGCTGCACCATGTGGGTCTCCTCCCTGGCTGGATCAAACTTATGCCACAGTGGCTGTGGACAGCCTCATAGTGCTGAGACCTAACCCCTTGCACCACCAGGGAGGGCCCTGGTTTTCCCCTCTACAGATCTCAAGTACCTGTCAACATTTTTACCCTGCTCTCTGTTCCTGCTACCCATTCTTCTTTCTGTTCTTGTGTTTCCATGGGCTGGACCTTCTGTTGATTATTGCCACTGTAGAGAAAACATTATTAATGCTCTTGTATTTGAAAACGAAATAGCTTAAATAATGTTTCTTTCTACCCAAGTCTAATATTCTAGAGCATGTCAAAATCAGTTTTCTTACTCATCAAGTGAATTTCAATATACTTAAAATTCTTTACAAGAAATGACACAAAATTTGCAGCAATATCTGCAAATAACCATACTTTAGAGTTCCAATGTGCATTACCCTCAGCTCCTAGGCATCTGTAATTTCAATAACAGAGAAATAGAATCTGAGAAGTAGAGGAAAAGATAATGTACATACCAGTTTCCCCCAACATATGTTGATTAAGCTATTCAAAGCTTTAGTCACAAAATAGAAATGTTAGTTAGCATTTAGTCAATGCAATCTCCGCTAGAGGTATGATAGGGCTTGTATGCTGATTCTGAACTGGGAAGCAAGGAAATACACTCAGATCATATCAAGCACCTGCTGTGTTCAAAGGAAGGCAAAAATGCTGAGGGATAGAGATGGCCAGGGAGCCACATCACACTACTGCAAGTGGGGCGTGAGTGGGGTGGCAAAGTTGGGGCTCTGATATCTGGGAAAGCTCTTATTTTGAAGGGTGGGAAATATTTTCTTTTCTTTTCTAAGAGGCTATAAAGGACAAATTGAGATTATAACATGCAACACATAGACCATTTCCTGGGAAATAACTTTTTCTGACTCTTGTTTCAGATTTTAATGTTTCTTGGCCCCAGAGTGACATTTTGAAGTATTCAAACTAATTTACTATTCTCTAAAACTAATATTTTATTGTCATTTTAAAAAATGATGTCTGACATCCAAATCCAAGTCAGTGAAAAATTCACTTTTTTCATGCTATCATTACAGATAGTTTTATTCAAAAAATCAACTCATTTGGCAACAATGCACTACACTTTATAATGAAGTAGTGTGTAAAGACTTCTCAGAAACTTATGGACTTACTAACACTTGGTAGTAATATTCAAAATGGGGGTGGAGACAAAACTGAATATATTACTTTTAAATGAGGCAGTATTAGTTTACAACATTGTATGTGATTTACTATACAGGTTTGCACACCAACAACGATATGTCATCACAGCAAATTCACCACCAAAGAAATCATGATCTTTCACAGCAATGTTTTGGGAACCTCCCCTTGCACTTTCCCCAACCCCTCGCCCATGCTCATATACCTTTGGTAGTCTCAAGTTTGCATTAGATTTCTGCAGTTTGCTTGGTTTAGCTCTTGTATGTTCCTTTTGTTTATAGTCCACATAGGACTGAAATTATTCAATCAACATTTGTCTTTCTTATTCTGACTTATTTCACTTATTATAATTCCCTCCAATTCCATCCATGTTGTTTTAATGGAAATATTTCATCTTTATTTTTTTTTTAAAGATTTATTTATTCATGCAGAACTGGGATACAAGCCAGAGGTGCTTGGGGAGGTGAGAGGATTCACCAGAGACAAATGGGGAGCAGAACAGGCAGATGGAGAAGTATACTGCTGAGGGGAGCAGCAGGAGGGTGAGGAAAGTCTGCTGGACCATGTGGATCACCTCCTGGTGGGGGATCCAACCTGTACTGAAACGGCTGCAGCCAGCTTGCAGTGCTGTGTCCTAACCCGTTGTGCCACCAGGGAGGCCCTCATCTTTACTTTTTAATAACTATTCAGCAGTCCATTGTGCATTGGGAAGACATCCTTTAAAATAATAAACGCATACATATACAGACACGTGGAGTACTCATGGAGAAAACACAAAATACTGCTGTCACAGTATCATTATTATTTATCACATAACCCACTCAAGATTTTTTTTTTTTCACCAGGAGTATGTATTTCCCTCTACTCTTATTGTTTCAAATGTGTGATGTATCAAATTCAGGTCAGAGAACAAGTTATAAAGGAAGATAATACTAATAACTGAATTTTCTTTAAGTTGGAAACCTCTAAAGGAAAAAATCTGTACATGCATCAGGATATTACCTTTAGGTAACTTTTTCATAAATTACAAATATGTGGCTTCTTTTTATATTCGGAATGACTTAATTTTTTTCTGACTCACAGAATTCTCCTTTCCCACTTACCATTCACATTTTAAAAGTTGCAGGCACTAGAAGATGCTACTTATGCTGCACTGATACTTTCCAGATATTTTGGAAAACAGGTTATTACTTTTCAACTAGTTTGATTTGCAACGTTAGCTTATAATGACCGGCACTGTTAGGATGGCTGGATTTTTGCAGTAACTTATTCTCTAGGGTTATTGACATTTGCTACCTATCAATTAATCTGATTCAAACATCTATCACTCTAGACTTATTGGATAAGAGTCAGAGCCTTCTAATTATGCAATAAAAATTTATTCTTTTATTTTTCCCTTGTAATGTAAGTTGCTTAGGCCAAAGATATTATGAAATATAGACACTTTCACTTTTAACATCTTAAAACAATCTCATTTTCTTTGTCTAATTGAGGCTCTTCCTTTCTTGGCTTTTTCTGTAATATATCATCTTGTTCCTATTATTGTATTCTGAGTTGTCTGGACAATACTGCAATAAATGGTGATGGCTGACAGAGCATTAAGTGAATTTCAATAAATTATGAAAAACTTCATTTTGCTAGCTCTGCAAAAAAAAATAAAAAAGCTTGACACCTCAATAAAAGGCAAGAGGGGAACTTTAAAAATTACTCTATGAAATTTAAAGATTCTTTTTTTCTATTGTTCTATGTAGTGAGAGTTAATTAAACATTTCAAGTCTATTACAATAAAGTTTATCTTTAAAAAATAAAACAACTGCTATTTTCAAACCATAAGATGCAATATTTTGTTTTAAAGCTATTTTAATGTAAAAGTTGCTAAAAATATTAAACTGGTCCTTGTTAATAAGTTGGCATTGTCCTTGTCAAGTATTTGGTCTCAAGTAGTAAAAGCTTAAAATTGTCTCAAGTTGTCATTGGCCTTGTCAAGTATTTGGTCTCAAGTAGTAAAAGCTTAAAATTGTCTCAAAGCTGTATTGAGGGTTCATCTCTGTGCCATATATATTTCACCTCATGTTTAGAAGGAAATTCATAGGTAGTTGGGGTGATCATATAATTGAATGTTGTATTTCTGCATGTCGTTCTTTTTGATATGCTCACAGATACACACACACACACACACGCACACAACACAGTGCATACTTTCATGTTTTCCTTAATGTGATGATCCTCCTGCCTAGGCTTCATTCCTCTGAAGATAGCTTTTAGTTCATTCATTTTGGAGCTTTGTGAAAAGGGAAGATTTCCAGAAGCAAATCCTGATTGTGATATTGTACCATAGTTGGAAAACTGTTGTAATTGGGGAAAAGCTTAAAGGACACCAGAAAGTCTTTATTTCTTACAACTACATGTATGTAAGTAAATGCAAGTAAGCAAAAACCAAGGATGTAGATAAATACAATGTTTCTTGATTGAAACACTTTTTGTTGACTACTGTAGTTTTACATGTCTTCCCTTTTCTAAAATTTGGTCTTTGCAAAAATCGATAAATAGAATCACATAGTACAGACAATTTTGATTTTTCACTAAGTACACTTCGTTAATGATTTATTTAAGTTGTGCAATTATCCAATAGAAAATTCCTTTCTATGGCTGAACAAAATTTATTGCTGAGTGATATCTGTGTTTTAGTCTGTCTAGTTTGTTTGGGACTCTTACAGATAAATCTGTGATGAACATTTGTGCACTGGTTTACATGTGATCACACTTAACTCTTGTGAAAAATAATGTCGTGAAAGTAAAGTTTTTACTGCATTGTACCCTTCCCTTCAAGGCAATCATGGCAGTTGTTAACTTTGCGCTTATATGTGTGAGATACTTCAATTAAAACTAATACGTTCTATGCTGCCCTAATTTCTGCAGGGACAGGACCTACGTGTGTTTTCTTGCCATTATTTTCTGATTTACATAACGGGGTACCTGGCACAGTGTTTGGAAAATTGATAACTGACAGAATGGACCAATCATAATGATAGATAACATATTTCTTATAGTGGAATAATATATTTTATCTAGTTCATAAAATCCCTAACACTTAAAGTTTATGAATATAATTTTACAGATGAAACTTTAGGTAATGTAATTTATCCAGTTACTCTGCATAGAGTTGGCAAGTCGGATTTCAGACATACTCATTTGACTTAAAACTTTTGGTCTTTTTACTATTCTATTTCTTTTAGCTATGCAAAAGAATTGATGGAACAATCCAATTGAAACTGCAGACAGCTGTGACAAAATACTGCATTCAATTGATAACTTAATACAATGATATGATAAAATAAAAATCAACCACACTGCCTTTGTTTTATTATATAATACATGAAGGAAATATACAAATCTGCTGGGTAATTTGCAGTTGCAGGTGTGGGAATCTCTATTTCTTAAGACACAAATAAGCCTGGACATATTTGGTAATTACTCTGTTAATACAGAGTAATTGCACAGCTATTTCTTTCTTACAAATTATATGGTAGTTATAGTTGGAATTACCATAAAAAATGAAATACTTCTAGTTGCCAGTAAATGATTGCTTTATAATTACAAAATAATTATATAGTTACTTTGGCCTAGAAATATAAAGCATTGTACAAATTCCATATCCTTTGCTGCCAGAGCTTCCAAGGTTCAAGGCTATCAGTCCTACTAGAAATTACCCTTAGGACTTTGTAAAATTCTCAAAAATTTTATCTTCTGTGGGAAGAAAAAAAAAATGTGTCACAGGGGAGATAGCCTCCCTCATTAAACAAGAATTTTCAGTGACCCCAAAACTATTGGACTGTAAAAATTGAGTCAGTAATGGTAGTGACAGAACTATTTTTCCTTCCCCTGATGAGAATGGGCTAGCCTTGGTTACTCAGGAAAAAGCCTTTAATTTAGCAAAGTCTATGCATTTCTATGTGTCACAGAATCTCTTTACTAACTGGGAATTATGCCAATTATATGCCATTTTTAATTTTCATATATTTGCTTATACTATATTTTGTTCTCTAATATTTCTATTATTTAATTCACTGACATTTCACATGAATGTTAGAATTTTATGTGTACAAATTTATTAATAGCTGTGATGCTAATACTGTTCCTATGGATGTTTGAAATAACAATTTTTTAAATGTTGTTTATACTAAAACAAGTATATATGTTATTTTTAAATATTAAAATTAGTATTGGAAAATAATTTCAAGTAAAAGGCTTTGGAAATTTAGTGTTTTACACTATTTTTATTGATATATTTACAGGATATAATATTTTAATACAAAAAAGCATGAAATGTTTTTAAATATGAATTTGCTTTTCTTTAATAGAAATAGTACTGGAAAATGAGATTCATAATTATAAGCAAATCAATTTGAAGTACCTGTTCCTGATATAATAAAGTAACTGGAGAAAGAATTATTGTTTCACTATGAATGGGTTTATTTTAAATGGAAAAAAAATTGATGAAATGTCTGTTTTCAGGCATTTGCAACAAGTATCGTCTAGCAATGATCCAAGAGGAAAGGATGAACTCCTTGATATACTTTGCATACATGATCATGGGAGAGTAGAATCAAAGCAGAGGATAACAATCTTGATGGACATTAAACCTGTAAGTAAATGTACTCTTTGGCTGGAATAAATAGAACACTTGTTATAGGAAGTTTAAAAAATCCACATGCTTTTCCAACTTAATTTGATAATGTTCATATTACATAAGAAAATTAAAAGAAAATTAAAATGTGTGGAATTAGTAAAATGTGGCCCATAATTAAATACATATTAATACATAATATAAGATTCACTGGTGAATCTTACCCTATATAGACATATGAAAAAATAGACCAAAACCCACAAAAATTCTCTAAGAATATATAAATTCTTCCTACTCATTAGAAGACTAGGCTAAAACTCTGATACAAGTCAGACAAGCCTATCAGAAGAAAAAGAAATTATTGGGAGCTCTCCTGCCCACCTGTAACTAGCTAGATACAAATAAATTATCATTAAGCTAAGGCCATTCATATGTAAAGGGAACACTACATCCTCATTCTCTACACCTCACTGACCTCAATAAAAAAAGTATCTCAAGAAAAATAATAACAATTGTATTGAAACATCTTTTAAAAAATCATGAGGGATCACCAACCTTATCCTACAACTTCAATTTATATTATAACTTCTAGAAAAATAAAGCAGAGAAAAATCTCATATATCCCATAAGTAGACATAGCTTTCCCTAGAATTTCATTAAGAATACAAAAGTCACTAGCAATAGTAAAATAATTAATAATTTTGATTCATCAAATGTCTGCTGGTCCGAGGGCACATTACAAAAGCAAATATGCAACTGAAAACACGTTTGTTAGACATTTAATAAAGGGTTTGCATTGAATGTATAGGAAAAATCATAGTTCAGTACTAAAAGACAACCTAATTAAAAAATGAAACTGGGTAGAAAACTTGAGTTCCTTCAAATGATATGAAGGTAAAGAAATGAGAAGGTAAGTAGCACATAAAAATGTATAATTTGGTATTTCATCAAGGAAAGATGACTTAAAATCTCAATGTGTCACCCCAAAACTCACATTGAAGTCCTAACATCCAATACGCAGCTGGATTATTTATATGGTAGTAATAGATTAAGTCAGGAGACTGGATCCTTTGTGAGGAAATTAGTACCCATGTAAGAGACTTCAGAACTTGTCTCGCTTCCTTTTTCTCCCTGTCTTTGCCTCTTCCCTTCCCCCAATTCTCTGTCTCACCTCATGCATACACCAAAGAAAAGTTATGTGAAGACATAATGAAAGGCAGGTAGATGTCAACCAGGACGAGAGCCTTTACCAGTACCTGAAAATGCAGATTCTCTATTTAGAAATCCAGTTTCCACACATGGAAGAATAAATCCCTCTGTTTAGCTAACCAGTCTATGGTATATTGTTATGGCAGCATTTTACTCTCTAAATTATACTGAAATGAAATTTAAGACATAATCAAAATGAAAATTACATATTTGCATTTATTCCATAAATTTTCTAAAGTAGTATTCCCAGTTTTATTTTATTTATATTATATGTCATATTTGAATTTTTCCCATCTTAACAAAATTATATATATATGTATAGGGTAAACATACACTCAGCAAAAATCTGAAAAATTCCTTCTTATTATAGGATCTAATAAATTGAATTTAAAATGTATGTGAGAATGTGAAATATTTCAGCCTGATAAACAATTTTGAAAAAAAAAAAGAAGACAATGGATTTATACCATAGATTTCAATACTTTGTATAAAATTAAAATAATTAAGACAATGTGATAGAAATCATGGTTTGACTCTACAAAATTACAATCCATTTAAGCAATAATTATAAATTATTGAATTCTTACTGCATTTCATTTGGGGATTTATTTAATGTATTTATTTAGGAGATGTTAAATGTATGTTGTGCTAGCTGTGTAATATAACAAAACAGGACTCATGACTGTGAATACTAATAATGTGATTTATGAACCTTACTTTTTAAAAGGTGTATATAATTTGGCATTTATGACTTATAGTCTATTTTCTAACTCATCTCTCTTTCAAATGCTGCAGTTCATTTTTGAAGCTCTATTTTATGTTGATAAATAAAGACACTCAGAGGTATTACTGATATTTAAAAAGAAAATCTATTGCTCAAAGGCACCCATTTACTATTTGTCAAACGAGTAGCATTTTTAGTAAGGAAAATGAATTTATGTTTCAAATTTCTCTGTAGTAGATTTTTTTCAATGCTATAAAAACATAGCATGAAATCGAATGGTTTTAAGAGATTAAAAGTTCTAATGTCAAAAGATACAGTTGCTCTAAGTTATTACTTAAAACAAGAAAATTCTAGGTTACTATCTGTTCTATGAAGTAATATTTTTTATATTTGTTCTAAGAAAACAGAAGACTGTTTTTCTAACCTTTGTGTGTGAAGTGCCAAAATATACAAATTATTAATTCTTTATTGTCGTCCTCTTTCAATTAATAATGATTAGCAAATACCTACTATATATCTGGCACTTACATATTCTATTACATAAAATAAACTAAATTAATGCTGGCTACACTGTTTAAAAAATGAATCAATGGTGCATGTTTAAATTAGACTGAAAAATTAAGCACAGAATCATGATCAGAACAAATCTTCAGAGATTGTAATGACAGTATATTAATCTGTGGTTACAATGTTTTCTAATGACACACTAAAGATCAAAGTGTGCTGAGAATTCATTTTTGAAATATTTTAAATCCACTTTGATTTCTTAGAACATTATAATGATTGATTTTCAAGATACAGTTTTGTATTTTCCCATGACTTTTTGTACTTATAGTTTCATTAATGTTTATTAACATATAATAAACTGCACATATTTAATGTATAAAATGTTGTAAGTTTTCACAGATATATCCACGATCAAGATAATGAACATGTTCATCACACCCAAAATGTTCTTCAACCTTTACCGGCCATTCTCCTTCCTTCCTTATTTACTTCATGTCACATACAAAAATTTACTTTAACTTAACTAAATATAAAAGTTAAAATTATTAAACTTTTGTAAAAAGGGTAAATCTTCATGACTATGGATTTTCAATGGGTTTTTTTTTTTTTTTAAGATTTATTTATTTGTTCATACAGAACTGGGGTACAGGCCAGAGGCTCAGGGGCGGCGAGAGGCTTCACCAGAGACAGAGTGGGGAGCAGAACAGGCAGATCTCTGAAGTACACTGCTGAGGGGAGCAGCGGGCGGGTCAGGAGAGGTCTGCCACGCCATGTGGTCACCTCCGGGGCAGGCGGGAATCGAACTCATGCGGAAGTGGCTTTAGCTTCTCAGTGCTGTGCTTTAACCCGCTGCGCCACCAGGGAGGGCCCTCAAAGGGTTCTTACTTGAGGTATAAAGTCCAAGCAACAATAGCAAAAAAAAAAAAAAAGAAAAGTTGAACATCCAGAAATATATCCAAAAGTTGAACAAAGTTGAAAACTGTGTTATCAAGAAATTAAGAGAAGAGAAAACATCCAAAATGGGGAAAAATAATTCAAATCATATAACTTATCAGAATCTAACACCTAGAATGCATTAAAGCACACAAATCAACAGCGAAAAGACAAACAATTTAGTTTTGAAAAGGCTAAAGATTCAAATTAGTATTCTTTAAAGAAGATGCTCAAGTTGTTAATAAGCACATAAAAAAAAAAAAAAACTATTGGTCACTAAGGACCGTCTTCATTTGAAAGACATTTTACTTAATACAGAGCTGGAGGTTGGGAGTTCTGCTTCTCACAGGGCTCGGAAGACACCATGCATATCAAGTCTGATGAAATTGTTTTGAAAAACAACCACTTAGTCTTTGGAAATATATTTTGAAAAATTAGAGCATACAATAAATAAGAGCATATCAAGCCACTTACTCAAGGCAATATACTACATACACCATGGTAAAAACACTTAAGGATCCATAGTAGATGAAACAAAGTCCACACCAATCCTCTCTCCCCTCGGTTTAGTGAGCTGGCACGGCAGGGCTCCCTCTGTAATGCCTGGTTGCTGGGCTCCTTCTTAAGAGTGGCAGGACATCACTTATTGTTTTGGTTCAGTTATCTCTTACTGGGTCTAAGTTCTAGAGTATCTGAGAAATGGGAACTCTCTTCTTGATTCAGCCCTTTGACAGGGACAGAGCCCTTTGACAGTGACTGTGCTGATAATTCCAGAGACACACTCACCTTTGCTTCTAATCATGGTTTGGAAGTTCGATTTGAGATATGCAAGTCAGAGGACTAGGGTAACTGCTCTGACCTCCACTGAGAGTTCAATACCAAATAAGAACTTAACCAGGTAGACATGCATTATTTTCTCACTACAAGCACCAGAGGTCATGGCTTAGCTGTTTTATAAGTAGCAATGTTAACCATAAAATAAGTTTCAGAAAGTGGTAGATGAAAATACAATTTTTCTTTAACTGTCTCTACTATTGTGGGAATACTTGTAAGTCCCATGTATGAAAATCATAGATTTTCTAGGGGGAGCTAAATTAATTTGTAAAAATAATAACAGTCTTCTAAATTATAATTTTCATTTAGTAATAGGGTGACAAGTGTCTGAGAAATTAAATAGTTGGGGATAATAGAGAGAACAGTAAGGTCTAAGATTGAAATCCATTTGCTAAAATGACTTCATGTTGAATTTACTTTATCCAATATCATGTGTAATATTCGTTTGAAAAAATTATAAATTAATTTTCATCTTTTGCAAAATGGACCTTCACTTATTCTCCTGTCTGCTTAACCTCTTAATTATTTAAGTTGGCATTTAATAAATTAACTTTATTACATTTTCATGTGTGCTTCTTGAATCTCTTTTGGTTTAGTTTGTATAATATTGAATATCAGTGGCACAATGATTTTTAGATCAACACATTCAGTAGATATTAATGTTGATCCAGCTTCAATTTTTGTTACTTAACATAATTCACATGAATTGCTTAAAAGAGATACAAGTGAGTTTCTATCTTCAATCCTGCAGATAAAAACATAATAAATTTTTGTATCACAGGTACTATTCTTTACACACACACACAAAAAAGGGATTAGAAAAATAAAGTTCAGGATACATATTTAAATTGTAGTATCTTATTTGAGATGATACTCATTTAGCATATATTAATTTTTTACAGGAAAATTCTTAGATCTTAAAAGTATATAAGTCATTAGTTGGTGATATTTGGACACATTGATTTCATAGTCATGCTGGATAATTCCCAATTCCATCTAAAGTTCAATTTTCTTGGTTTCTTCTCTTATGTTAATAAGATAGAAATAAAGATACTTCTCTATTGATACTGGAAGCATAGTTGTAGTAAATGATAAAGTGGGAGGATCAATAATCACTCATCAATATTTTCTCCGGTGTCAGTAATCTTCCCTTGAAAGAGAAATTCAGTCTGAATTCATCTTATATGCAAAACAGATTGAAAATAACTCTCAAGTTGGCACATTCATCTATACTTCAGAGCAAAGGCAGTTTAAATTACACAGATATTTCCACAGCTGTAGATTTTCACTGGTTAGGATTTAACAGATGACAGTGCAAAAGACAGTGCTTTACCTCATCCATGGCTCTTGCAAAGTTACAGAAGCATTTGTAGCTAGTGACAGGTGCTCTCTCATTTGATTCCAGCATTCCCTAGCTGTTATTCTAAAATAATTGGGAAACTGAGAACCTACACTTGTATGAGAACATTTGCCATAAGTAGGTTGATAAGAATATTTACATACTATTATCTGAATAATTTTATGATTAATTGGAAGAAGTAAACAAAACTTCATGGATGTATCCTAAGGCAGTTATTTTAAAGATAAATTTTATTTGTTTATGCATACAAGAACTGGGGTCTAGGCCAGAAGTGCTGGTGTGAGAGTATTCACCAAAGACAGAGTGGGGAACAGAACAGGTGGATCTACTGAAATATACTGCTGAGGGGAGTAGCGGGAGAGATAGGAGAGGTCTGCTGCGCTATGTGTGTCAGTGCCCTGGCGGGGGACTGAACTCATACCACAGTGGTTTTGGATGGCTTCACAGTGCTGAGACTTGACTCCTTGGGTCACAAGGGAGGCCAATGGGAAATTCTTGTTGGAATATCAGTATCCTAAATTTTTTTTTTTTAAAGATTATTTATTTGTGCATACAGAACTGGGGTACAGGCCAGAGGCTCAGGGGTGGTGAGAGGCTTCACCAGAGACAGAGTGGGGAACAGAACAGGCAGATCGACGAAGTACACTGCTGAGGGGAGCAGCGGGCGGGTCAGGAGAGGTCTGCCGCGCCATGTGGTCACCTCCGGGGCAGGCGGGAATCGAACTCATGCGGAAACGGCTTTAGATTCTCAGTGCTGTGCTTTAACCCGCTGCGCCACCAGGGAGGGCCACAGTATCCTAAATTTTAAAGAAAATTTTGTCTCTATTCAATGGTTTAGTTGTTGTTTTCCTTGTGAATCATTCCCATGGAAATCCTATCCTATCCAGCGGGGTTGTGATTAGAAGTTGTAAATAAGCAGATTAAATAAGTGCCAGTCCAGTAGAGTACATAAATAAGAGAATCAGAACATAATCAAAGTGTGATAGGAGAACATTAGAAAAGTTTCACCTCCATTTCATGGATGAAATTACAGAAAACTTAATGAAATGTTTTTCCACGTTATCTGCTAGTATGGGTATATATTGAAATTAAAGAGTGAAAGAAAAATGGATTGGGTCAAATAAATCTCTCTTTTAAAAAAATATGATTGAAATGGTAGTTACAGTTTGTAGTGCAGTGTTTCTGATTTGAAGAACATTGGTTTTATGTGCTATCCTTAGGGCTTTAATCTAGTCCCATTCTATGCTAAAAACAGTGAAGTTGACCTTTAAAAGTAGATGGAATTTTTACAATTATATTTCTGTTTATTGAACAACACTAATGGTTTTTAAAAAGTTCCTAAGGAATTTTTTAAAAATAACTTTCCACCAGCAAAAACAATATGGCAAAAATATCAGTAGCTCAGAAAGGGAAGCATGCTGATAATTTTCATTGAGTTAGTTCAAGATAGAACTTTATATTTTCTAAAGCATATTCAAAATCTTTCTCATTTACAAGATGAAATCTGCAAATATGAGTGGTTGCATTCAAGGCAACTATTCTATAGCAATGCCTGAATACTTAAAACTATTTGATATCAGCTTTTGATTGTTTCCTCTGCACTCTCCAACTTGCAACGTTTATTGATTCCATTCCTTGTTTAGCCTGTGGCATAAGCAGACCTGCATTGTGTTCTATGGAGAGGCTTGCGTTTTATCTGTCCCCTTCCTTGATGTCAAGAACAAAGTATTTTTGTGAAACCCTTACTTCTCAGAACAGTAACTAGCATCAATAGTTAATTTCAAAAATTGTTTTTCTCACCTTTATATCTTTTAGAATTAAAAGAGAGAGAGAGAAAATTTTGAAGCCAAAATTCCAACCAACTTCTACTTCTTTTTTTTTTTTTTGAAAAATCCGAGGATATATTTTTTTTTTTTTTGTCTTTATATCACTCTTGGATGGGAGGTAACTACTCTTCTTTTCACAATGACTGCTGTCTTTAATTGGTGGTTACATCATCCAACTAGTTTACTGTGTTAGTCAAATGCATATCCGTCATAAAAAATTCACTCAATAAAAATAGTTTTAATTGTTTAGACTAAAATGAAGGCTATTACAGTGAATTATCCTCACATGAATATGGTCAGCTAATAGAATACTTTGTTCCATTTTAATGGGTGGCAATATATATTAAATTATCTTATTAAAAGTTAATATTTGTTTTTGAATAATTAGATTTTGTAGGAAAAAAAATCTTCACTTAGAAATTAAATCATTTTACATTATCCCAAGCAAGATCTTTGCATGAATTGTATGTAAATCATTAACTTTCAGAGCACCAATGGGAATGTAATTTATACTATAACTTAAATACTAATGAAATCAGCTGAAGATGATAGTCATTAGTCAACTGTGCCTTGATGGGTTCCCTGTGGGCTGATAAAATTCACTACTAGAAATGGGCTCTCTCACAGTCTACAGTTGGCTATTTTTAAATTTGATAGGTATTTTATTTTAGTACGAGAAGTCATTTTTGGTGTGCATAACTTGTATTTAATCCTCAAATGGTATAATCCTGTATTATGCACAATATAGGTAGCAATAATAAGCCATGAAGACATACTAATAATTTTTAAAGGCTTAAACAATTCCACTAAGAAAAATGTGCACTCATACATATGAGTTCGATTTTGATTTAGAAGCAGATATGTAAACAGTGCATAACAACTGTACACAATATTATTGCATGCTTCTAGGCTAAAAACTGGTTAATTCTGTTTTAGGCTTTGATATGGGAAATATCATTAGTATTTACAAATTTAACATGTAACAATTCTTAGCAATGCAAATGTTTGTGTGTGTCGCTAAGCATGTTGCTTTGGGTATGATTTAAGATACACATTTCAAATACATATGTTGTATACACTGAGAACCAGCAAGGATAGAAGACAAAAGTAAACATTTAAAAATATATACTCATATTTACCACAACAGAAAAGATATATTTAAAAATTAATATAGGGTGTCTTACTAGATATAGGGACAGCAGATAATTCAGTGGCATATTGATATTGTTCAGGAAATTCAACAATCTTTGATATTGTTCAGGATCTTCAAATATTAGGGTTTCAGTAAAAACCTTTTATTATGTGTTTATAGAAAGACCTACCTAAATGGCATGTTATGGAACACCTTGAATTTATCATATTTCCTACCAGACAACTCTTGCTGCACAAATATATAATTACTTTAGTTATCTCAGTATTACTTGCTGGGAATCTCTTGAAGGGTATGCAACTCTTTCTGACTTGTGTAGTATTAATATATATATAAATACATGTTATTTATTGACTTCTGTGGGTCTGTGGAATTTGAAAACTGTTGGTATCATATATCTTTCACATATTAGAAGTTGAACTCTGGGGGAAAAGTGTAACATTTACCTAGTTTTGCAGTATTTTGCTTGGATCTACAAGTTGCTTATATACAATACTTTGTTTAATTTTACCATTGAAGTTTGAAAAATAGGAATTTTCTCACCATAAAATGGAAATGAACACAAGTGGTAGAATAATGGGAGAAGCAGATAACTCAAAGATATAAACATATTAAGAAGATTCATAAATCTTCTTAGTTGTATATTAATGCAAATTAAGTCATAAGGAGATACTATTTCTAAGTATTCATTTATGCACATTTATGCAACACAATCTACCCAATGGATACTAGTAATTAAGATTGTGTTGAAATATGTACATTTAATATACAAACACATATATTTACTTATATATATAGGATTAACAACAAGTTTATTAGTAGATCTTTTGGAAAATTATTTTTGTATTTTAATTACCAGACTAAAATGTTTTCCAGAAGAAATAACAAAGTTATCTATATGGTCAGTTTCTTTACAATTTATATTTAATTATTTATTTATTCTTAAAAATATTGCATCGCAATTTTTGTATTTGGTATAATGCTTTACTAAAATATGGGAATATCAGGTAAATTGACAGTAAAGAATATCACATTTGTCAAATTCATTGCATTATAACAAGGACTTCTATCCAGATGTGGGAAGTGCTTGGTTAGGCCTCATTTCCAAATTCTGCATACTGTCCTAAAATAAACCACATCAGTTCCTTTGAGAGCGCTGGTAGAAAGCCATATTACTGATGGAGGATGTTTTATCCCTTGTGTATTTTGAAAGGGACAAAACTAATTAACTTACATGACAGGTCAGAACAAAACCATTGGCCACAATGACATCTTAATCAGCCAAGGCGAAATTTCCAGTAATGGTAGAAAATAAGGCACACATCCTGTGTTCCTATTCACCCTCTGATCACCACTATCTTTCCTGCTTTTATTGCCTTTCTGAGAAAAGCATTAAGACCTTAAAGTGATGTATTTGAGATAATGAAGAGGAGACTGAAAAAGGAAAAGGAAGGAACCAAAAAACATGATACTATATTATGCGAGGGTTAGAAAGAGAGAGCCCCTAGCCATCTAATGCTGTTTAAAATGATAACTTCCTGGCCTTCCCTGGTGGTGCAGCTGGCTCATGTGCAGCACAGCAAACTATCTGCAGCAGCTTCAGTGTGAGTTCTATCCTGGGCCCCAGAGGTGATCCACATGGCTCAGCATATCTCCTGTCTCACCCTTTGTCTATTTGCCTTTTCTGCTCCCCACTCTCTCTGATGAATTCTCTCACCTCCCCTGCACCTGTGACCTCTACCCCAGTTCTGTATGCATAAATTAATACATATTTAAATAAATTGTAACTTCTTAAGCAACATGTATTTCATAGTCTGTTGATATTTACTCTGCTGACTGCACATAAAGGGACCAGCCGGTACAAGTGGTTGGTAAGAAAGGAAGCAGAAATAATGTGCAAGAAAATCCCTATGTTTGCACAATGTCTGCATTAGTAAAGAAAATAAGGAAACAACTCCAAAAAAATCAGATGTTTATCTGCTGAAACAATTTTCCTGTAGCTCCTTTGGTAATAAGTGATCGTTTCCCCAGGGGTAAAGAAGATAGTATTTCCTTTATAGTAGAACTCCTCGGAATCAACTGGCCTCTGTCTGAGGAAAGGGCTAGACCAGCAAAACTGAAGATTAAAAAAAGCTTGTATTTTGTCACCTAAAAAGATGACAACATTTCAAAAGCAGTACTGAATATTTTACGAAATGTGATTTTTTCCCCTCAATTTTATATTCCATCCTAGATTTTATAGTATGAAAGAGTAAAAGCGAAAAATGTATCTGTTCCATGTTGGGGGAAAACTTCTTAGATGTGTTCAGTGTAATGTTGAATGTTGATTAATGTTTTAATACTATAAATCACTTGTGAGTGAATGGAATAAAACAAAAATTAATTTCAGTCTATAAAGCCAGAACATGATAGCCAAAATGGGAAGGGGGTAAAGGGAAGGTAAATGGGATAAAATAAGTCACTTGTGTAGTGAGTGATACAATTAGAATTTCAGGGATGAACTTTAGTATATACACATGTTGATTTATAATAATGCACATCTGAAACTTATATGGCATTACAATATAATATTATTTCAGTAAAAAAAAGAAAACAATGAAGTGTAATTGCTTCTGAATGAATTAAGAAAAAATGTTGCTAACATTTGTTTTATAGAATAGAAATTTGGTAGGGGTTAGAGTCATTCAAATGCCTTATTTTCATTGACTACATTTTGCAAAGTATAAGTGTACTCTGGAAATATCTTAGTGAACCAAAATATTTTGTCATCAGCAACTCCATTTTTCAGTTGACTTTTCTAGAAATGTGTGATATGATTTTGTGATAACTGCACATACCTGACACTTGAAGGGCTCACCATAGCCTTGGGTGCTTTGAATGGGTGGGAGAGGTTTGTTGACCCAATGTGCCTACCCACTTACAATACCTTGAGTTAACTTGAAAATTTGAGCTGTCTTTGAGTCTACCATATTTCCAGCTCCTGAACAAACCTGGTTTCCTCCCTCCAAAATAAATACATAAATAATAAAACCCAATGTGAACTATCATTGATAAGAAGGATACTGAGGAACATCATCCTTACCCCTTCATGTGACAGCTTCATAATGACAAAAAGCAGAAGCAGGTGGACAGCCTTTCCCAGCTCCTGTTGGCAGAGTTGTCACATATTCAACTAAGAGGTCATGGCTGGGCACATCCAGCAAGCAGATGCATTGGTCCCTAAGTAATAGCTATATTACAACAGAGGAAACTTCTGCTCTAAATCTGACACACATGCAACTGTTAACTTCCCATTTCCTTCTTCAGTTTACTATCTTCATGGTTATAGAATTTTCATTTGTTCCTGTTTTCAAATAGTCACCTTTTATACTAAGTCTAGGTGCTCCAAAATGCTTTTTCTTTTTCCACCCTTGAAAGTATTTCCATGTGTGTGTGTGTGTGTGTGTGTGTGTGTGTGTGTATATATATATATATATATATGTATATATATATAATCAGTACATCTAAGTCATGTGAACCTTAGAAGTAAAAAATCCAATGAACTTTGCTAGATGTATAGCTTGAAAAAGCTTTTTGCATGGACTGCAGAGCATTGTGATATGTGTAATGTAATTGAACACAACAGTCATGCTGATAAGAGCAGTGAAGAGCAAAAACTGGCCTGTGAGTGTGTAAGTTTGGGGAGGGGAGGGAAGTGGAAGCAGCCGCCATATCCTGTAAAGTCACATCGTTCACTTCCACAGTCTTGCTTCAGTAGTCAGCCGCATTACTTCCTCAGGACTGTGAGCCACTTAAACCACACTCTGTTAGTTTCATGTCATAACGAAATTGGAAACGGGAAGTTCTGAGTTATGGTAGACAGGCTTGATGAACTTCATGAATTCACTGAATAGGTCAGAACCTTGCACTAGGTAGGACTTTGCATTTTCTTTTGCAGTAAATTGTCCTGCAGCAGAGTGAGAAATCATGTCATATTTTATTACAAAACCTGGGATCTCAAATCAAGGATCAGTGAGACTTCAAAAGGTATGCTTATTAAGAGTTTGCAGCAGTGTGCTAGACTACAGGGCTTCAAAAGCTTTACCTAATTCCGTTCTTTCTCCCCCACCATTTTTGTTCAAATAGTCTTTTAGAAAGATTTTACTAATATTAGAAGAAACATTTACTAAACCTCAGTGCTATTATAAGGTCAAACTAAAATTTCTTAAATACAGATTTTTAAAAGACGTTTTGAAGAACTTCACTTAGAATTTAAATGTCCTCATTTTCTGCTTATATGACACTATTTATTTCTAATGAAGCAAAGTATTCGTAAATAATACAAAATACACTTGGATCAAAAATATTTATGTAAACACTAAAAACTTCAAAATATTTTTAAACATTCAATTTTGTGATTATTTCTCTCCTATGTTGAAGTTTTAATATAACTTCTACCTTTATGACAAATGTTGTAAGGCTCTAATATAATTCCTTCTCCTGGGATTCTAAAAGTTAGTTTGTTTCAGTCATTAATTCAAAGTATTTAAGATATAGTGGAGCATATTTCACATAATATGCCAGTAAGCTATGCAGAGCAGTGACCTTCCTTTATTTGTGTTTAATCTGAATGATTCCATCCCTCTAAAGACTTATTTTTCTTTAATTATTTTTAAAGAAATTCACATTTGATTTTAAAAAACATGACTGACTTCCACACTGGTTCATATTTATATGCATGCGTGTCTATATACTAGAATATACCTTTCTCTCTCTTTCTCTCTCTCTCTCTCTCTCTCTCTCTCTCTCTATATACACACACACACACACACACACACACACACACACACACACACACACACACATATATATGTACATCTGTACACATTTACATGCTTGGTCAAAGTAAAGCTTTGAGTTGCATGTTTACTTACAGCCTGTACTACTCAAGAGGAGTATCAAATACTATCAGTTAAATTAGCAAGGGCATTTTCAGGAAAATTGATTTTTGGAGTCTGAAATCCCTGAAATCACTCAAAGCCCTTGTTGCTTTTCAGGTGCCCCATTAATCTTTATAGGACTCTATTGACATTGGTGGTGTCTGCTTTAATGTGCAGTGCTTAGGGCAGATGTGAGCAGAACACCGTGGCCCAGGGATTCAGGTCTAATTCAAGAGAACTCACAACTGGCCTTTAAACAGAAAATGATATAGAAGGTATTTGTAAAGACAGGAGTGTAAATTACAACAATGGTGCTCAACTAATCCCTGATGAAGCTGTTTTCATGGAAGAGCTTGTTTCCCTTGCCATTTTATGATGTTTGGAATTTAATAATTGCATAGCTGAAAAACAAGAGTTTCTTATCCAAATTCTGTCTCTTATGGTGCATGTTTTGGAGCTTAGGAATTAGAACTGGAATATTTGTAGGGAAAGAGAAGGAAGTGGACCAACTCCACAGAGTAGAGGTTCAAGTAGAAAAGAGCTATCGAAGAAAATTGAAGCTTAAAATACGAAATAAGATAAAATCATATAAAATGCTACACTGAGATTGTGCAGTATTTCCAAACCCAGAAACACCTATACTGGCAGTCTCAGACACATCTGATGATTTTTAGGAAAGACTTCTCTTCTGAAGGAAGACAAAGATACAAAGTTGCTGTGGATATGTAATACTTTTATCCATTGTTGTAGTTCCCTTGCAGCTAATAAGAATAAAACCCCAAAATAATTAATAAAAAGTGGCTTTGAAAATTCTTGAGATTATTATTATTACTTTTCTTTTTAAAGATCCATTTATTTGTGCATACAGAACTGGGGTTACAGGCCAGAGGCTCAGGGGCGGCAAGAGGCTCCACCAGAGACAGAGTGTGGAGCAGAACAGGCAGATCGACGAAGCACAATGCTGAAGGAAGCAGCGGGCAGCTCAGGAGAGGTTTGCCGCGCCATGTGGTCACCTCCGGGGCAGGTGGGAATCGAACTCATGCGGAAGTGGCCTTAGCCTCTCAGCGCTGTGCTTCAACCGCTGCGGACACCAGGGAGGGCCTGAGATTATTTCTTAAAAAATAAGGACCAAGGCTAGTTTCCTCTCTATTGCCACTGTGGCCTCTTTTCTTAAATCCAATTTTCAGAGTAGAGTAATTAGCCATCATTTTTGTGGGTGTGGAACATGATTGCTGGCTCTTTCTATCCACATACTTTCATGTGTGCAACCACTCTAGATAACATGTTTAAGACCCACTGGCAATTTATTGAAAACATGAACAAAACATTTAAAAATAATTGAGGCAGAAGTGATTTTGGTGATGAGTAACAAAAGACTATGATTGTGGTGATGATATTACCCTAGTGCTTGGGAAATCAGAATAAGTATGTTAAACCTTGAGATACAATCCTTTTCTCTGAAGCATCTTCTTTCATGTGAAAATGAGAGAAATTAAATATAGACAGACAGATAAAAAGGATTTACTCTATTTTCAATGTAATTTATTTCCAGTGCTTACTTTCTCTGGTTTATTTTCCACATTAAACTCTATAAAAGCTCTCTTGATTAAGTTCCCCTAACCATCTCTGAGTGAAGCGATCCAAAACATACATGGATTTGGTCATAAAGTGCATTTTATTCCTCTTGTCAAAACAACAAAGAAAGTTAGGAGGGTATCTGAAATCACATAAAACACCCTCAAAGGAAGGAGAGTGGCATTAAAATGTTCTGCTATCTGATGCTCATGGAGAATAACTACATGGGGATAATTCAGATACTTCTTGAAATTAACCTGAAAAAATATTCACCTGTTCACTGAGAACAGGCTTGACTTATTATCCTTCTGCTAGATATGTTGATAAAATAGAAAAACAATAAGATATTCAAATTTACTCATTATTTTGTCAAAAAGATGTAGCAATTTATGTGAATTTAAGCACTGTGACTTTAAATGGATATTGGATAAAAGAAACTCTACATAAAAAATGCTTATACTCTGATTTTTTTTTTTTTTAATATAATTCCTTCTTGTACGATGGGCAAAATTTTGTGAAACAAATTAAACACAGATCATTGTGCACCTGTGTGGGGCTGACCCCCAGTCTTGGTAGGTGATGCAATAGTGGATACGTGAAGGGCAGGTGCAGTGGGGGTTTTGCCACAAACAGAACTTACAACCTTGGACGGATCCTCACATTTTCCATGAGTTTTCGAGCATACAAAATAAATACATGTATTTGAGTTTACTTCGTCTGAGATTAGATTGGTGGTATTGTTTTATGCTACCAAGGGAAGGGATGATTTTGGGGAGCAATACATGACTGATGTACAGTCAAGCTCGGATGCTCTCAGAAATTCCACTTTCGTGCTTTATCAACTCAACAAATAGCCTTTATTGCCTTACCATGAATAAAAGTAGATACTTTGTTTGGGGGATCTTGCATGTGAAGTAGCAACTTTTATAAAGTTCTAACAATGTCAGAGTCCTTTGCATCTCACTATTCTACACCAACTGCACCCTATCCTGAGAAGACAACTTCATTTGTTAATGCCCTTCACACGTTGGTGTTAATTTGGCAGGGTTTCTTTTCATGCTTGTGAAGCCTGGGCATATTTGGATGAAAGTAGAGGGAAATGAAAAATTTCAAAACAGCCAGCTACCTATTAGAGACTCTTGGAGGCAGACAGAATGAGGATATTGCATACCACACAAATTTTTCCTCTAGAGCACTGACCTTGCTTCCTTTATAAAATTAACACAGCAATGAAACAATGGTTATAATTTAATGACCAAAGTAAATGGTTGACTGCAGGTCAGATGGATTTTTTTTAGTCACTGGAATGAGCAAATCAAATCACTGCTTGATTTAGGTGGTCAAAGTATGAACATTTAACTATAAAAATAACTGAACATGGCAAATAATTTGGTCTATACCCAGTGAACAACTAAATGATAGTGCCAACTTCATTAAAGCATCTTGCTATAGATCCATAATGACAAACATATACACAGATGTTAAAGAACATTTTAAAAATGTGTCTACTCAGTGATAAGTTAGGAGACCCCTAAAACAATTCTAATCCCACTGCAGGGTTGAAAAATATTAATATACTTTATTAATCAATTATATTAATCAAGCAATTAATAGATACAAATGGGACTATTTTCTTTTCACCAAAGATATACTACATGTGTATTAGCTTTACAAATTTTGCAATTTCTCTTTGTAATTTTAGGAATCTTATTTTTTACTATCCAAACTCTTTAGCATGTTATGATTTTATAACAGATTATCAGATAGCCATTACTGTCTTCCATAAAAATAACTATTTACTTACAGAAAGTAATTTGAGGTTTCCTCTCAAGGTTCTTTCATGCCATTGCATCTTTCCACAGGACAGTCCCTCTCCCTCTAAACTCTTCTTATCCTTATCAACCTGATACATTTCTATTCTTGAAGAAGTCTTTCATTGTCTCTCACCTTTCTTTCTACTTCAGTGGGAGGTAGATGTGCTTTTTGTCTTTCATCCTGTGGTAATTTTTGATAGAATGCCTCTATTATAACTGTTTTTCATATTTCACTAGCTGTCTATACACTGTCCCTCCCCTAAACTCAATGCCAAAATGAAGGAACCATAATATATTGATTTCTGAAACCCTGGAGTTTAACTCAAAACCTGACACAAAGTAGGTGTTCAATAAATATTTGTTGAATAAATGTCTTAGGTCAGGTTCCATAGAAACAGCCTGAGACTGAAGTACTTTTGCAATGATTTATCGAGGTAGAGCTCTCAGGAGAAACTGTAAGTAAGTGAGGGAAGCAGAATAGCATGCAGAGTAAGGAGCTGAGCAAATATATGATCAGCTGAGGCAAAGCTTTAGCTGATTTCAGGGTTAACAATCACTTGTGAGGGACAACCCAGAATTGTTCTCTTTTGAGGCAAGAGGATTGGCGAGTTGTACCCTGTGGCATTTCACTATTAGCTGTGGGTCAACTGGGAAAAGAAAACATTAAAAATCCCAGACATTTCCAAGCAAAACAGCTCCAGCCAGCCTAGCAAATCTCTGGAGGAGGGATACAGTTGTGCAGTCAGCCATGATCACTTAGCACAACCACAGGCTCGGTGCACCCATTCAAGAGAGGTGCCTGGATAGGGTAACAAGTGTTTGAAAGTACAAAGGAAATACAGACCCATTCTCCAAAGTATTGTGGACAATGATTCATGTGGAAGATGATGATTAATGTGGAATTTCAGAAAGCATTCAAGCTTAGGAGTCAGATCCTTGGTTGAAATTCTAGCTTTGTGTGTGTAACCTGAGGCAGTTCACCATACCACTCTCGGTCTCAGTTTCCTTTCCTGAGAAACTACAATAAGACATATTTCATGTGATTCTGTTAAAGCATAAACAATTGCTTTATTATATATATATGTATATATATACATATATATATAATCATTTTTTACATGTTAACTTACAAAATGCTTAGCACAGTCAGTGCATTATTATGTGTCATTTCATTTACTATGCTAAAAAATGCACACAGATTTTTGCATTTTTGAAGTTTTTTGACAATGAACACCTCTCATTAATTAGGATTTTTGATGTAGAGGATGCATAGTCAGCAAGGTTGACTCTCCGTTTTAACTCAAAACATATCTGACTACCTTAGGTAGTTTAACTTGCCTTGAATCATTCTTCATCATTACCCTAATGTGCTTTTTTTTTTTTTTCAGAGCTCTGGTCACTATTTAAAATTGTCAAGATGTATTACCTCTTTTGTTTTATTGCGTGCTTCTCTCCCCAAATGAAACTGAATCTCTTTAAGGTGGCTCTTTAAACTACTTTCTTTCTCGTTTAAGGCAGCTTCCTTGGTGTAAAACCCTGCCTGGTACAATGTTAGTGACTGTCAACCCGCAATTGTAAATTATCTTATCAAAATCTCATGCTTGTTTTAACTTACAGACAGGGCTGAATGTGTTGCCACTTAGTGGAGCTCAAAGGCCACACCTGCTGTAGCTGTTCTATGACCTATTCAAACACTCTTAATCTCTAAGAGACATACATGTCACTAGAATTATTAGCCATTAATTATGACAACTCCTAGCAGACACATATTTCATATTCCCAACTCAACCAAAGCTTTATGCACTTAAACCATTGATACTACTCAATTTTGTCAACATGCAAGACACAGAATTTTCATATAGTCCTTGAACCAGTATAACATACATCTCTGTATTTCTGTAAGCCTAATTTTAAACTGCAAATGTCCTGATCGGAGCCATATTATTAAAAATAATAAATAAATGTTTAATATTGAAATAAAATCATATTGCCTAAGTCCCTACTAAAAGTTTCATTTCCTTTCCAAATTAAACAACTCTTTCAGAGCCTGCTCAATATGTCAGTCACCTTTAGTAATTAAATTTGCTTCAAGAAATAAGCATATAGGGGATTTTATTGTAAGTCTCCATAACATTGGAAAACTTCAAAAACTGATTTTTTTAAGTGAATCATTTGTTTCCTAGAACCCTTTCTTGATTTTAAAACAGTTGATATGTTTATCTTGACATTGATTTTATTCAATTATGGTGACACAGGCCTAACAAGGAGACAGATTTTAGAGCTGTTTAACTGTGGTCTACAGAGATCATTTGAGTTATTCACAGTTTACCCATTTCTAATTTGTAGATAACCTCTTTTAGTCCTGTGTATTGTGTTAGCTTGCTAACAATCCCAAATGTTCCTTACATTCATGATAAAAATACTAAGGTACACAAACTATGCCACAGTATAAATGTCCTGGGATGATGCTTGCATAGTCATTGCATTGTAATTTCTACCCACCAAGTAAAAATCAAATAGGCAAATTTCATTTAAAATTTCAAGACATGGAACTGATGAATTTCCTGGTTTCATTGGCCTTTGTTAAGTGGAGCCTATTTGGTTACAAATGAATCAGCAGTTACCTATACATTAAGTGCTTTACTTTGTAAGTTAAATACTTTTTGCAATAACTTGTTTATTATAGTCTCAGTAAATAGATTCTTATTCTTAGTTCAAATTTTTTTTTTTTAAGATTTATTTATTTACTCATACAGAACTGGGGTACAAGCCAGAGATGCAGTGGGTGAGAGGATTCACCAGAGACAGAATGGGGAGCAGAACAGGCAGATCGACGAAGTACACTGCTGAGGGAGCAGCGGGCGGGTCAGGAGAGGTCTGCCACGCCATGTGGATCTCCTCCGGGGCAGGCGGGGATCAAACTCATGCTGAAGTGGCTTAAGCTTCTTAGGGCAGTGCTTTCACCCGTTGTGCCACCAGGGAGGGCCCCTTAGTTCAATTTTTTAATTTAACTAATAATATTTCACCTTTCTTTTATCAAATGAGACATAGACAACAATAACAAATTGTAGAGAAGAAAAACAGGTAGGAGTTCAAAGGGCTCTGGTTACAGCTACAAGATCTTTTTCCTCTCAGTAAAAGCTACAATGATGATTCTGTCACAGACACATTTCTAATTAATTTTACCTTGCAGCCAGTATTAATCCTCACCCGGACTGAATAGTTCTTCCCTGTACAAAGTAATTTTGTACAGTATCCAGTCGGAACATTTATTTTAAGATATACTTATTTTCTCCTATTGCAAATACAGTATGTATTTCTTTTAATTTAGTAAACATAACAAGAAACCAAAATATGGAAAATGCAGCTTTATTATTCATCGCCATAGAAATTACTATTAATATTCAGTTGTATAACTTTCTTTTATAAGAACACACAATTTGTAAAAATGGTACTGTATGGTGCATTCAATTTTGTTACCTCTTATCGACACTTGTCAATCTATTACGGAAATGTTTTCAATTCAATTAATCCATTTTACCCAGTGGTTGATAATTTCTTTTACTATTTCTATTTTAATGTTTATTTATTACTGCAACTAGCAGTGATCCTACCAAATCATAAACTGTCTTTGAAGGAAGCCTGAGAGTTTTCCTTTACATAGCAACAAACACACAGCATTGTCATGTGTTTCTTTGACTTATGTTCTCAGATTTCTTCTTCCAAATTTTTATTCTATTTTCTTTTTGCTATTCATTTATTGACCTTTGTTCTGTATTTTCTTGAGGAGTGTAGGCTTTTTGGATGTTGAATCTTTTTTGTTGTTTCCTTATAACATTTTCGCAGGTCTTCCATCATTTTTGTGACCACTTTCTCTGAATTTCAGAGGCACTTCTTAAACATGCTTCCTACATCACAGATTTGGTTTATTATCATGGTTGATTTATTCGATGTTATTTCTAATATACTTACAATTCTATTTTGACATTTTCCAATTTCTTTTTCCAACCCTCTTTTTAGGTTGTCATATCAGAATGTTTTCATCTCATTTTCATTGAATCATATGCCCTTAAGTTTTTAGAACAACAACAAAATATATAGGCTCCATATAGTTATTACATTGGTTTTCTGTTTTATTAAAATTATAGTATTGGAAACCATGTTCTTATCCACTTTTCAAATATGTTTATACTATAGAATAGTTTAATAAACCTCATTAGTTTTTCCTCCAGTGAGTGCATAATGCCTATGACATATTTTTCTTTGCAGTATTTTCCATTAGTATCTTATGTTTACATATAAAGCCTTAAGTTGAAGCAGAGTCTGGGGAACAGAAAGCTTATCTCAGATTGAATATTGTTCCAGAAGGAGAAATCCTTTTCTATATAATTTCTTCTTCTTGCTGTTTAAACACTTGCAGACTCCAGTTTTCATCACCTCACTAGGTATATGCTATAGTTGTGTTTGGCTTTCTTTCAATTGCTTTCATCAGTATTCTAAGAGGCAAGTGTTGTACCAATATGTTTTTAGATGTCTGTGCATATATAGGTGTGTGTATAATGCATACTTTACATTGTATTTAGTATTTTTATGAGAAATTTTAATTTATATATTTCTTTAAATGTGACATCATCACTGATTCTAAAAGTTACCATTGTACAAGAAATATAAAGTCACATATTTATTTAAAATAGACTTAAGGATTGAATATAACATGTAGTTAGTATAAATTTGCTTTTTACTTTTAAATAAATACTAAGTTTAATTTCCTGGAAAATTCAACACATATGAATATGTTATAAAATTTTTATAATGTGGGTGATGAAAGTATACCATTAATTAAGATTAAGAAATATTTTAATGATTTTTAATGTATACATTATAATGCACACTTTTTTACAATATAAGGGAAAATAATATTTAGTTTTGTTAAACATATAGTTTAGACTGTTATGCTTCTTTAATTATAATTCACCCTGATGATCCTATATGATGAGTATAAAGGATCCAAGAAAAAGTTTGGAAAGGATATATACAGTGTCAGTTATGTAAGCTTATCTACTATCTCAAGCAGAGGTATAAAATTGAGTAGTCATCAAGGTGGTAATCACACACACACACACACACACACACACATACATTCTATCTAATTCAGCTATTAGGGTGCATTAGGATCTAGTAGAAGACTAGTTAAGCTCAGATTTCTCATTTCAGTCCCCATATTTCAATAGCTCTGAGGTATAACCTTGAAGTTTGCAGTTCTAGCGATTCCCAGAAAACGCTGATACCACTGATCCCAGAGCAAACGTTAGTAATTACACTTCCAGGGGGCTTTGCTTCAGGAGAAAATTATTCAGAGAATAATTTTGGAATTAGTGTGTTTCTGGAGGTAGAAACTTCACAGGTCCAGCTCATATTTACTTCTAGTAGAAGATTTAGATTTTCTTTTTCTTTTTTCCTTTTCTCTCCAGCCAAAGGCATACAAGAATAATGATTTTTCTAAGAGTTAGCATTAGAAAACTATCAAAGGGGTAGTACTCTGAAGTAACCACTCCTTTAACCTCTAAGACTGGTACTTTCCACTCTTCCCAAGTTAGTGAAAAAAAAAAAAAAACACTGAAATTCATAAGAGTAAAGTAAAAGATGCCAAGGAAATAGAACACGTGTAACTGTGTCTTAACCTTTGTGAAATAGAAAGACGGATGTGAAAATAGTGATATGTGACTTTGACTATATTTAAGATTATAATGGGTATGGTAAAAACTATTCTAATCTTATTCTACTGTATAGTGCAAGTGGTAAATGGATTCAACTGTGTTAGGCGACAGGGCCATTAGATAAAAAGGAAAGACAGAGGAGAAAACATGGACTAGTCAACATGTGGATAGTACAAATGGCTGCACAGGCCACTTAAAAAAGTGGTTAGTTTCATATCATTCAACGTGTCTATGTACTTACCAATTTCATTAGGTCTATCTCTTCTTAAACTGAAAAAAAATATTAAATCACATTAGCATTAAAAATTAAGGGAATTCAACCAATCACAAATCTGACCCTTTTCCTCTCATCTACTCTATGGGCCATTTGATTTGTGTTCCAGGTCATTTTAAAATAATAGATTATGAGGTTGGTATACATTATATTATTTATCAGAGTTACTTTCATTTGGAAAATAATAAAAAGGAAGAAGAAAAACATTTTTAGTTCTATAAAACAATGCTGAAGAAAGTCAGAATGAATCTGCTTTCTAACTATATATTTTGGATCACACTGGCTCACCAAAAAAAAGTGGGTAACTCCTATAAAGTGAGATCTTTGACATTTCTAGTACTGTTGATGCTTAACACATGTTTACTGAATAAATGAGAAAAAGCTCAAATTATTATTTTATCAAGGAGAGAAGTATGCAAGAGTTGCAGTAGGAAAATTTCAAATAATGTTGGAAAAGAGAACCTAGGTCTTCTGAGTTTAACTTTAGTGTTGTGAAACTACAAGAAAAAAAAGTGAAAACTAGATCCACTTGGGACAGATTTTGAAAGTTCTATTTAAAAACATCATTCAGATTAAGCATGGCTGGTGAGTGGGAAAGTTGGTGATTTATTCAACCCCGGAACTCATACTTGTGATTGTTTTAATAAAATTGAAATAACTTAAATTTTCTCATCTGACAAGTAACCTTTCCTGAGCACCATTGAGTATTCAACTCGAAAGCTCTAGCCTTTGTGTCAACCATCTGCCTCCTTTACCCATACACCTCTGTGGCTCTTTCCCTTTCTCTCAAGCTCTCTGTTCAAATGTTACCTTATCAGAGCTGTCCACCACCCTTCTCTCTGCTGTTATTTTCTTTACCCTCTGTTTTGTTCTCCTTTTATGCCAAATTATATCTGGGTGAATATTTACCCTGAAAGTGAAATGATTCAACAGTCAGGGGCTTCCCTGGTGGAGCAAAGAGGTAAGTCTCAGCACTATGAAGCTTTCCGCAGCCACTGAAGCACGAGATCAATCCCCCGCCAGGGAGCTGACCCATGTGGTACAGCAGACCTCTTCTGTCTCACCTGCTGCTTCCCTTAGCAGTGTACTTGGTCGATCTGCCTATTCTGCTCCCCAAATATCTCTGGCAAAACCTCTTACCTCCCATACCTCTGGCCTGTACCCCAGTTCTATATGCATAAAAATAAAATAATTCTTTAAAAATAAAAAAAAATGTTTTGAGTCTACAATATATGCAAACATATGTATTCAAATTAATAGGCTGATCCAGTAATTAGATGTGTTCTACTAATGATCACATGCTTAAAATGCATCTTTAGTAGAAATATTAAAGAATGAAACAAAAATGAATTAAGCAGTATTCAAAATTATGTTTTATTTATTACTATTTTGACTTTTTCATATTTAGGCAATATTGGTACCTAGTAATAACAACATTTAGTGCCACCAATATTATATACTTTATGTCATTTTCTAGAAAATATTGCCACAATGCTCTGTGATAAAATATCTGGTGTAAGATAATTTATTTGATTTATAAGACTCTCACAGATGAAAAAGATAGCCTTGCAAAATCACAGACATCTCAAGTCCTAAAAGAAATCACCAGCTACATTTATCAAGTCATATTTATTTTGAATATTTATCTTTGAAATTATGCAAATACTTTTATGTTTTTAAAAGATTTATTTATTAATGCACACAAGAACCAGGGTACAAGTTAGAGATGGGGGTGGGTGGGGTGCAAGGACTCTATCCAGAGATAGAGTGAGGAGCAGAACAGGTGGAGCTAACTGAAATACACTGCTGAGGGGAGCAGCGGTGTATTTTAAGTCAGGCAAGACAGGAGAGGTCTCCTAAGCCATGTGGATCAGGAGATTGAACCCTGGGATTGAACTCCTGCTGCAGTGGCTGCAGATAGTTTCATAGTGCTGAGACTTAACCCCTTGCACCAGGGATGCAAAGAATTTCCAAATTCCAATGATCAGTTTCTATCTTCCCTAATGTTCATTAAAACACCTTAAAAGAGGGAATATTTTTATCTGCTGGGTTTAAGCCACCCTGAGACTCCACATTTGGAATATCTTAAAAACAAATTTAAAGATGTACCTTCATGTGACATGATATTGCTATAGTGAAAGAGGACATAATTAGGTAAGTTTGGGAAAACACAATTAGGTAAAACCTCCAAAGAATTGTTTACAAAGTGTTGTCTTTGTAGCATATATAGTCCTTAAAAATCTATTACACAGGCAACTCCCTGTTGGCATAGCAGGCATAGCAGCTTCCCAGGCTATACTGGGAAGCTAAGCCAAGCTGCTTCACTGCGAGTTTGATCCCTGGCCCTGGAGGTGACCTACATGCCACAGCAGACCTCTCCTGACCCGCCCGCAGTGTACTTTGCTGATCTGCCTGTTCTGCTCCCCACTCTGTCTCTGGTGAATTCTCTCACCACCCCTACACCTCTGGCCTGTACTCCAGTACTGTATGCATAACAAATAAATATTAAATGAAAAAACTTTAAAAAAAATTCAACAAAATGTGTATGCTTTTTCACCATTGATCTGCCTTTGGCAGTTTAATTTTCAAACCCAGCCAGCGTCCCTAAGCTGGCGAAGGAATTTTTTTTTCCTTCCCTAAGGTTGCTGCTGACCACAGTGAAATCGGAAATAGTGCTTTATAGTATTTCACATACTTCTGATCCCATTGCAAAGCACTGACAAGCTATCATTATTGTGGTTTGAAGAGCTATAAATCCACATAAATTGGCACATTGTAGACTGTAACACGTTATGTGGTGCTGATGCGGATGGCTGAGCAAGTAGATGCAGCTGGCACCTTCACGATCCTGACCCCTCTTCTCTCAGTGAAGCCTGAACATGGAGTGGTAAGGGATTTGATGACAAACAGATCTATTGAGAGCACCAAGGTTGGCTACATTAATTCATTTAGAACAAGGCTTCCTTCCTTCTTCATGTTCAGAGGAAAAGATGATTGGTGAATTTTAAATACTAACTTCCCATGCCCCAAAGGAATAGTTTGCACCCACTTTTGCTAGTGCAACCTCTGGAGATAGCCATTTGAAACCTAAAGATACAAACAATATTGGCCACTGCTAGCTATATTGACTTTGTGAAAATTCTGAGTTAAATACTTAATATTTTTCTTTTTAATAGAGATGTTCAGGGGCCTTCCCTGGTGGTGCAGCAGGTTAAAGCATAGCACTAATAGTGGTATCCAGATACCACTATAGATGATAATTCTATATCAGGGAAAAGACAGTTTTTTATAAGAGCTTTGGTGGGGGGGATTGAGACGATCTAGTGATATAAAATTGGCATACACTTATGTCATCTTCTAGCTTTTTTTTTTTTAGATTTATTTATTTATGCATACAGAATGGGGGTGCAGGCCGAAGGTGCAATGGGCAGTGAGAAAATTAACCACAGACAGAGTGGAGAAAAGAACAGGCAGATTGACCAAGTACATTGCTGAGGGGAGCAGCAGGCAGGTCAGGAGAGGTCTGCCGCGCCATGTGGATCACCTTCAGGTCCAGGGGTCGAACTTACACTGAAGTGGCTGAGGCTTGCAGTGTTGTGCTTTAACCAGTTTCACCACCAGGCAGGGCCTCTTTTTTGTTTTCTAATAGTGCTTCCTAGTTCTCAAAAAAAAAAAAAAAATAGTGTTATCATATAAGATAACAGTGAATATCTAAGTATAGATTCCAGCTGTTACTTTTGTAACATTTTTTCAGAAGTGAACTTTTTAAAATTCGTTTATTTCATCAATCTTCAATATATGGAAATGGTCATATTTTATTAAGGATGCATAATATAAGTAACAAAATCAAGTTTTGACTAGACAGGCATCCTTTTCCTTCAGAGCTTCCAGGAGAATGAGAAAAGGAAGCTGTTTAATTGACAGCTTGTTGTAAGGCTCCAAACTGTCAGAATAATTTGAAGGCAGATTAGTTTTACAGATTGTTTATTAACATACTGGCAAAAGGGTGATGACAAGGGGCCTGCTTCCTGCCTTGGCTCTGCATAAATTGGATGCTCATGTGAAAAAACTTTCACTGAAATCGGGGAGCGGAATTGGATACAGAAAAGACGAAGAGAAAACACTGAGTGGTTGAAATGAATCTTGTGGCCTCTTCATTTAGTACCTTTACCAATTGCTGATGGACTAAAGTTTGTGATGAATGTATTGAAGAGCTTAATCAAACTCATATTTTTCCCTTTACTTTTTAGTAGAAAATGATTCTGAGGGATAAAATTCTCTTGAAAGAAGTATTTTGGGATTATCAGTGTGTGTGTACAACCATATACTTGCGTGTGATTGCCTGTATAGGAGGGATGTTTATGCATTCTGTGGATAACTGATTTTCCTAATGTGGTTTATATAACCCAAGCAAAGCACAGGGTTAGCAAATAAACCTACCATCTGTGAAGAATGTACGAAATGCAAACTGCATATGATACTTTGACTTGGTATTAGTTGAGCATGCTTTGGTTTTACTATTTGTGAGTTCTAGTTCACCCTGTGCATACCCTTGGGCTTGCACAAATTTCCAGGATGATCTCTTAAGAGCAAATGACCATTTAAAATTAGTTCAGATAATGGTGACAAATCTGTGCATAGGGTGTTGCAACCTTTTATAAAAGTTTGCCTCAGTACTTGAATTGAAACGGCAGAGTAAACCAAAAATCCTGGTCCAACAAGGCAGTAAATTCTGGGGCCCTGGGGGACACCAGTGTCACTCATGCATAAACCTTGATAGAATGCAGACACATTTCGAAATTTACCTTTTTCCAGGTTTTCATTTTTGGCTCACTCTCTGTGTTTGCTTGACCTGTACTGTCATCACCTAAAAAACAGCTAGAGATACATGTCTAGGGAGGTAACATAGCACTAGTGTAACAGTTGGTGAAGCTGTTCTCTGTTCCATTCCAGGAGAAAAGTCAGACCTCATCTATAATGGAAATCTAGAAGGAGAATTCAATTACATGGGAGAATTAAAAATTAATAAAAAAGAGACTGAACAGGGTTAACAGATCACAGATTTAGGGAAGCTATTTGAAGTCAGTCCAGAGAACTAAGATCAGATTCATGGGATATATCCAACATTGCATCATGTTCTGACACTATAGTAGAGAATCTATACAGAAATTATGAATAATGTGACAGATATAAAATGAGGTATAAATTAACTTGAGGTACTATTTTTGCATTGCAGGTCTTCTCATTTCCATTAACTAAAATATATCCAAGGAGATTAAGAAAGGGATTTTATACAAGCTGAGGTGATCTTAGAAGTGCAGGTTAGGCCTTGTAGTAATTAACTCTATAAACTTCATTAAGTTGCTAAACTCTATTCCCTAGTTCTGGTGCTTCATTGAAAAATAGAATGCTAATACTTTTAGATCATGGATCTCCAGGATAAAATAAAAGAAGTGACAGAACTTTAGAGAAAAAATTGATGTGTTCAATGGAAGTGTGCTTAGTCTTCCGAGAACTTGAACAATTGACAATAACACATAGGAGGAAACAATCTTTATTCTCCTAGTTTTGAAATGTCTTGCTTGAAGTGACATTTATTACTTCCAAGGTAAGGTAATTTATTACTTCCTTATTGACTCTTAAATATTAGTTTAAAATTTTTCAAAAATCTTATAAAATTTGTCAGCATACTAGAACAGATATAATGAAAGGTCATAGGTATTTTTTAGAAGTAGGACACAAGGACTGGAGCAGTAAGAATTAAAAAGGAAAGTCACTAGAAACTGGAAAATAAACAAGGAAAAGTCCTATAAAGAAAAAGACATCAATGTTTAAAATATTCAGAAAGAATCACTAAAAATATTAATGTTCTATATAGTCTTCTTTTAAAAAAGATCAGAAGTGCATATCCTTATATTTGCTTTAAAATAAAATTTCTCAATGGTATTTGGATCTTTATTTTTTATCTTCAAAAAGATTCAAGTATGTTGACTTAAATTCTTTTTTTTTATTTAAGATTTATTTATTTATACAGAACTGGCGTACAGACCATAAGTCCAGGGGCAATGAGATGACTCATCAGAGACAGAGTGGGGAGCAGAACTGGCAAACTGCTGAGGGTAGCAGTGGACTTGACAGGAGAGGTCTGCTGTGCCATGTAGGTCACTCACTGGCCAGGGATCGAATCCGTGCTGAAGTGGCTGTGGCTAGCTTTGTATTGCTGAGTCCTAACTTGCTGTGCCACCAAGGAGGCCCTGACCTAAGTTCTTGATAGTCATATTGGCAATTAAATAGCATTAACTTCTGAACAATTCTAATTATTTACATAAATCTTATTTATATGGATTATATGTAATAGAGTCTTGATCTTGGATGAAGCTTTATAGTAACACCTATAATTTCTGTAAGTCCCCTCATCCCCTAATTCAAATAAACATTATTAGGAGTACAAGCTTACCTTCATATTGATCAAGAAAATATATTTAAAGGAATTTGGCTTCTATGCAAATATAAGCAAATTATTACTCTCTTTTAAGTGATTGAAATCTGACTTTACCACTAAAGGAAGCATCATCCCATTTACTTGAGAAACTGAGACAATTAAAGGATCTTAATTAGCCAACACATTGTGTTTAAGCCATCTTCCTTATCTAATTCCTTCTTCATATAGATTCAGTTACCTCCCAAAGGAGGGGTTGAGACAGGATGATCCAGTACCAGCGGTAGGATAAGTTTCCTTAGGCATCACCTGGAAGCCAGCTGGTCCTCCTTGATTACCTTCTATCACCAGAAACCATCATGCATCATGATTGTGGTCATATTTTGAGGCTCATATACCTGTTAATGCAAGCATTACATTAGTAACTTAATATCACAACTTTAGAAATGATCTACCTTGTACTTTGCCAGACTTCAAAGCCTCTGTTCTTTCTACTATTCAAATGAGCTACTTTTTCCTGGTGAGATGAAGGTGGGCAGAGGAAATCTTATTAGGAGAAAGAAACAAGTATATGAATAGTGATTAATTTTAAGGAAATAGTCTAAAATATATAGAAAAGTGAGAAACCTCATCATTTTTTTGATTGTTATTTTCTTGCAGAATGATGGTATGTAAGATGAAAAGTAATACTGGACTGTCTCTAGAGAAAAACTACTTCATTACAAAAAAAATGTTGAAATGGGCAAAACAATTTTTTAATTTCTCAGAATAATTACACAAAATGTAAGTAAAATAAAATTAAGATATAATTAATAATTTATATTAACTCTATATAAATTAAAACCAAGTTGTTTAAAAAAAACAACAGTTTCTTGCAAAACTAGCAAGAACAGATAAAATAATCAAGGATAGTATTTATTAAATGGCTATTCCCTCTTAAGCAGTTTATGTGATCTTTCTTTTAATCTCAGGATATTCTCAAACATAGTTACTTGTTCTTATTTTTTCATATGTGAGGAAAATGAATAAATTTATACCATTTATTCAGTTAAGCAGTTTATGTGATCTTTCTTTTAATCTCAGGATATTCTCAAACATAGTTACTTGTTCTTATTTTTTCATATGTGAGGAAAATGAATAAATTTATACCATTTATTCATGGTATAAATTCATTTTTTATAAATGGCATTTTACATAATGGAAGTTCTATTCTATAGCATTCCAATATGATTTAATAATATAAAGCCAATGGCATAATAATTACTCAAATATAGTGTTAAATGATTGCATAGATGTTGGAATAAATGGTGAAGTTAGAATTTAAAAAATCAAAAAAACTTCATACAGAGAAATATGTTCATATGAACAATTATATAATATGAATATGTATACATATACAATGTTCATATGAATAATTATAGAATATATATACATATATACACACATATATACGTGTGTATATATACACATCCTGAAAATATCCAGGTTGCTTGTCACACATTTTGTCTTATTGTTAATGACAATATCCTTGCGAGGTGGGCTTTGTGCTCTCCACAAAGTTTATAAACAACTATAGTTCAGTTTCACTACTTTTCTTAAGTTAATACAATATTGGGGGCAGAATCTGAACTTGAGAGTCAAGTTCCTAAAGCTATACATCCATTCTTCATTCTAGCATAGACACTGGCCTTGGGAATCAATCATACCAATTTTTTACCTTCCTCTTTTCTGACCTGATTTACGCTCAACATATATTTTAGAACCAAAACTTCCTCCATCTCCTGCTAGAATTCTATATGCTTAAATATGTATTTTTCAGTCTGAGTTATTATATCATTGCTCTATGAGTCCTTCTCTATTGCTCAGAGCCCAGTACTATTCTGGGACTGTGTTCATGCCCTATATATAGGCCATTCCTTTGAAAATTAGATGAGTGGTAACCTTATTAATATTTCATAGTCTCAATCCTGCCTGAATTGATAATGTTGCAGTAATTTTAGTGTGAAATAATGTAGCATAATATGCATAGAGAGTAAGTAGTACTGTCAGAGAATTAATAAAAATAAGTTGTGAGAGGAAAAAATTCTCACTTTTTTAACCTCAATTCAGGAGGAATTAGCCTTTCTCTCTGTCCTATGCAAGCTGCCACTTTACTAAATAAAGCATCTTTTGAGCCAGAGCGTAAAGAAAACCTAGCATCACGATTCTGCAGAGCTAAAGATAGTCACTGCGTCCTATGAATCCCTATGGAAGTGCAAAAGCCATTGAATGCTAGTGGCACCTCTCAATAACCAAATAACCTCTCAAGAGGGTGACCAGTTACTCCTACAGTGCCCGGTGTCTACACTGAAAGGTAAATACTTAAATGCAAACATCATATAAGATAAATATTATGCCTTTAGTTCCATAGATTAGCAAGTGCCAATTCCCAGCAAACAAAGAGGGTGAGCTCTTTACTCTGTAGAGACTTATAGAAAGCAAGCTTATACTCTTCCACTCTGTTTACCCATCCAGTAAATGCCTTCCCTTTTGAGCTCATTTGATCCTGTGGAGACATAACTCCCTCAGCTTCTCATGCTCATCTTTCACCTTCCTTTTATTTTACCAATTCATTGAAAAAAACAAACACACACACACACACACATATACACATAGATGTACATATATATACATAGGTATATATATATACATACAGATAGATGTACATATATATGTATATATGTGTATATATACACATAGATATACATATATATGTGT
>NW_004567117.1:17118579-17151450 GCF_000260355.1 Condylura cristata
GCTGTGCCATGTGGGTCACCTCCGGGATGGGGATCGAACTCATGCTGAAGTGGCTTTACCTTCGTAGTGCTGTGCTTTAACCCACTGCACCACCAGGGAGGGCCTCATTCACTTATTTTTGGTCATTTAGATTTATTTTTGCTAACAAGAAGAAATAACAACAAAAAATATATATTTAAGCAAAATGACTTTTAGTGTAAATAGCCACTGTACATAGGGAGCATATACATACTTTTGAATGAATAGTATTGTATTTTTAAGCTAGATACCTAGGAGTAGATTTACTGAATTAAATGGTAAATCTATTTTTAATATTTTGAAAAAACAAACAAAAAAAAACCCACTCTGTTTTCTGTAGGGACTGGATCAGTCTATAATCCCACCAAAAGTGCATGAAGTTTTCTTTTCTCCATATCCTCACAGAAACTTCTGTCTTCGGGTATTTTTGACTTTGGCCATACACTTAAGTGTTTTGATAAGCAGCTTTGATTTGCATTTCTCTGATAATAAAGTGATGATCTTTTTTTTTTTTTTAATGTGTCTGTGGGCCATCTGTATGTATCTGAAGTGTCTATTCAGCACTTCTGGCCATTTTTTGATTCGGTTATTTTTTTGTTGATGATTTTTATTATTTGTAATCCATAGGTATTAGTTCCTTGATGAATATATGTTACACAATTACTTCCTACTATTCAGTAGGGACTCATTTTGCTTTGATATGGGCCTACCAGACTTTCAATTTCCTGATCCTTGTTCCTCAATATGAACCCCATATGAATCTTCTGCTTTACCTTATATGACATATTGACCTTGATTTTTTTTAATTTATCTGTACCTCTTAGAGAAACAATTAATATCTGTGTTATTTTTCAATTTTTGGCAAAATGATTTCCCTTTGCCAAGCCTTTCTGCTTAACATAGCCTCTTACCTGAATGGCTCCTAAGATCTCATCAGGAGAAAGAATGGATTCCTCCAGTTTAAAAACAAGATAAAACTTTGTAAAGACTTGAAAATTATTTTCATTTTTAATTGATAATCCTCAGAATTTGGGAGAATTTGACATTTTTAGATATTTTACTACATCTGTGGAATTCCTATTGTTAGTAATAATTTTTTTTTATTATTAACTCTTCATCACTTTGGTAAAGTTCAAATGTTACCAAAAAACAAACTAAAACAGGCCCTTCCTGGTGACACAAGGGGTTAACACACAGCACTATGAAGCACTTTACAGCCACCAAAGCACAGTTAAGTCCAGGGAGGTGACCCGCATGATGGGACAGACCTCTCATCTTTTGCCTTCTGCTCCCCTCAGTAGTGTATTCAGTTTGCTCCCCACTCTGTCTTTGGTGAGTCTTCTCACCCCCTGCATCTTTGGCCTGCATCTTTGGTCTTCTCACCCACTGCATCTTGTATGTATAAATAAATAAATCTTTAAAAGCGAAACTAAAACAAGACAAAAATAACCCCACAAATCTAGAAAATATGAAGAGAAAATATGAAATAGAATATAGAAAATATGAATTGCTATTGATGTTTAGAAGATTTTATACAAAAAAATACAGAAAATAAAAGGACATAAGATCATTCCACCAGCCTAAATTTACAAGCACTTTTTACTCAGTGTATATCAAAATGCTTAGCAATATAGCTATTGGATTGTATCAAAAGATTCAAAAACAGGACAAAATATACATTTAATTGGAGCATGTTTCAAGTTCTAATTTCTGCCCTATGTTTCTGTGCTTAAAGTAAATCAAGCATACAATTAATTTTAATTATTTAATTTATTAGTTGAATTGAATTTTATTTATGTTAAACTCTTTTAAAAAATAAAATTACCTATTTTATCTTGAACATACTCTGATACAAATAGCTTATTTTTTTCAGATGTTCACTTTTCCATTCACTAGTTTATCTATTGCCTCCCTTTTATACGTCTATCATATTTTCCAAGAGTTATATTATGCGTGTTCAGTTTTATATCGACTTGCTAATTTCTAAATACAGACATTTTGCATATTATATCATATTTCAGATACTTCTTCCTTCATCCACAACTGAGCCTTCACAATAACTGTGTGCCAGAAATGAGAGGAGTGGGGTGAGAGGAATAACTCCAGTAAGCTCTTTAACACAGAAAACTAACCAGTAGCTGGATGAAGCAGTAAATGTAAGTCTGAAGGGTTTCCTGTCATTAAGGATCTCTAAGGGTACAGAATCTTCATCAGAGGAAGGGTACAAGACAGAAAGGTCCTGGAGTGTTCCTCTGTAGGCTATCCAATTTGGGCCATTGATGTATTAAATATACTTTCAAGTATATTTAAGTTTTATTTTATGTACTTTTAAAATTAATTGAATATTTTTCACCACAGAAGAACTGAAGTGTAGGCCAGAGGTGCAGGGGGTGAGAGGATTCACCAGAGACAGAGTGAGGAGCAGAACGGGCAGATCTACTGAAATACATTGTTACAGGGAGCTGTGGGTGAGACAAATACATAACTAAAGGGAGCTGTGGGTGAGAGTTTTGCTGCATCGGGTAGGTCAGCTCCCTGGCTGGGGATCAAAGTCAGGCCATAGGTGATAATGCTGAGACTTAACCCAGAGGCCACGAAGGGAAGACCCTGTGAAATATTTTAATTATTTAATGTTGATGTAATACCTTAGAATCTCTGCCAAGGTCTCCTAAATATTTGGGATTGTCTAAACCTCAGATTATAGCTTTTTAGGATACCATGTAAAAATCTATGATGTCCTCAAAACTTAAAAAAACTCAGAAGCCTTCCAGAGTTGCTATCATTACTGAGTGTCAGATAGTCATCAAGGAAATAAAGCCCAAATAATAAAGAGAAAAAAAGGAAGCTTTTTAGCTATTAAATTACATGATGTTTTTCATTTTTCAGTTAATCAGATGGTGGAAAAAAAAACAGAAAAACTGTAAACCGTCACTTCAAATAAGCAGGGAATCATTTCTTTGGAACTTTTCTCTATTTTCAGTTCTCCTATTGTATTTTAAAGTTACCTGATCCAATGATATTTTATCTGTTAAAAATTCAAATTTTTATAATTTATTCCTGTATTTTGCCAAATAGTTGTTTTCCCTCCTTTCAGGCACTTCATATTCGATTTACACTCCTGGTTTGTTTGGTGATGGATCCTGCACTTGAACCTGATAAGGCTTGTGTCAGAGCATGTAATTGCTAATGTGACACCTTCCTGATTTAATTTTTCATTTTCCCCAGGACCCAGCAAAGTTTCAAATAATGACTCTCCCATAAAATCTGTGTCCTCCATTAAGGGCAAGCTGTGCAGCAGAGACCCCTGATCAACCCACAACGACCATATATCATGGATGATAAATAAACCTTCACAGTGTTGACAGAGAACTGTGTTTGTGGTTGCTGTAGATGACCTCATGTATCCTAATTGATGCAGCATGCAATTTAAACATTCTAATACTATTAAAAAATTGCAGTATTATCCTTTAAATACTTTAATAGAGCAACATTGATCATCTTCTAATCTCTCTAAAGAGAATAAATGTAAAGATACTTCCAATTCTTAAATGTTTTCCAATTCATGGATGAAAGATCATGAGTTTTAATGATGTGTAGAGTTTATTCTGAACTTTGACAAAGCACAATGACATTAAACATCAATCACATGGTAATTTGCAGTTATCATTGGGCTGTTATTGTGTCTTTATTAAAGGCAAAAACTTCAAATGCATGCAAGAAGTCATTTTTGCATTCTAATACTACTATGCTTGTAAGCTCAAAAATAAACTTGGGAATCGATCAATTCCACTGGGAAATAGGCATTAAAATACATGAGTACATTCTGCTCGTTCAGAATTTTGACACAAGTTCATTTGTTTTTTTCATGTATCACTACATTTCAGAGCATGTTAAATATAATTTGATGCATGCAGGAGACTTATAGAATATGGACAATTTGTTCAGGCAGCTACTGATGATTCTGTGGTTTTATCTTAATACTTGACTTAACTGATGAAGAGAATCATTCAGTGAAGTCTCTTGCAAGCTCATTTCTCCATTGTCTGGAAGCCCCATTGTGCCTGCATTTTTAAATGCTGTCCACTTCATTTCCAATTGAGTGTGTTTTTGGTTGAAGAAATATTTCAAAAAAGAAATAATTTTACTCTAAATTTTAATATTTTAAAATTGAATCTTGAAATTTTATTTTTCAAAAAGTGTCAGACATGAATTACACTTATTTCCAGAATCTGCGTAACTGCACTAATTCTATGGACGCTTGCTTTCTAGAATTCAGATGTTTTTTTTTTTCTTTAGATACTTGAAGATCTTGTGTGCAATTTACATTGGAGGAAAGGCGGTGCAGGGAAATGGAAGAACTGATGATTAAATGCATCAGTTCTTATGACACAGGAAACCAGTTATAATTTGATGGCAGGAAAGTTGAAGTACAAGGTTGAAAAGGGCAAGAGATAATCACACACTGAAAAGCAAAGAGTAAAAAATCTGTTGGTTAAATTAATATTTAATTCAACACACAAATGGGTTTGGTGCAGTAGCTATAAAAGATTTTATTTTTAATTTCATCATCTGAATGATATTTCCCTGAGCCCTTCTGGGGAACTAGAGTGATGCCAGCACAATGAGCTCTTGTGAGGTGCTGATTCATGCCAGTCAATCAGTGCATTGCTAAGATTATTATTATATATATATTTTTAAAGAGAAGTGGGAAAAATACCAAGGTGAGGTTCTGACATCTCATTTTCTCTATGAAAGGAGCATATATATTATCCTCATTTCATATATTTAGGAAAGTCAGGACCTAACTTGTCATAGATGTGATGGGAAAGGTAGATTGCAATATGCTTTGTGCTCTAATGAAGAATAGACAGATAAGGGAGAAGTTGATTTATGGCATAAAAGAAAAAAATTAAGTTTTCCCTTCAAGTCAGGGAAGTCTCCATTCTTCCCTACTATTACCTTCTACCTGTGTGTACTTTACCATACTTTTCTTCTGGTCACTGAGCGTGTGGTGATTTTTCCACCACACAAGGAATTCTCTGTGGATTTAGCTGGCATCCTATAATTTAACTCAATATTTTTTTTAAATAATTTATTTTTATTTATTTAGTTTTTACATAACTCTTCATTTTGTGGAATTTTTCACCTCAGTGGCAATTCCTGTGGACTTCCAACCACCAGTTCACCTTTGTGTGTCATCATGGTCTCATGTGCTTTTCCCATCCCAGTTTTGATCCCATCCTCCTTTCCACCCCTGGAAATGGGTGGGATGTCTCTGGTTTATAGTTTTCATTTTTACTTTATTGCAATTTTTTTTTTTGCCTGATCCTTTATGCTCCTGCTATGAGTGAAACCACGTGGTATTTTTCTTTGTCTTTCCAGCTTAGCTCACTAAGCATGATCCCTTCCAGCTCGATCCATGTTGCTGCAAAATACATGAGTCATGTTTTTTGGTTGCTGAGTAATATTCTATTGTGTATATGTACCACATCTTTTTAATCTAGTCATTTATTTTGGGTATTTGGGTTGATTCCATGTCTTCCTTATTGTAAACAGAGCAGCAATAAACATGGAGGTTCAGGTGTCCTTTTGAATCACTGTTTTGTGTCCTTTGGGTAGATAGGACTGGGGTTGCTGAGTCAAATGGAAGCTCCATTTTTAACAGTTTGAGAAACCTCCAAATAGCTTGCCATAGTGATTGGACCAGTTTGCAATCCCACCAGCAGTGTAAGAGAGTTCCTTTTTCTCCGCATCCTCGCCAACATTTGTTGTTGCTAGTTGTTTTAATATGTGTCATTCTCACTAGTGTGAGATAGTATCTCATTGTGGTTTTAATTTGTATTTCCCTCATTGCATGTGATGTTGAACATTTTTTCATATGCCTGTTGGTCATCTGCATTTTCTCTGCCCACTTTTGATGGGGTTGTTCACTTTATTTTTGTTGACTTTCATCAGCTCTTTGTATATCTTTGTGATCAGTCCTTTGATATCGGTATCATGTGCAAATATATATATATATATATATATTGCCAATTAGTGGGGTGTCTCTTTGTTTTGTGTAGAGTCGCTTTTGCTGTACAGAAGCTTTTTAAATTGATGTAGTCCCAGCTGTTATCCTTTCCTTCACTATCCTTGCTTTGGATGATATATCTAAAAGTGTTACTAAGGTGTATGTAGTGTAGTGTTTTACCCACCTTTTCTTCTAGATATTTTATGGTTTCGTGTCTTATGCCTAGTTCTTTAATCCATTTTGAGTTGTTTTTTGTGCATGGTGCAAGGTAGTAATCCAGCTTTATTTTTATGCATGTAGTAGCCCAGTTCTCCCAGCACCATTTATTGAGCAAACTTTCTTTGTTCCATTGCATAGTTTTTGCTCCTTTGTCAAAGAATAGCTGTCTGTAAACCTGTGGGTTTACTTTTTTTTTTTTTTTTGTTAAGATTTATTTATTTATGCTTACAGAGCTTGGGTACAGGCCAGAGGTGCAGGGACGGTGAGAGGATTCATCAGAGACAGAGTAGGGAGCAGAACAGGCAGACTGAAGAGATACACTGCTGAGGGGAGCAGTGGGCGGGTCAGGAGAGGTTGAGGGGAGCAGTGGGCGGGTCAGGAGAGGTCTGTCACATCATGTGGTTCACCTCCAGGGCAGGGATTGAACTCTTACTGAAGTGGCTTTAGCTTCTTAGTGCTGTGCTTTAACCTGCTATGCTACCAGGGAGGGCCTATATCTGTTTTTTTTTTTTTATTTGAATCTACTGGTCTGTATGTCTATTCTTGTTCCATTGCCATGCAATTTTAATTATTATGGATTTGTAGTATAGCTAGAATTCTGGGAGTATGATGCCTCCATTCTCTTTTGTTTTAGTCAGAAGAGTTTTGGCTATTCGAGATTTTTTTTTTTTTTTGTGGTTTCATATATATCTCAACAATATTTGTTCTATTTCTTTGAAGAATGTAATTGATTTTTTTTTTCTTAAAAGATTTATTTATTTAGGCCCTCCCTGGTGGCACAGTGGGTTAAAGCGCAGCATTGAGAAACTAAAGCCACTTCCGCATGAGTTCGATTCCCGCCTGCCCCGGAGGTGACCACATGGCGTGGCAGACCTCTCCCGACACACCCACTGCTCCCCTCAGCAGTGTACTTCGTAGATCTGCCTGTTCTGCTCCCCACTCTGTCTCTGGTGAAGCCTCTCGCCGCCCCTGATTCTCTGGCCTGTACCCCAGCTCTGTATTTATTTATGCATAAAGAACTGGGGTACAAGCCAGAGTTGCAGAGGTGGTGAGTAGCTTCACCAGAGACAGAGTGGGGAGCAAAACAGGCAGATTGTTGAAGTACACTGCTGACTTTGGGGAACCAGCAGGGAGGTCAGAAGAGATCTGCCATGCCATGTGGATCACATCCAGGGACAGGGATCAAACTCAGACTGAAGAAGCTGAGGCCAGCTTGCAGTGCTGCATCTAACCTTTTGCACTACCAGGGAGGGCCCATGTCATCAAGATTTTTAATGGAATCACATTAAACCTGTATATTGTTTCTGTTAGGATGGTCATTTTAATAATGTCAATTCTTCTGACTCTAACATGGTCTTCCCAGAGCATAAGAGAGCATAAGTTTCCACAGGCTAAGGGCTCTGTCTCATAAATTTTCCTTGAACACAGATGCAATGCACTTCAGAATCTAGTCACAAACACATAATGTCATGCATGCTTCTAGCCACCTTACTGTAAAGCAGAGGTTCCAACAACCCCTTTCCTTAGAGTAATTGAATTTTCTAGAATGGTTTACAGGTCACAGAGTACATACTTACGTGTAGCTGTTTAATAAAAAATATTATAAAAGATAAATGAATAGCCAGGACACTCCCTGATGGTACAATGGGTTAAAGTGCAGCACTATGAAGCTCTCCTCAGCCACTGCAACACAAGTGTGATCCCTACCCAGGGAGGTGATCCATGTGGTGCAGCAGAGCTCTACAGAGCCCTCCCTGCTCCCCTCAGTGGTGCATTTCAGTACATCTGTCTGCTCTGCTCCTCACTCTCTCTCTCTGATGAAATTTCTCACCCTCCTCCTGCAACTCGGGCCTGCACCCCAGTTCTTGTGTGTGTAAATAAATATATCTTTTTATTATTATTTTTTAAATATTTATTTATTTATTTATACAGAACTGGGGTACAGGCCAGAGATGCGGAGGGTGAGAAGATTCACCAGACACAGAGCCGGGAGCAGAACAGGCAGATTGTTGAAGTACACTGCTGAGGGGAGCAGCGGGCGGGTCAGGAGAGGTCTGCCGTGCCATGTGGATCTCCTCCGGGGCAGGCGGGAATCGAACTCATGCAGAAGTGGCTTAAGCTTCTTAGTGCTGTGCTTTAACCCGCTGCGCCACCAGGGAGGGCCCATAAATATATCTTTTAAAAAATATTTGCATAAATCATTAAAACAAAACCAGTGAACAATTAGCTGAAGAGATACATGGGCAAAGTCTAATGTGTATAAGGGCAGACACGGTTGTCCTTGTGGAGTTGGTCTGTGTTACCCTTAGTAAAGATGTTTGCCCACCTAGATTGACTCCAAAGCCCTGAAATAAATAAAATAAAATACTAATTACTAATCAATAAAATATATTTTATTTTAAGTGGTATTTTATGGAGACATAATCAATTATTAACTATATTTCCAGTCCCAATCTCCTCTCTGGAGAAATAGGATGGAGATGAAAAGTCCAAGCTTCTAACCAGGGCTTGGATTTTCTGGAGAGGAGCCTCCATCCAGAAGTAATTCAGGACTCTCCCCACCCCCAGACCTCCCAGAATTGCCTTATTAGAACAAAAGCTGCTTCTAGTCACTTAGGCATTTCAAGAGATTAAGGAACTGTGTGCTAAGGCATAGAGTCAAAGCAAATTTTAGAACATGAGCTGTTCCTAGTACTCACGTCACTTAAGAAACTATAAGGATTTCCGTAGTTCTATGCCAGGAACTAACTGATATATCTGCGTGTGTGTGTGTATCCATTCTGTTATCTCACAATGAAGTGAAGGACTGGCCAATATAAAGATCATATTTCAAATTTTCCTTTTATGCAAAGACAAAATCCTGATCGGTCTTCTTGTTTCCGTGACTACAGCACTCCGCTCTGTAACTCACAGAGGTTGCTCTCATCTTAGAAAGGCAGGCTTCTTTATGACAAATCAAATAGAGTGGAACTCATTATGATAGAAATAGTGGAGCATGATACAGAGAGCAGGGTTATGACTCACATGCATTCACTTGGCAATTTTATTATGAAAGTCACTAAGATAGGATACATGGACAACACATGATTTTTAAGGCCGCTAAAACTAAGTGTGTGGTATGTCTGTTAAAATATCCTTGATCACATTTTAAGATATCCCTCACATTTTCTGGTCTCCACTAATGAAAGCCCCTATGATATATAATGAGAGAAACCTGAGCTACGAAGTGAATCTGGGCTTGTTAAACATGGTGATCAGGCTAAGCTGTCATATCATCTGTCATATTTTATGCTCTGCTGCCCTTATGCTCCTTTTCCAGAAATCCAGATCTTTTAAATCCATTGAATAGGGCATTGCCACACTATTTATTTAGGCCAGTGGGCCATGAATGTTGATGCAGTGTATCACTGTTGATATCTTGAAGTGAGGAAACAGAATCTCAGCCAAATCAAAGGCATGAAAGACAAGGATAGAGAGAAACCCTAAAAAATGGTCAGAAAAAAAGACAAAACTTGCATTCTGACTGTTGATCTGCGGCAGACAGCAGGGGAGGAAGAAGGGTCCCAACAGGGGAGGGAAGAGTACAGAGACTGTGGTAATGAATTTTGTAGAACTATGTGGCTATAACTTAGGGAATAAAATACTGTGCAAAAATTAGCAAGATGTAAGAAAATAATTAAAAATGTATTTTTTTTGTTGTATATCATTGATAGGTGGAACTTAAAAAAAGGGAAATTTTGTTATTTTCAACGCGTAGGTAGACCTTGAGGGAATTATAATAAGTGAAATAAGTTAGCATATGTATGAAAGACACATACATTATAATATTATTTTTACTTGCAATATCATTTTTTTTTTTTGGTGATAGCATGGCAATGGATGATAACTTGATTATTGTAGCTATAGCAGATCATGCCATCTTGTATTTGAAACTGTTGTGTCAGTTATATCTCAATTAAAAAATTAAAGGTGAGTACCTTTAATATAAAGGCTTGTGGTTTTTTAGAGTAGCAGTCTTCCTCAGGATGTTAAGTGACTTTCAGTGTGTGAGTTGAGGGGATCTTGACCCTGGGGCAGGAGGAGATAATTAACTAAGAAGCGCTGGGCAATTTCAGAGAATGGCGGAATCTGGCTGGAGGCGCTGCAAGCCCCATCACGCTTCCTAGAGGAAGATCTTTCTCCGCTGTCTTATGAGACCCACAGCTTCCTCGGTTGGGAAGTGGTGGGATGAAAAACAGCCACTACCTCAGCTACCAGAGGCCCTATGTCCGGACTCCTGCAGACAAACCAGCCATCAGATAAACCACAAGGCTGCAGAACCACTACCGCACGGCCCACCCCCAGGCATGGCGCAGGGCTCTCTTCAGAGCCAGGCATGCAGGGAAGGAACCGCCCAGCAGGACCAGAGGAGTCAATTGCGCATGCGCCGCGGCAAATCTCACCTGAAGAAGCCTAAATGGCCGAACCTGCCAAATGGACTTCTGGAGAGGAGCACCGAGGCCCAAAGTCAGGTGTACTAAGGTCTAAGACAACGACAATCAGAAAATAGTTTTGCATTTCCCATTCTCGGGCCACTTGTTCCTACCGTCACCTGCAAAGGAGTTTGTAACTGTAGCATAAGCTGTAAGTATCCTGAGTAATACGAAAATCAATAATACAAGTGGGAGACGGCGACAAGATCGACAGTGTGGCACTGACCTTGGATACTGGACCACAGGCAGTGAAAAAAAATGTCCTGTGAAGCTATAAAAATGGTCAGTAATGTGATCCTATGAGAAAACATTTTGGAAGATACTTGCCTGTGGTAAAATGCAAGGTGGATAATGTTCCTGATGAGTTTATTTCTTCAGGTTAAAAAAAGTAGGAAAAGAGACATCTTGTAACACGAGTTAGTTTCTACAAGTTTTCTTTCTTTTTTTAAGGTAATAGAACAGAGAGGTGATCGTAGAAAAAAAAAATTGACCTGTTTACAAGTAGGAATAAAAGAACATCTTGACAGTTCAGAATTCAGAGACTTGCAGGGTTGAAAGATGCTATTGATTCCACTCTAATCAGCACAAAGCAAAAACTGAGGACCCCTTTGAATGACAACCTCAGACGAAGACAAAAATCAAGACTTTTCCTGTCTCACTCTTAGCTAAAACAGGTGGATACGCTATATGAGATTGGGGAAAATCTTTCAAGTGAATCAAGAAACAATGACTCAGAGAAAAGATTTGACTCTTCCACAGGTCTCAAGATGCTAGCAACTAAATCCATAGTAAGTGTTCACACATGAAACAGATGGCAAGAATCAAATAGTAAGTAAATCTCCACTTGTACTGGATATTTTATGTATTATATATCCTATATGCTATGGTTATTACCTTGTCTTTTTCACTACTATTGTATATTCGGTGTGTGTGTGTGTGTGTGTGTGTGTGGATGGATGGGCTGAGGTCATAGGAGAGCTCATCCTTTTGGTTCTCAGGCTTCTAAAACAGGAAGTCTTCTGCAGACCTGATATAAAGACTCTCAGGCATCACTGAAAGATTCTGGACTTTTTTAACTCAACGCCACAACTTTGTTGTTTTGCTTTGTCATGGCAAGAGAGACAATATTAATGATTGGAAAGGATGACATCAATATCTATAATTCACTTATCACACTAGTGATATAAAAGTATATTACAGGCATAACCTGAAAATACTGTCTAATTAAGAAGCTACAGCTAAGTTTGAGAGTTTCTTTGATAATTTCTTTTTTTTAAAGTAGTCATTAACTCTGGAAAGATATATTATCTAGGTCAATGGGTATTCTCACTTATTTTGACAATTTCTCTTAGTTTTCGAATGCTGCTTGTTTACTAATTAAGGATTGCTTGGTTGGATTCTGAGATTTTATTTCTGAATTTCCTATTGAGTCACATGCAGTCAATGATCAAGAAGCAGGATTATGAGAAACAAAAGTTTTGTGCAAAATAATGATAGAATTGTTTTTTTAGCAAACTGTTGGCATATATTTACCCACACTGCTGTGAATTTATTGAGGCCATGTTTTTTTGTTCTGATTATCAGAAACAAAAATTGTAGTATTGACAATTACGTGAACTTTAAAATAACTGTGACTTATTGAAATGAATTTTGTCTTTGACCTCTCTCAAAACTTGGAAACTGAACAGCTCAATTCACATAACACTATTTGCGAATAATACCAACAGGATACTTGCTCACTAATGACAAGCAAATGATCAGTGAAGAAGTAGATCAGTGTAATGAGAAGTGTCTCATAGGAAATTTGTGAAGGATGAATAAAAACCACATGGGAGTGCAAGAGACACCCCATTTAACAATCACATGAATCATAGCTATAAGCAAGCATGAGTATAGTAGGATGAGAAATTTGGAGATATGAATTGTCTTGGTTTAAGCATGTATATTGAGTACTAAAGAGATTAAATATTTACTATTTTAGGCAAAATTGTTTTTGCAAAATTTCAGCCCCTAACAGGGTCACAAATATATCTCTCAAGGCAGTGTTAATAATGTTATGTGTGGGGAGAATAAGTTCAAGTGCCTCTCAACCTCATTAGTATGATAATTATTTAATCAGACAGTTACTTTTCTGAATTCCCTGAGCGAGTATTTACATTCTGATTTATAGAGCCATGACATCACACAGTGCCATGGGGGCTTCCGTCATATGGAACAAATGTGGCTGGTCCTCCTTCACATGGAACAAAATGTGGTCATAAGTATGGAAATTTGAATTCTAAACAAGAAATGAGGATGGTCAGTTTGTATGAAGAAGGGGGTGGGGGAGACTGTAGGTGACATAAACCTTAGCACATAAAATAAAGATACTTGGAAATAATGACCAATTCTTGAGATGTACCCGAGTATTCATTATTTCTACTAGTGAGATGATGTAATGTTTTATTTTTGTTTTACAAAGGAGGAAAGAACCATAGATTGATGAATTTGCTTAAGTTCTAATACCAAAAAGTGTGGTACTAGAGCCTAATCCCTCTCTATCAGATTCCAAATACTCTTGCTCTTAATCACTGCATAGCCCAGCTTTTCTATTGTTTTCTGACTTGATATTAAGAAGCAGAGCTAAGATATACCCGAATTATTTCTACATACCACTTTAAGTTTCAGATTTCAAAAAGATGCTAGTTATTGTATCTTGAAAAACATACAGATTATAACTTTCAAGACTTTTGTCAAGGAATAATACGTATAATTAATGGCTACCTGGTGGTGTTGTCTTAAAACATCTGTATGGATATAATTCTATACTTCATCTTTTAATATGAATGACTTAAAATTATTTCAACTTCACATTTACATTCATGATTTATTTTTGTTATTTTTTTAAGTTACTAAAGTCAGGTGATTAATGAAAGAAATGAAGTGGGAACCAGCGATTTTAATTTATCGATTATTTCTTTTTCTTATACATATGCACCTACTATAATCCATAATTCACTACCTCTTACTTCTCACCTACTAAGCCTCTCGTATTAAGCTATCAAAGGTGTAGCCAATGCTACTGACTTCCTATAGGTGCCCGTTTTGCAACCATCCCAGGCTGGGTAGGTTCACCATCAGTTCTAGCAAATTGAACAAAAATTTTGGAACCCTTGACATCGTTTTTACATGTTGTAATGTTAAGCGGCAGAAACAAGCCAGCAGGGAGACAGCAACTTGAACCCCTTGCAAATCTCTACGTGCCGTTTTCCCTGGCCTATCTCTGGTGTCCTCTTGTGCTGTCTTCCTCTCATGGCTATTGTTCCTCCTCTTGTATCTGTTGGTTTAAGCCATCACTAAGTAAGACCACCCTTAGATCTCTGACCTCTAGGCTCAAGCACACACACGTACACCTGTGCACACACCATGCTCAGGTGTCCATGGCCAGACACGTGTGCCCCATGCGCACACGCACTCTATGTAAACAAAGTCATGCTCTCTACACAAACAAGATCAATGCTGCAGGTGATGGTCACAGAGGCCATTGGCTAAAAGCCTCGCCAACTTCATCTACTCTATGGTGTCCTAGAATAAACTTTAAAGATCCAGTTCCTTACCCATTTTTAGATTTCTGAGTATTCTGTGGTATGATTTGGTAGGTGAAGACTGATGTATTAAGGCAAAGTGTACATATTACATGATTGCATTGTGTATGGCAATGTATATGTTAGTAGATGTGTATTACTACGTAATCATATTTGATTGCCAACCCCATCCTTTCCCATGTTATTGCCTTTTTCTCAACACTTAAGCAGTATGTGATTACTAAAATGAAGTGGGGGAGAACTTCATTGTGTGTTTTTTTGTTGTTGTTGTTTTTTTGGCGGGGGGGATGTCTTGGACTTACTGAATTCTTATTTACTTCAGCTTCTGGTCACATCATTCACAAGCTCCAGGATGCTTCTTTGCTTTTTAGCCATATTCATGTTACCCACAAGCCTCTAAACCTTTTTATGATTCCAGTAAGTTATATACTCACTCACATAGTGATCTCAGGTTTTCCTCACATATACTAAGGTCAGGGCCTGAAAATAACTTAATACAGATCAGGTCTGCTAGGATAACAGATTAATGTTTATAACATAATTTCAAATGTACTTGCTTTATGATAGCATTTATTAAATTTTAGTTAGCTTCACACAATCATTGCATTAAGATGTTTAAAGGAATGGATATAAAATTTCACTTTCTATTTCATCTGTTATATATCATCTATCACCAAAGTCCTAGTCTAATATTTGAAACACCTGGGCACTTCTTTTTGCTGTCATTTCATACCTTGCATGAGGACTCCTTTTGGATCACTTTACAAATAACTGAATTTGCTGTATTCTCACTCCCTTTCTTACAGGCAACTCACTGGATCACCACTTATTACATTCAATTGAGTAGTATAGCTACGTTTATTGCAGGCAAAAGAGGCTCGGCAAGTTGAATAGATATTCATTTTCCTTTGGAATAATTTAGAGTGCTCACATAACCTTACCCACAAATGACTAACTTATGACTCTATTTCTCAATCATCAGTTTAAGGCAGAAAGCAGATGATAAATCTATTTTACTCAATTTTAAGTCTCTATATAAAGAAAGATGATTATTTTAAAATTTCACATTTAACACCATAACTAACCTTGGAAAAGGATGCAAATACTATTTGCTTATTTCAGTCACATATGAATTTTTATTTTATTTTTAATTATATTATTTTTTAGTGATGTGGTGTTGGCTTACAACATGGTTGTGGTTTAGAGGAATAGGCTCACATGTCTTCAGATGTATGTTACCACACCACAGCCACAGCCAACATACTCATTGTTCTTCACTATAGTCCACTCAATCCCTTCTACATTTTGTAGAACATTCTACATTTTGCAATCCCTTCTACATCACTGACCTCCTGCCACTCTAGTAACCTTAAGTCTACAGTCGTATTTCTAGGATTGTTTTGGTTTGGATTTTTCTGTTCCTTTGTCTTATTTCTCATATTCCACATATGAGCAAAACCATCTGGTATTTGCCTTTCTTCTTATTTATTTCACATAGTGTAATCCCCTCCAGTTTCATCCATGTTGTTGCAAATGGCAAGAAAATTACCAACATTCAGAACACTGGAGATGCCCAGGAGTGATTTACTTAGATTTTGAACAGGTCATATGCCTTTGCTAATACTCCTGACTCAGTCATCAACTTTCAGTTCCACAACAGATTATCTTCTTTTGTTCACTCTGGTTACTGATTTAATAACACCTCCTTGCCCTGGAGAGATTTTTAAAATTTATAAGATATAATCTGAAGAAATTTTATAGACATAATTTTGTAGAACTAGAGATAGATGGTTGTATACTTTTCTTTCTGTCTGAAAATTACATTAGAAAATTGTGTTGCATAAATATGATTAGCTCTACAAAGAAATATTTGCAGAAGCTATGTAGTGCATAAACTATACCATGATAGTCACAAATTAAAGTTATATTTTTACTAAAAGCATTCATGATTTTAGAAGTCTGTATTTAAGCCTACATATTAATAAGAGCAATATGCAAGTGTCTGTGAATGACATACAAAATGGGGTAGTATTAATTGCTGTTTGGAAGAGCTTGAGCTCTTTTTATGAAATATTCTAGTTCTGAATTTCACTCCACCAAACAAAACTATTTGACCTCAATAAAGTAACTGGACTAATGCTTTATTTCCTATTCCTACAAAATAAAAATAACATAGCATTTATTGCATATGGTTTGTAGGAGGATTAAATAAATTAATGTGTAAAAAGTGATTAGAAAAGTAACTAGAAAATAAGTATAGTTATTTAGATAACAGCTATTATTATTTAATAAGCAGACATAAAACACAAATTAGTCAATTTTGTTTAAACCTTTCTGCACATACACAAAACATAGTTCCATCAACAAATCATTTGCTGTTACAGATTGAATTTTCTTGTAATTTTGAGAGTTTGTGTTAATCATATTTAGGTAAGTAAAACTGGGATCATACATTTTCTGGATGAGAATTGCATCTGTCCAGTAGTCCATGATTCATCCTCTTCCAATTCCCTCCTGATAATCATAACAAATGAAAAACCCTAATGCTGTGAAAATTAATTTTGATAGATACCCTATTGCCAAAACCTGCCAAGAATTTCCCACATTATAAAACCAATGAAGCTGAAAGACAAATTACAGTCATGATTTATAATGACACGTGCTTTGCTACTTTAGTAAAAAACAGCCAGTGGCCAGAAGGATGGTAGGAGAAACCTTATTCATTTCCTTATAATCAAATACAAAAAACTTAGTTTCACATGTGACAGAAAATTGAGGAACCTTTACTCTGTTAAACCCCCTATTTATTTTGAAGCAATGCAGGATTGTTTATTTTCTCATTCTCCCCCCATACACGTATATTTTCCTTTTTTTCTCTGAAATTCACCACCAAAAGTTCTCTAACACTAATTTTGAAGAATAGTAATTTTTTAGTGGATCTAGATGGGAGAGTATGGTAATCTGGAAAATGAGAACAGTAGGAAAGTTAGAGGGAAGTGAACTTGTCACTTGATTGGAGGTAGGTATTGCAAGAGAGATGGACCATGAGTGAGTCCTTGTTTTTTGACAAAAATTTTTGATTACATGGTGGAACAATTTATTGAATTGGGAAAGCTGACTAAGTAGAAGATAAAGGGAAGAGATCATGTGCTATATTATTTGAAATATTGCATTTGTATTCTTTGGGAAATAGCCAGGCTATATTTATAATTTTGAGAAGAGCCAAAATATACTGGGGTCAAAACAAGATGAGTGGGCTGGAAGAAATTAATTAGGAATTATTAGTAAATAGATGAAAAAGTAAAGTGAGTACATGAGATTGGATGAAGGTGTAGTGTGTAAAGCAAATAGACTAATAACTAAGTCTTGAAGAAACAACACTTGGTGATTGGGTAGATAAGGAAGAATCAGTAAAAGAGAGAAAGAAAAGGTGGTTAATATAGAAGAAAATTAGAAAGGTTATCATTTTCAGAAGAAAGGCATAGAAGAGCAAACATATGTGTGTGTATATATATATATATGAATATATACATATATACACACATACAGACATACATATGTGTGTGTCTCTGTGTGAGTATATATATGTATATATATGTATGTATGTATGTATGTATATAAGATTAGTGGCAGTCTAAGAATGTTTTGCCTAGTGTCTTGATTACTTCAGATAGGTCGTGAAATTGATAGCAGGATTATATTAGTTCGAATAAAAATAAGGTAGTTACAAGTATCTGTGTGACAGATTAGTGTTACAAATGGATTTGAAACCATTAAACATAGTCTTACGCATGTAAGAATATTATTAAATGTTCTTCAATTGTGGAAAACTCACTTAGGAAGTAGAATATTTTGGAAACCAAGGTGATGTATTCATTTTAAAAGATCAACAGCAGTAATATACTATTTATTGCATATCTTTTACCATATTTTCATGTTTTAGAAGCTATAAATATAATTATTTGTGAGTGAGTGAAGTTACATTCAGAAAATTTTCAGAAACAATATAAGATCAGGCAGAAAACTGATGGAATGCTGATATCATGTTGCCAGACTCAAAGTATCATACAAAATCATAGTAATCAAAATAGTATGATACATGAATAAAAATAGAAGCACACAACAATTGAAAAGAACTGAGAACTTAAAAATTAAAACAAAAATATTAGTTAACCAAAAGCTACTCAATCACACTGGGACCCATAGTATACATTGGGGGTAGGGATATCTCTTTCATAAATGGTACTGGGAAAAACAGAGAGCCATATGCAAAAAACTGAATCTGGACCACTGTTGCACACCATATACAGTAATTAACTAAAAACTGGGTTAAAGACTTGTTTGTAAGGCCTGAAATCATAAAATGCATAGAAGAAGCAAAACTATCCAGGGGCATGAAGATAGCAAGCAGGTGCATGAAAAAAAAGTGATTTTTAACATTTATCAGGGAAATGAAAATCAAAACCTCAATAAGGTACCTACCACCTCATTGATGTGAGACTAGCTTATATCATAAAGTCCAGAAATAGCTAGTGTTGGTGAGGATGTGGATAAAAATGAAATCTGTACATTGTTAGTGTAAAAACAATAACAATAATAATAATAAAAAAACAGTGAAGCTGTTTCTTAAAATATCAATAATACAAATGCCAGTTCCATGCCTATGTGTCCTTCCAATGAATGCATACCACTAATCTAGAAACACTCAGAATATATGCTCTGATGTCCATTGCTGTTTATATTAGTCAAGCCTAATATACATAAGTGCCCAAGAACAGATAAGTAAATTAGGATGATGTATACATAATAGGATACTGTGCAGTTGTTTCAAAAAGATGAACTCTTGCTATTTGTGATAACATGGATAGACCTGAAGGAGATCATGCTAAGTGAAACATATCAGAAAGAGAAAGACAACTATAGGATGGTTTTACTTGTATGTAGACTACAGAGAAACAAAAGAAAGGCTCAGAATGAAACAAATAACAAACCCTAGAAGTATGACTTCAGAAGTGAGGCTACTAGTGGGGGAGAAGATGACAGAGAGAAAAAGCTGTAAACGACTATGAGTGCTTTGGTAGTGGACATGGTGTAACATACATTTGAAGAGGTGTGATCCTGTATCTTTGAATTATATATAGTGCTGTTAAGCAATGTCACTTCAATAAAAATAAACACATGCACATGTATACCTATGTGTATGTAGACACACATGCCTGTATAGAAACATACACAAAGCATTGAAAACAAGATTAAAAAGAAAACAATCTATTGCTGTGAGCACAAAACGGGAGTTATAGCATGTGGTAATACACAGAGAAGAGAGGATCCTGTTGCAACCGTAAACAGTGAAGCAGGATAATGAATTCTGGACGGTGACTCTTTGTTTCTCTCCTGTGCTCAGATTAAAGCCCCATGACTTCCACATGGCTCACTAGACACCCAGAAACATGATTCTCCTGGAAGTTAATTCTCGCCTGCAGGCAAGAACTTTGCTGGTTGAAACAGGAACATAACAAGCACAGAGGGACTTTCATCATCAGGCGTGGCAACAGGAGCTATTGAATCAAGATCTCAGAGAGCTCATTCACTGAGACCAATTTTAAGCTGGGGAATGTCTTCTGTGTGATAGTATTTTTTCCATTTGCTTCCATACCCTCTCAGACATACAAGTAATCAGTTCCAGTAAACAGAATTAGTATGTTTCTTCAAAAAATTACTTGAAATCACTGTCACTCTACATGGAGCTTCTGCTTTGGGATAGGAACAAAGAATTCAGCCTGGATTGATTCTTTTTTTTTTTTAATTTATTCATCTTTTTGTGAGGGTAGTGATTAAGTTAGGTTTGGATACATGCATGGATGGACTTTGTAAAGGAATAGGAGATATTTAGAAAAACACAGAACAGAGGAGAGGCTGGGGAAAGTAGTGGAGATAAAAATATGCATCAACTGGAGGGAGAATGCTATGTTAAGTAATTAGTGCATAATTTAGTTAGAGGGTACATACGTTATAATTATGTCATGAGCAATGTTTGGAAATATGCTATATATTCCTTTATGTTAATAGAAGTGGAATCTAATGGATTATTATATTTAATATATAGTTAAGCTTATATTTTTCAGTGAATTTATTAGGGGTTGATTGATAGGTATAGAAATTAATCAAAACACCACAAACAAAAAAGGAAATGTAATGACTTTAAGGGTAAGGTTTCTTATTGAGCCCAGATGAGTATGAACTGCTATATAGGACATTGAATTTCACCTTCTTTAATCTCTCAATCATGCCTTCATTCCTCTCCCCCACCCTCAACTTCATTCTCAGGCAGCTTCTCTAGGCCTGGGGAGGTGACAACTCTAGTTTCCTCTTTATACCTACTTCTTCAGTGGAAGAAGTATTCCTTCCTCAATTGATTTGAAAAAAAATCCTAAAATGGCATCAGATGACCTGTGTCACATCTCAACCCTTGAGGAAGTACATCACTGTGTGCAGGAATATGCAATATTGGGATGTGTTTCTTGTTTTTTTTTTTTTTTTTTAATGTGAATATACTTGTCCTTGAAGGTGGAAAAAATCAATTCCATATAACTCTGTGGACTGTATGCAGAGAAATTAGAGTGTAGAAATGGAAGAAAGGAAGTGAGTGCTAGATAAAACAGCAGATGGTCACCCTAGAAAGAAGTTTAAGATAGAGGAGAAATGATGAGAACTTTTGTGAGCAATTTCATTCTTGTAGCCAGTGAGCAGAGGTGAGTAAAAAACACTTGAAATCTAACCAAGCAGAGCAGAGTCCAGCTGAATTCTTATTGCAGCTTCCCTTCCACTTTCACTTAGTTGTAGTAAACAGAGTCCCCTCTATCATTAAGGATGGGTAACGTGATTTAGAGGAGTGTTCCTGGATCCCAAAACGATATCCAAAGCTTTACTAATTGTATAACTTTGCACAAGATCCTTTTCATATTTGCCTCAGTTTCTTCCTATGCATAGTATATGTTAAAAATATTAACATGCAATAAAGAATGATATAAAGTAGTTAGAATAGCACATGCTATCTAGAATTATGTGTTTTTATTCTTGCTGTGTTTATTAATGTAATTATAATGAGATAAACCACAAAGGGTAAAAATAGTTAAAGGTGACTTAACATATATCATCAACTTCTCCTTAAAGAGAAGGATAAAAGGGACTTGAGTTGACAAAATGTGAAATTGCCTGGAAAATGACTTAGAGATTCTTGGCTGTGGTGTTTGGTGTTTTTTTCCCCTGATGTGTGTTTTGTGGTGACAGTAAAATTAAGCATTTCTTAATTTTTTTAACTAAAATTTATTACATTTTATAGGTTTCAGGTAGGCAGTATTATAATTCTACACATGTATATATTCTTTTATGATCACCACCAAAATCTACTTTCCGTTCACTGACATACAATTGATCCCCTTTACCTCTTCCACTTTCTCCTCTGTTTCTTATAATCTATGAGCTTGTGTTACTTGTTTTGTTTGTTCATTTGTTTTCTTTCTTTTCTGCAGTGATATTATATACTATTTGTCTTTAACTTACTTCACTTAGCATAGTACTTTCTGGGTCCATCTATCTTATTGCATATGCTAAGACTGCATCCTTTCTCACAGCTGAGTAGTATTCCATTCTGTATCCTATTAAAATGTTAGCTATTAAAAATACTGCTTAGGCTCTCCCTGGTGGCACAGCAGATTAAAGAACAGCACTAAGAAGCTAAAGCCACTTCCACATGAGTTCGATTCCTGCCTGTCCCCGAGGTGACCACATGGTATGACAGACCTCTCCTGACCCGCCCGCTGCTCCACTCAGCAGTGTACTTCATCTATCTGCCTGTTCTATTCCCCACTCTGTCTCTGGTGAAACCTCTCGCCGCCTCTGAGCCTCTGGCCTGTACCCCAGTTCTGTATGCACAAGTAAATCTTAAAAAAAAAAATACTGCTTAACTGAATATAGGAGTGCAAGGCTATCTTTTCAAAGCAGTTAATGTTGTCAATTCTGAGGATAAATATTCAGAAGTAGAATATCTGGATCACAAGCTATTTCTGGTCTTTATTTTTGGAAAAACCTCTGTACTATATTTTATAAAGTTTGCACCATTTTATGTTCCAACCAACACCATGCAAAAGTTCCCTGTATCCCATGTGTTTTCCAACACTTGTTTTTTTCGTCTTTTTCTAGAAGTCATTCTTATATGTATGAGGTCATATTTCATTATTGTTTGTATTTGCAGTTTCCTGATACTAAGTGTGACATACATCTTTTCAGGTGCCTGTTAACTATCTCTGAGTCTTCTTAGGAGAAATGTATTCAGATCTTCTGTCCATACTTTGTAATTGTTGAGTTGAATGAGTTCTCTATATAATTTAAATATTTAAACCTTGTGAGATGTTTTGAAAATATTATCACCCACTAGGAAGGCTGATTTTTTGTTTTGATAATGGTTTCTTTAACTTTGTAGAAACTATTTTAGGCTGGTAGAATACCATTTGTTTATTTTTGCTTTTGTTTACCTTGCCATTGGTGATTAGTCTACAAACACTGTACTAATATGTATTTATCAATGTGATACTCAAAACAGTAAATACTAAATTTACATTTCTAAATTTGGGAGTAAATGTTACAAAACAAGAGACAACTAATAATCATTACACTAGTAAAAGTAGATCATAAAAATTTAATAGTTTTCAAAACTTAGTATGAGTGGCCATTTAATGTGATACCTTTTTTACCTGAGTTGATCTATAAATGGCCACAGCCCTTAGGCCTGTGAAGAACTGGTGAACACACGCAAGATTGTTAGAATGGAGGCCCAAATCATCAGTGTTATGCTATTTTATAAACAGATATATTTTGTTCTAGTTTGACTATATACACTTTACTGGACCATAATGTTTATGTTTATATATCATGCCATGGAGAAGAGAGAACATGCAAACTCAAACTGAATTTGGGTACTATTTTGAACCCTTGATTTCCATAAACTTAAGTTGGGGATAATATATACAGAGATAAGTCATTAAGTTGAACCATGGTGCTGTGAATTAAGCCTCAACGTAGTATGCTATGACTGAGTATAATAGGAATGTTCTGTGCCCCCTTTCCTGTTCAGCAGAGGGGAAAATAAGTTTGCACCCACCTGGCAAATTCAAACCAAATCAATAACTTTTATTGTACGCTGGGCAATAAAATGCCAGATTCTCTCAGGAAATATTCAAATTCAAGTATCATCCCCACAGTCATTGTTCACAATTCAAATCTTTATTTCTGTGTTTCCCCCCTAATATTCTATGCTTGTTTTTTTTAACTAAAAACAAGGAAACTAGAGAGAAAGGGGCATTTGCTTCTGTAGTTGAGGGAGTGTGAAGTTGGATGGTTTAATTCACTGTCATTTCTCTGTGGCTCTGGCTTCTGCTGTTTCACATCACCCTGTATTGCCTCTGGAGCTGATAGCAAATACTGCAGACTATTTTGTAGAACATTTAATATCTTGAGTACTCAGCTGGACAACTTCAGCCCTTTGGGATAGGGGAGTCTATTTGAAAGTATCACAGATTGTCTTTGCTCCTGGAGCTATATTGTGTAAGCAGCAAGCTGGTTCAGGTTCTAGCTGTTGCCTGCTATCTTCTGTGAACTTATTAGAAATTTGGAATTAATGCCATCCCATCTAAGGTGGTTTCCATTTCTGTAGTGGGAGATGTAGGAGGTCTCTCTCTTTCTGTCACACACACACACACTCTCTCTCACACACACATACTTTATCTCTCTTTTTTTTGTGGACTGCATGCTCTTTACACAGTTTGCAATAGGAGAAGTCAGATGTCAGGTTGGGTGACAATGCTGTGGAATGTCCATGTGGTAAAGAACTCAAGACGCCTCAAAATCCACAGCCAGTGAAGAATGCAAAGTGCTTCCTTAGCAACAATAACCCACAATGAACAGAGTCTACATAAATTGACGTGAATCTCAGCAGAGACCACATATCCTCAATAGAGACATTAGCCCTGATAGCTTGATGGCCACTGCATTAGAGACTTTGAAGCAGGAACATCTAGGGCTGCCATCTCTGGGTACTTAAACTAGAGAGAAATTATTGTAACTGTTTTGTTAGTGCCAGGTTTAGAAATAACATGCTTCATGAGCATTGGTAGCTAGTGCACTACGCTGACATGGTAAGGTTCCATATTACTTCCTCAAGCAATACCATCATTGAGACCTAGTTTCTGCAGGGCATGCATGCATCAGATTCCAGATTATAAACAAGGATTGAATTCTTTTTAAAGAACATCTTCCCAAATAAAAAGGATGTTTTCTTGGTCTGGCCAGTCAGTGGGGTGGGATATTTAACATTTTTCTACTCATAATCATGCACAAAGGTGTAAAACATAAGCCACTGTGTTCTACAGCTCTGGAGGCCATTCTCATGAGTCTACTGTCTCACTCTAATAGCATCCATATTCTCTTCCCTTTATTCTAGTGATAAAGGGTGCAATAACGGTTTTTCCTTTACTTCAAACTTGTTGCAGATTGTAAAGATCCTGAACTAAGAATAAAGCTTTTTAAAGTATTTGAAATAACGTGTCACTATTGCAGATTTGAGCTCTATCCACAATTATCCATACACTCTCCATGAAGGCATCATGAAGAGACAAGTAACTTGTAAATTGTGATAGCAGGGAAGAGAATCACTTACATCATAATATAGTAGAACTCTCTTAGGAAATGGATCAATGGAAGCTGGTTTTATGGATGAGGGGGGATTTGTTCTGAGCCTTAAAGGATTGGAGGATTTGCATAAATAGACTAGAGGTTTATGATTATTTTAGAAAGGAAATAAAAGCTTGTACAAAGGCCACTAGATCAAAACTGTGTTTGGGGGTATAATGGAAAAAGAAACTTGTAGAGAAGGGGTTGCATGCTAGGCAGTTGAGAGGTAAAGGCTCCGTTCTGCTGGATTTCTCAGAGTCTGACCATAATTTTTAGACAATGGGCTGTTTTTTAAGTAGAGGAGTAAAGCATTGAAGGACTTCACAAATTGATCAACAGTGACTTCACAAATTGGTTGATGGCAACAGATAGCCAAAGAATACGTATTTATTGAGGGCCCACTATTCATTTATGTGTAACACTGAAAAAATAAGGGTAAGCAGAATAGATAAAATTGCTACTGATATTGAGTTTATGCCCACATGGGAGGCAAAAATTAATGTGAATTATATTATGTAACATGCTAAGAATCTGCAACTTAACATGACATATAAATTTATGATGGAAGAATTCATAGTTAGACTTCTTCAAAGTTTTTTTTTTTTTAATATATCATACCCTTTACCCACTTACCCACAATGGTAACAACTTGAATAACTTTAGTATCAAATCACTACCATGATGTTATATGTAATTTTTGTAAAGAATTTAAGTCTTTCATTACTTCTGTTTTTTTTTTTTTTTTATTGAGGTAATGTGGGTTTATGTCATTTCTGTTTCACAAATAGAGGGTCCCTGCTTCATGTGTGATTACCATAGTTCACCCTCCCCTAAAGCACCCATGAGTTCACCACCATAGTCCACTATGCTCCCTCCGCACTTTCTATTCACCACTCAACTCCCCTCAGGACTCCTTAGTTATATACTCAGATTTCAAGGGTTAATTTTTAAAGTTTATAAAGTTTGCTTTTCTCTCTTTCTCTCTCTTTTTTATTTTTATATATTCCATTTGTAATTGACACTCTCTGGTATTCATCTTTTTCTTTCTGACTGCTTACTTATAGTCCCTTCCAGCTACATCAATGTTGCTGTAAATAGCAAGTTTATCTTTTTTGATCACCGAATAGTATTCCATAGTGTATATTTACCACATCTTCTTGACCCATTCATCTGACCCACTTTTCTTGAATCTTTCCAGTTATATCTTCTGTCATATGAGGGTATTTTCAGTCTTTTTTGTTTTTTGAGTACCTTTTATTTTTCTCTCCGCACTCCCTCTCAGTTTTCCACAAGAGTCTGCAGCATATTTGAAAGGGCAATGGAAGCAGTTGATGAAGTACATCATTAAACTTTAAATGAGAAACAAACCATCCCACAATTTAGTAACTTAAAATAAGTCATCTAATTAGCTCACAACTCTGTTGGTTGGCAATTTGGGCTAGTCTCAGGGAAGTCTTTTTTCTTTTTTACTAGTTTCAACTGGTCTAATTCATGCATCTTCAGTTAGCTGCTAAATTAGTTGATTGTTGGTTGGTGTAGAAGGTCTGCACTGTAAGGCTTGTCTCTACTTCACAGATCTCCTGACCTTGCACCAGACTACCTGATCTTTTTCCTATATGAAGATGAAGTGTTGTAAGGCAGAGAACCAAACTTTAGTGTGTGAGAGCATTTCAAGATTAGGGTATTGAATTACTTGCTAATGTCCCATTGGCCAGATTAAGTAACATAACCAGCCCAAATTTAATAGATAGAAAAATAGTTTCCAGTTTTCAGGGGAGGGGGGAGATTTTTTTTCCTTTAAATTCAGTCCAGAACTATTATAATTAGATTCACATTTTTAAAAAGAGTATTTGATACTGTGAGAATTCATACCTCTGTATGAAAGAATTGAGGCTGAGAGATCAGTTTAAATAGGAAGAGAGATAAAATTGGAGATTTAAAATATGCTTTGAGCTAGATTCGCCAAGTGATTGATTATGCATGAATAGAGAAGGAAAAATGTGTTATGCATTGCTATTAGGTTTCTGTCTTGAGCAATTTGGTGACTAGTAGTGACATTTATTGAATTGGGAACCCTAGAAGTGGCAAGATAAAGACAAGGGTAATGAGTTCAGCTTTGGATAAATTTTATTTGAGGTACTGAAAAGCATCCAAGTGGAAATATTGACTACAGAGTTCAATATAGGGCCAGAATCGTAGAAAAGAAATTTGAACTAAAGAAAAAAAATGTGAGTTATCAACTTATTGACCAAAGCTTAGCCATGGGAATGGGTGAGTGAAATGCTAATGTCCATAAATAGTGCAGATTTGAAAAGACAAAGAGTAGAATAAGTGTAGTATTCCACTATGTTCAACAACCTTTAGCAATAATCCGAAATGTAGTTTATTATTTCCCTATGTCATTAATGTGAATATCTTCAGTATTTATTTAAAGGATGTGTGTATATTTAAAAGATAAATAAGGATATAATACATATTTAGTTTTTAGTCACTATGGCACTACAGATTTCCTTTGTAGCAGAGAATATCACACAATTTCACTTTTTATCAAGGAGTCAGAACTGTATGCCCATTGGATCCTATTCCTCATGCTACTATGTAATGATCAAGTTGACAACTCTAAATAGAATCTAGCCCTTTTGATTAGGAAAACTAACAAGAATTCACTCAGTAAAATGAGAAAAAATATAATGCTCCAATATATTTGAGATTAAATGGGACTTAACTTTAAGTGCTAAGGATTGAACTGGTTTTCTGAAGTCCAGATGACATGCCAACAGTTTTGACTAGGTGACTTTTGTAAAATGTGTATATTTCTTAGTATGCTTGCATCTATCAACATTAGCAGGATTTAGAATAAAATATATAGTGGGCATCACTTGATATTTTATATTGGCACTTAGAATAAAGAGTTATAGGGTGATTGATTTAGGAAATGAAAATTGAAGACTGTCTTGTGAAAAATACATTTACTTAATGAGGAAATATTGCATGGCCTCCCACAGCAACAAAATCAAGCCCCTTGCCAAGAGCTTGCTCAAGAACTATGAATTGTGTAGTCCCAAATCCTTAATTAAATGCCTTTTCCTATAAATTCCCTGAAGTGTAGTTCCATTTTACTAATAGCTCTAAATATCTCTGGCATAGAAATATCTTTTTGCACTAAATGTCACATATTCTATGAGCATAAGTACACCAGTAGCACAAAACCTATTCTTTAAACTCTGGGCAAAAGCTCAGTTCCCTTAGCCATGAAAAAAAAACATGGATATGAAGATCTATTTATTTATACATATGGAACTGGGGTACAGGCTAGCGGTGCAGTGTGGTGAGAGGATTCACCAGAAACAGAGTGGTGAGTGGGGAGCAGAACAGGCAGATCCACAAAGTATACTACTGAGGGGAGCAGTGGGTGAGACAGGAGAGGTCTGCTGCACCAAGTGGGTCAGCTCCCCACTCTGAGATCAAGCTTGTGCTGAAGTTGCTGTGACCAACTTCGAAGTGCTGTGATGCCACTGCCACTGGTGGTGCCCTAAGTAGTGTATTATTAAAGCTTGAGGGATGAGACAGCAATCTGGGAGGATGAGGTAAGAAAAGGGCACCATCAATGCATTTTTAGTTTTGAAAAAATACATATCTCTGCATTTCTATTTCCATCTTTGCTCCCTCCTTCCCTCTTCCTTCCTTCCATTGCCATCTCCTCAACCTTCTTTTCTCCCTTCTTTCTATCCTGCTTTATATTATGGATTCAGATTTGTGGACTCAGGGGAGAGACATGTATTATACTTAAAGAAAGGGACAAACTTTGACAAAAGTACTGGAATACACTCTATATACAGATAGAAAGTTTGGAAATCATTTTGTGTAGAACTGGGGTGTAGGCCAGTGGTACCAGGGGTAAGGGGATTCACCAGAGGCAAAGTGGGGAGCAGAACACGTGGATCTACTGAAATACATTGCTAAAGGGAAAAGTGAGCCAAACGGGGGCATTCTGATGAACCATGTGGGTCAGTTGCCTGGCCAAAGATGGAACTCAGGCCCTCATAATGGGCCTTGGTGGTGACAGTGCTGAGATTTAACCCCTAGGCCACAAGGGAGGCCCCTAGTCAGTTTTAAAAAACAAACACAAAATTAGACATGTGAAAGATTCTTGTCCATTCTTGTGTAAATGCTACTACATAATTTCTATATTTATTATTGTATTTAGATGTACACATTTATATATTTAGGAAAAAAATCCTCTTTTACAGTGAAAGGTGTTTTATTATATATAGAAATTCAATACTTTTACACAAATCATGAAATAACATTAAGTTATGAGATTTAGAATTTTAAAAAAAAAAACCCAATTTAAAGAACAATTAATTTTTTTGAATTTTGTTAATTTTATTTTTGAAGCTTAAATTCCTTATCTACCTAAGGAGGATGTTGACATCTCTCCTATTTGACAATGTTTGAGGTCAAACTTGAGAAAACACATTGTAAACTCTAAAGGATTATAAATATGTTTGTAATTATAACGTGTTGTCTGTTATTTTCCCAGCAAAGTTGTAGTATCACTTGCAATTACTAAATCAGTATTTATGTAGATTATATAATTCAGAAAGCTCCAGAGATCTCTTAATGAGATTATATAAAAGCAAACATTTTACCCAGTATTGAAAGGCATCACTTTTGAAAGTTAATGGATCAATTGCCTAATAGGAACAATAATTGTAATGGTTTACAACAGAAAGTGGAAGTATCTCTTTTGGTTGACATTCTTTAGGGAGTTAGATGGGAGAAAGACAATTATTCAAAGTGGATTAACAGTGCTCAGAATTGTAAAATGTGCCCTGGAATCTTAAGTAAGTTCAAATAGACTGATATTTAAAGTTACATTCATCAAGACTGAGAAAATGCTCTTCCTGGTGGTATTTTAACCGTTTTTAAAAAATATTAAGTCTTTACCTTAAGACTTTTTTCTTTCTTTCAGTATAATTTTCCTAAAAGTGGCATTTAGAGTCTGAAAATGTCATTGGCACTTATTTTCTTTTCTAACCTGTTAATGAATCCCTTTTATTTGAGCCAAATCTAAGTGCTATTTTTTTGCTGTCACTTGTTTTCCCCAGAGACTTTTCCATGGAGCACAATTCCGAAGAGAGACTACTTGAAAAAAATAATATAGCTTTGCATATTATTTTTTGTTTAGAAACATATTTTACTATTTAAGTCATTGTTTTTCAGATTTCCTTTGCTGTTATCAGGCATAAGGTACTCTGTGGTGAAGCTGCCTAAACTGGATCCCAGTCCCCACTGTTACTTCTCTGTATCCACATTTCCTCATCTACACTGTGAGATTATAGTACACAGTTAAGGGTTTTTATAAGTATTACCTGATGTGACTTTTATGGGGTGCTTAGAACATAGTCTGACATGTAATTATGCAAGTGTTTATTAAAATAGTATAAACTTTCCTTTCGCATTCTTTCAGAATCTTGCTACAAAAGATTCTATCCAACCTGAGAGTAGAAATCTAATTTTAATATTCTCAACACTGTAGACCCCAGGGGACTGAGAGAAATTAAATAATTTGCCCAAGTCAGTGGAGGTTCAAATATAATTTGTGGTCCTAGTTTTTACATTAAACCGTGTAAGTGCATCTCTGAGGGATAAAGAACAGATCATGGTTTTTATGTAACTTACCTTATCTAGAAATGTGAATAATAGGTATTATCTAAATTTCATGAAAGACTCTGGGCAACTAAGACCAAAAGAATATTGTTTTTCTTTTCAAAAGTGGTCCAGGTACTCAATAATCTTGGCTACTTTGGTCACTTAAGTAAAAAATAAGGATTAAAATACAAAGATGAGGGCCCTCCTTGGTGGCGCAGCGGGTGAAAGCACTGCACTAAGAAGCTTAAGCCATTTCCACATGAGTTCGATCCCTGCCTGCCCTGGAGGTGACCACATGGCGCGGCAGACCTCTCCTGACCCGCCCGCTGCTCCCCTCAGCAGTGTAGTTCGTAGATCTGACTGTTCTGCTCCCCACTCTGTCTCTGGTGAATCCTCTCATACTCCGCATCTCTGGCCTGTACCCCAATTCTGTATGAATAAATAAATAAATCTTTTTAAAAAATACAAAGATGAGGTTAAATAAAAATATTTCAACTAAAATAAATTCAAATCCTAACCAAACTGAGGATAATTAGAAAGGAATAAGACATATTAACTGAGGACTATGCAGTATCAGAAAGAGGGACTAGTGAAAATAATTTTATGTTAGTTTAGTTATCAAATAAGAATGAATATAATCAATCGCCTGTGTCTCTTTTCCTTTTTTATGTACTTTCGGTAGCTGTAAGATGATTAGGGAACTGTATTTACCATTCCAAGTCACCATGGATCCTTCTTATAAAATATCTTCAATGGTTACAATTTTCTACCTTCCTGCTTGAAAGATTCTTTTTGAGAAAGGAATTAAGAATCTCTGTGACATTAAAACGAAAATTGGCTGGTTTCCCTTATTAAAATGTCATAGTTAGTCTATTTTCTAAGCATACCTAATTTGTTTGCTTGGACAGGTGTACCTTAAGTATTTGTTTTGTATTTAACATTGTATTGGAGTGATAAACAACAGTATATTTCTTTGATCCTTTTTCAAATTCTTTTATAAAGTTGCAGGGGAATTGTATATAAGATTTGGAGTAATTGGACTTTCCTGGTGGCACGGGGTTAAAGACAGTTCTATCCAGTATTACCTGCCACTGCAGCAGGAGTTCCCAGCCAGTCAGGAGCTGACCTACATGGCACAGCAGACCTATTCTGTCTTGCCCACTGCTCCCCTCAGCAGTGTATTTCACTACATAAGCTATTTTCCCTACTTTGTCTCTGGTGAACCCTCTCACCCCCACCCTGCAATTCTGACCTATATCCCAGTTCTTGTATGCATAAAGTGAAATTATTTAAAAAATCCAGTCAAATGTCAAAATATATGCTAGATCAAAGAGTGAGATCTGGTAAATCGGGTAATTTGACGATGAAAATTATCACATATCTGGCATTAGCAAAGGGCAAAGGGTCTGAATTAAGAACAGAGTTGTGAATGAATTTCGAATGCCGCCCTAAGGGGTTGTAATGAGATGGGCAGCATCGTGTCCACTAATTTTGCTGTCCCTCAGAATGTTGACATGGAGGCTAAACCGTGAGGCTTTGGTTATTGAGAAGATGAACTAAATTCATTTCTAGCATTGCTGTTTGAACATAACTTACCTCTCTTATTCTGTGACCTACCTCTCCTATTCATGGTTTATATTTAAGTAGTGTTTCCTAAATTGTGTTACTTTTGTGTGTGTATCAGCCACATGATTATGTATTATGTTTAAATTAAAAAAATATGCAAGTTAAAATGATAAAGGTGTGCTAGATCACGCTATATAACTCCTCAGTGCAAGACTCTCAAAAGTTTTTAATATTATTCTCTTCATGAGGATGCTCCAAAAGAAGACATTTTGCAACATTATTCTGTTTTTTGATCCTAGCAATATTTTTTTTTTTTTCACAAAGAATGCTGAAGTGTTGGATGATGTAAGTAAAGAACATTAACAAAATGCCTAGGAAAAGTTTCCAAACTTTTCTTAAATATTGAAATTTTACAAATCAAAGAACTCGAAGTATATTATACAATAGGTACAAATGGAAATATTCTTAATATTCTCTATATATTGTCTGCAAAATAGCAAACACATTTATAAAGAATATATGTAAATATATAAATATATTTTCAATTTAACCTAGAAATTTGACATTTAGGAAGATTCTTGTCTTTTTGAACTTTGAACATGAAATAATGCTGAGGACA
>NW_004567117.1:17153317-17230400 GCF_000260355.1 Condylura cristata
GAGGAATGCCCAATCGGATATGGTGTAGGACTATGTGACTTAATGGTGTGGTAGCATTTATCTAACATGATAAAATCCTGTATTTTTGTATTACATACAGTCTTGTAAATTCACGTTCTTCCATTAAAAGTAAAAACTAAATGAGAACAAAGGAAAGTTTTCTGTTACGATGGCTATGATGTATACATAAATAAATATAACTGTAGTGAGTAAAAGAAACAGGAAGAACATACAGAGACAAAATTATAAACCATGATTATACCAGTGTTTCCACTGTAATTAATGAAAGAAAAGGTAAGGTGAAATGGAATATTTCCTATCATGAGAAAATATTATTGAATTTTAGTATGATTAAAGGAGAAATTACAGCTCAGCAAGTCTTCACAAAAAATGGGAAAAATCATTCAAATAATTTTCACCACCTTTGGCACAGGAAGAAGGACTAGAAATTATCTGCAGTTTGATGTACTTCCCTTTTCTGTTCATATGGGTACCTTTAGAATCTGTCCTATCCCTGAACACTGGGGGCTGGAGGGAAGTAGCATACCTGAGACCCACCCCTTGAAGCCAGTAGATTTGAGGGAAGGCCTTCACATTGCAGATAAAAGTAAGGGAGGAAAGACATAAACATGCATTTGGGGAGGAGGCGAGAGACCCATATATATTGTTGACTCGGTGAGGTCTTCAGTCAACGTCAAGTAATCACAAATGCTTTTCGTTTAACCTTTGGTCTGTCAAACTGAGAACAAAAACACAGTCTTGATTCTAAAATCTTTGCTGTTACAAATAAGAAATGTCTGTAAAGGTCATGTTTAATTTTCCTTTTAAAACAAGATAGAAGACAAAAAAAGAGAAAATGCATGGTGTACATGAGAGTTATATGAAGAATGTTAATTTCCAGTCTTATGAAAATCTATTGTAGTGTTAATTTCCATTTTTAGAAAAATTGAATGCAGAATCTTAAGTGAAATCTATGTCACTGGGGAAAAAAAAAACATCCTAGAATGTGTGCTAAAGAAAGAGAAACTGTTTCTCTCAAACATAATTTTGCACTTAAACATGTGCACAAACACACATGTACATGTACATGCACTAATCAGGCTACGGAGGATTGGCTTCATTTCTGGGAGAGACTGCCAATAGGCATGGTTTTGAATCATGTTCATTGTGCTATTCAGGTCACTATAATTCTAGCTTATTCAAAAACACTCCACTTTGTCATTTTTCAGTGTGCTATTTTTGGTGATAAAGAGTTGCCATTAGGGAGAAAGAAATATGGTTCTTCCTCTTTTGTTAAAGGGTACCATTCTGCAGCAGAAATACTTATATTTTTTACTTGTTCTCTAGTATTTATTTACACTTTGACATGGAAAGCTTGAGATCTTTTATGGCAAATTATTTCACCCTTTTTTGTTGTTGTTGTTGTTCAGGTGACTAGATGCTGTTATGTTATTATTTTAAATGAAAAGATGTCTTAAAATCCCTTGCTATTTTAGGCAGATCATTCAGATCTTTGGAAAGGCATTAGTATACCATTTCCAGGGAAGCTGAGTTTATTGAATCTCTCAGATACTCTCTGCTTAGCTTGGCTGTCATCACACCATCAGTTGTGAGGTATATAAATAACTTCACTTTAACATGTGAGAAATGGTAAAAAAAAAAAAAAAGGCTCCTTCTGGATGTTAAGATGTGAAATTAAACTGCAGGTGCTTTTTAGAGTTATTTGGGACAGTTTCCAGTTGTCAATATGGAAATCCTGTCATTCAGGGCAGGAATCTGTTGCTATGGGGAAGCAAAAGCTGCATCGTTTGACAAGTTGGCAGTTGTTACAGTTGGGAAGAAAGGAAAAACTTAAGAGACAGGTAGTGGGAGATGACTGTTTACAAGGGATTGGTGAACTGACATGGAGATAAATAAATGATTCTTCTTTCCCTTTAATAGACATTTTCTTTTTCATAAAAACCATGGTCTTTTAGGTATACATAGAGATGGTGTTGTCTCTTAGCCAAATGAATTTAGATGCATCCAAACATTTGATTTATCACTAAGATTCTGGTCACCGGTTCCAATGTGTGTGGGTTTTCTTCACATCAACACGGAATTCTCTGAAACAAGTTGATATCCTACAGTTCAACAGTCTGCACTCTACCAAAGATAACAGTAGATATGAAGGTTAAAGGCTCAGTTCCAAGGATGATCTTCACATCAGATGCCAATTTCATCTGCAGATTGTCATCTGTACCTGGTGTTATCCATTGACTACAAATCAGAAGTTCTCACAATTGCTTCCTTTATTTCAATTAATTCACTGGAGCACCTCACAGAACTCAGGAAGACTGTTTACTCACTAGATTATAGGCTTATTACAAGGGATGACTCAATGAAGAGATACACAGGACAGTAACTCAATAAGAGATACACAGAACAAGGGTTGAGAACAGGTCATGAAGCTTCAATGTTCTCAATTGTGTGGCTCCCCCAGAGTGTCCACATGTTCACCAACCTGGAACTTCATGGAGTTATCATTGCATGATTTTTAAATTACTGGCCATTGGATGGAGTCAACCTACAGCCCCTGTCATAGACCTAAAGGATTCTAGGACAGAAAGTTCCAGTCTTAGAGTCACCTGGTTGGTTCTATGGCAATAGCTGGGCCATAAAGTCACCCTATTCACATAACTATATACCTTATATCTCTCAATACTTAAGAATTCCCAGGGCTTAGAAGCTCTGTACTAAAAACCAGGTAAGAAGACTGAATATATATTTTCTATTATAAATCAGAGTATTACAGTTATCCCTTTGGAATATATGCTATTTGGAAATTATAGTATTATCTTGGACAGTGCTATGTTTTCCAAGAGATTAAAACACAATTGCCAGATAGGTTAAAGTCTTCTTTTGTTTAGCCCTAGTGAGGTTTTCATTAAAGATACTGTATTCCCTTCATTCCCTCAGGCCCCTCAGAGAAGTTGACAATGAGGCATAAGTTCAGAGAAGAGCAAAGAATGATAACAGGATTGAGGGATTGATTTGTCAGTAAAACAGAAGCCCCCACACCAATTTTGAAACTGTGGCTCAATTATGAACTTCTTTTAAAATTCAGGAGGACACACTATATCCAGTTTCTCACTAGAAAGAGAATAAGACATCTGCTCACTCTCTAAGGCAAAATTCACTACTACCCAGATTTGGCATAAATGTAGTAGGACTCAGATGTTACTTAAGATGCTTTACATTTGGCATAACTATAATGTGTGAAAGAGTCCAACTTTTTTCCATATAGTATTTTTTTATCTGATCCTCTGGGAGTCTATTTTATGTTTCCTTCATTCAGAATTATTTTTGTTGCTAGATAGGAGTAAACAAGGCAACTGTTAAGACACAATCAAGGAGAAGAGGTGTAAAGGAAGTTAATTTTTCTCCACCTACTGATAAACTATACTTGACAAGTATTGTAATGAAAGTGAAGGAGATAGGGTTTCCCTCTTGCCCTTGCAGAGCTTTGCAGTTTGAGTGTGTTTCTTGTGGCTTTGTTTTTATTTTGTTTTGATTCTTAAACTGTGTCAATCAAGTTGTTTATACATAGTAGAATATTGGTAAATATATGTTTTGCGAATAATATTCATGTGAATATTTTCTAAGGAAATTGTAAAACTCTTACGAGTCTTATGGAACAAAATATAGAGGAAAGGATGATTATGTGAAATTTAGGGTGATAAAGTTCAACCTGTAACCTAGCAACCTACTTGTCAGCTAGGAATTAAAATGAAATAAAACAGACATAATTTAAAGAATTTTAATTTGCTCCTCAAATCTAGAAAATTTAGAAGTAAGCTGAATGTTACTTACTTTTATAATAGTAAATGCATATGTATATGTGCATGTAAATATTTATGTATTTATATACATGAACTCATATATGTGCATGTATATATGTGTGTACACACATCTACATACATATATACACACATACAGTATAAAAAAAGTGGCAGACAGTCATTTGGAGTGTTTTGTAAGTTAACCCAAACAAATCCTGCAGCTTGGGGTGAGACTGAAATATCCCTAGTTTTTCATATACCAACACAGATGCCAACAAAAAGACATGGAAGCTTTACTACTTATCTCTACTAAACTTTCAAAGAATAAATAATACCCATCATTTTTTAACTCCTCAAAAAAAAAAAAATGAAAAGGAGGGAAAATTTCCAAGCACATTGAATGTTGCTAACTTCTTGACACAAGGTCGGGGCACTGCAGAAAACGAAAACCACAGACCAATATCTCTGATGAATATAAACACAAAACTCAACAAAATATTTTGTCACCAAATTCAACAATATAGTAAAAGAATCATACACTACAACCAGCTAGGATTTATTCTGAGGCTGTAAAGATGTTTCAACATAGGCAAATGAATAATGAACTATGTCACTTCAACAAAAGGAAGGGCAAAAATGATATATTTCAAAAGAGGGAGAGAAATCATTTTACAAAATTAAATGCATTTAATTATAAAAATGCTTTACAAAATGAATATAAAATGAACATACCTTAACATAATAAAGGCCATATGCAATACCTACAGCCAATGTCTTACTCCATGATGCAAACTAAAACCAGGGATAAGACAAGATATCCAATCTCACCAAATAAAGTTATATACTGTGTTGAAAGTCAAAGCAAGATCTATTAGAAAAGGATATAAACATCCACATTGGAAAGGAAGAAGTAAAACTGTCACTATTTGCAGGTGATTTGACTAACAGAAAAATCCCAAATACACCAGTAGCTATTAATACAGAATGGACTTTTACTAGTATATACCACGTGGCAGGTGCTATATATGGCACATTTGGGCTAGAAAATTCTAATTGAGGTCCACAGTTTGTGATATTTAAATTCATTAAGTAGTTTCCAAGTGATCAGAAAATAGATCTATGAGAATCTAAACTCTAAATTTGACCAAAGTTCTTTATTGCCTCCCAGTAAGATGTTTTGAAGAATGCCAGGTGTATCTTTTTTTTTTAAATCAATAATTATATTCTCAAAGTTGTTAATTTTATATTCTATTAATTAAGCACAAAATCTGTTCATTCAATTGAATTGATATTCACTGTTCTTTCTAACCTATGTTTTTTTTTGCCATTTGGTTGCAGCATTATTCACCCATCTGGCTTTTCTTATGAGCAAGTGTTAAGTTTCTTTAGCTGCTCACTTTGGTATTCTCCACCTCTGAGCAATGCTTTTTCAGGTTTCTCTGACACCTTTTTTGACTGGGTCTGAACTCTGGACTTCTGTATCCTTTCCTCCAATACCCACCTTTAGCAAGAATCATGCTAAGTCAATTAGGAAGAAATTCCTCTCCCTTGATATCTGATCACCTTCAATATAAGATCAAATTTCTCATCCTTCAGTTCCACAGAGTGATGATTTATCAAGCTGGTCTGCCTTCAACAAGAAATCTTAGTTCAACATAGCAAGAATTCCTTCTTCTCTTGATGTTTCTCCTCTTAGTAGTTTTCCATCTACCAGCTCCCCAACCTGCTTGTTGACGAAATCCCAACTTTCCCGCTTCTTTTTGCTGTATTTGGAACTGAGCCCAGTTCAATACTGAGATCTCTTTTCCCTTGTTACAAGATCTCTTTTCTCTTGTTCCCTTGTTAGCTCCTGACTAAAATGTGTGGCTATCAACATCAGTAATGTGCAGCTTTGGTTTTCTTTGACACCACCACCATAGAAAACTACAAAACTATACTTAGGCTCCCAGATCTTAATTCTAAATGTCCTCTCTGATTTTAATTATTCATCTTTTCATTTCCAACAATTCATAATGCAGTGTAATCAGTTCTTCATACTCATTTTCAACTTCTGAAGTATTTAAGGGCAATTATAATATGGTCATGCCTCTGGTAACAGTCATACTAATAACCATACTAATTTTTTTTAATGCATACAAATGCACTTAAGTTAAAAAATATTTTAAATACATTGTTTTGAATACTAGAGAATAACTGAGATCTATGTATTTAAACTTGATCTAATTTAAAAATGTGTCTACTTTCCAGTTTTACTGATATACAATTGACATAGAACACAACTGTATACTTTTAAATATATAAAAAATTCCAAGTGAGTATGGATATTATTATTTTTTTAAATATTTATTTATGCATGCAGAGCTGGGGTACAGGCCAGAGGTGCAGAGGGTGAGAGTATTCACCAGAGACAGAGTAGGGAACAGAACAGGCAGATCAACAAAGTATACTGCTGAGGGGAGCAGCGGGCGGGTCAGGAGAAGTCTGCTGCACCATGTGTATCACCTTTGGGGCAGGGATCAAGCTCATGCTGAAGTGGCTTTATCTTCTTAGTGCTGTGCTTTAACCCACTGCACCACCAAGGAAGGCCTGAGTATGGATATTTTAAGCTGGACATAAAAAAAGAAAAAAAAAAGGCAATATTCCAGGATGTATATTGAATCAGAGATTTTCTCCTCCTTTATACCTCCTTTTAAAAGAGGAGGTAAACTTTAATGGTGTTCTTGTTAATTGTATCTCTAGTAATATATTTTAATGGGGATTACGGTTATTCTAGAACAGAGATATTTCTTGCTTTGTTTGCAGTACTTATGTCTCCAGGACTCTAGCTGAAAATTATATTGTCCTGCATTAGATGTTTCTATCATCTATCTTTTCAAATAGAAGTGCTTTAGAATTTGCATTAAAATTATGATACAACATTGCCAGATTTACATTCTTGTCTGTGTATCTGCGTATAGTAGAGAACAATGTTTCCTGCCAGTGGCTGGAACTTCACCCTGCCCCCTCAGAGCCATCAGGAAGACACATAATCTGTCTATATTGTTTCCTGCAAATGAGAGGCCTCTATTACGGATAGGGTTTGGGACATGCTATCCCAAAATATAGCACCTTTGAATGTCAAATATTTTAAGTTGAAGGAAAACAGCAGATGCAAGAAGGGCCCTGTGACCACTTAAACTGGTCATAAGACTCACATGTGACATATGCTTCTGTGTGTCCAGAGGACAGGAGCATCCTGAGCACTGAAGACAGGTATTTTTGACGTTTTGTCCAGTGTGCTATACTCAGCCCTTAACTTACACCTATCATGTTTTCCCATAATTTTCCAATCTTTGTCAAACCTAGGATAAAAAAAAACACTCATGGTTTACTATTCCTTTAGATTGGCATTTCCTTATGAAGGTTAAAATATTTAGCATGTTTTTATCTTATTAACTTGTCTTTGTTTAAGATCCATACAAAGACCTAATATGGTAGAAGATGAGATTATTTTCCTCCCATACATACCAGGATAGTGAAAACAATTTGTACAGTAGCATAAGACAGATTTCGTAAGTGTTCTGACTCTTCACCTTCATAGCTTTACCAGTCAAGCTTCATGATACTTTGTGTTCTCAACTGTGAAATGTGAATGAAAGTATGTATTTTTCTAAACTATGGCAATATTCAATGAGACTAGATTTCTTATTAGATAGTATTATTTCTGGGCTGGTTAAGAGGTGCATTTTTAACTGACTACCATCTTTAATACATGGATCTTTCATTGTAATATATATACTACAATATAATCATTGTAGAGTGGAATTAGAATTCATTTACAGTGCCAAGATATAATTTTATAATTTGTAGGTTTTTTTTTTTTTCATTTTTATTAGTATCCTATCCTCAATGACAAGAGAGAAAGAGAAAGCGGAGAGAGATAGAAATGCTAATGAATTGACAAACTGACCAGGAAGAGATCATTAAACATAATTTTTCTCTTTAGAAAGAGAATTAACTAAGAATGTCCAGGTAAATTATATTACTAAAAGATCAAAGAAAACTACATAATATCCAAATATAGGAATAGGCCCTTTCCTCTAATGAGCACAGTACAGTGCAAAGATTGATTTTTGGAGAAAGGAGTGGACTCTTTGAAACATTTGGAAGATATTGAAACCATGTAGAATAAATATGCTTTATAAGTAAAACTGCACAATAGGGAGATACCGCTTTAAAATGTACCCCTCATTATATTCGATCAGTTCAAGGTTTGACCGCATTCTGGATCTGCTCTGCTTCCGAGCAGCACCAACGTTTAGCTCATCTTCTAGTTCTAGTTTGCTTTCACTGTGTTGCGGTTTCCTGATATTCTTTTCTGTGTTGCCTTGGCTTCCATTTCTTCCTAGTGCCATTTCTCTTGCCTCATTTCACTGCCTCCATACTTGCATATTCCCTGAGGGAATGTACGAAATATCCTTTGAATCTGGTTTGAACTTTAGTTTATTTACCTAAAGGAGAATCTGGTTCCAGTTACACTGGGTATTCCATTGCTCTTTTCTCTAATCCATCCATTCTCCTAACTTCATTATATTTAAAAATCATATCACTTTACTTCTAATCCAGCTGGAAAATTGAAGTCTTATTCAACTTTTTATTTTCTAGTGGTATCCAAATCCTGCCCATTTGACCTTTTCCTTTTACAACTCATGTCTTCCTGCTCAACTGTATTGCGATCGGTATGTTACCATCTCCAACTATGACAAGTACTATTGTCTTCATTATCCAGATTCTCTCCTTTCAACTCTCTCAAATACAATACTGTCCACTTAAGCACATGATTGAAATCTACTCCATTCTAAATGAGTCTTAAAATCCACAGTAGCCCATGGAATACATTTCCAACTCCCAACTGGTAGCATTTATTGTCCTGCCCTGGTATCCTGCTCCTTCTACATCCATTCAACATTCCTCCTCTCCCCCCTCAACACCCCCCCAAAAAAAAAACATGCTGACAACTTTCTTCAAGTGTCTTCCAGTGTCTTTGTCATTGTCTAGGGATCTAAACTTACTGTAAGCTTACATAGCCTTATGTCTCAACTCAAATATTAAATGCCACAAAGATCAAGTCACTTTATTTCCATAACACTTCTAATATTTATCTTATAGAATTCATCACATTCCGCTTTGCTTAACAGTTTAATAGTCATCTGTGCTCTTCTTTTTATATTTTCTATTATATTGTAAGCTCTTTTAGAGATGAAGTCATCTCATTTACTTTTATAGCAGCTGCCATCTTTGCACTGCTGGTAGTCTTTTTGCTTTCATTTATCAAAAATAGGGAGGCAGACTAATAGTTAGTACACAACTATGCTATGTTAAGTACCATGCTATGCATTTTCAACAAAATTATTAATAATGCTATTATATTGCTTTTATTGATGTAGAAACTCTGTGTTATGGAAATTAAGTAACTAGCACAGAGTCTTATACTTTGGAACACTTGGTTCTGTCTGATTCCTAAACACAACTTCTATCCTATATTCAATGCTACTTCTTTGTGTTGGCCTTCCCAGATGAACTGCAATGATTTGTTTACATGCTTTTCTACTTTAATTGACTTTGAGTTGCAGCAAGCAGCTAATGTTTAGTAAGTGTACAACACATGCTTGTGAAATAGTTTGATGGGTAAGTATAAATTTGCAACACATGGAAAACAGACCTATGGTGAGGCAGGAATCTCTTAGGTAGTTACATTTATACTTTGTATATTTGTTAGTCTGTTTATTTTTGCTAGGAGCACTTGAAATTTCTGGACAGTGAAAGAAGAAAATGATGCCTCTACTGTTTTCATCTTGTACTCTTAGAGCCTAGAATCTTGCTGTGCCCTTAAGCCAAAACCATGAGCATTACCAGAGCACTTGTGAGAAAAGCAGCATCTTGGGATCCCTCCCAGGCTTACTGAATTGGTCTTGGTTCCAAGGTCACTCATATGCACCTTTAATTTTGTAAAGCACTGCATAACATTGCGGGCTTCTTGAAAGTAAGTCATCTAAGTAAAAATTCCTGTAATTTATTTTTGCTTTGATGAATAAATTCCTAGAATGAAGTAGCATGTTAATGAGCAAATGCTGATGCAGCCAATCATCCATTTCAATATAATCAGAATTAACAGGCAGCATAGTCCACAATTACTGTCAAGAGACCTTATTGCTCTCCTTTCCCTTGCCCCTGCCCAGGCCATTCCATTAACCGAGCCCTGGGAAACATTTCAATGATGAGTGCAGTAAAGGGTTTGATTTCCCCTTCAGTTTACATTTGCAAGCAAAAAAAGAAAGGAGGAATAAAGAAAGAACATTACAAAAAGCATAATGTAAATGAGGGCCCTTTAAACAGCAAGCAATCAGCATAGGTACATGCCTTATGCTGTAGTCCCAAATGCAATCATTAGACTGCTTTCCCACTAGGGAAAGAGAAGACATTGAGTGCTATTGAACATTGCCAATTTTTATAGTGGATCAGCTTGAAAATATTTAGCACAGATGTTTCTGTAATTGTGACACACTGGGAAAATTCACATGTTCAATAGCCCTCTAACTCTCTCTTCCATCTGTGCAGTGTGATAGTCCACAGTTACTGCACAGGGCCATTATATGAAACAGAAAGTAATGGGGTCTGGCTCAAGACATATAGAAAGGTTCCTCTTACCATCTGTGCAATTTTCTTTACTTGCAGGTATAAGTGTATTTGCCTTACATATTGTTGTTCCTACCACAACACTAAAAGGCTGCATTTTTAACCACTGTGCTCAGTGGTTAAACAGAATCTTGTCCACTACCATGCATGACCTATAGAGAACAGTGGAGTGGGAATTGAAAAGTAGGACCCCCCCCACTTTTCTTTCCTTGGCTCTAGCCTCAATTTTAATCAAGGTCAGCAATGACTGAAAGTTTTTTATGAGCTGCTGGTTGTTTGGTGTATGCAGAGTAAGCTAACTGACTCATTTGGGTTCCCAGTGAACAGTTGCCCAAGTCACAAGCCATTGGCTTCATGATTTTATCTGAGCAAAGAGAGCTCCTAGCAGAGTGTTCTTTCAGATTATTTCAGTCCCCAATGTTTTCTCTCTTGTGTCTTGAACCTAGTGTTGTTTCTGAATCTTTGTCACATGGCTTAGCTCCTAGTCACATGTTGTCCTTCCTTGGCTGTTGTCTTTCCGTATTTTTGTTCTGTTCCCAGTGGATTATATATACTGTTAAGGAGAAGAGTCCTTTCTTCTGCTGTTCCTCTCATTCTCATGTTAGCCAGAGAAATTCTAAATTTGTTTCTCATTGGAGACAGAATTAGTGCTAATATTAGCCTCCATAGAAATTGTTTTGAGATTTTAGTTGAGTATATTATAGAGATATAAAGGTTGAACTGGTTTTTTCTTTTATTATATGAAATACTTTCCTCTAGCTTTAGTCCTTAGTCATATTTGCACTGGAAATCACTTGCAAAATACCAAACTGTTATCTGACTTCTCTCTCCTGCAACAAACTACAAAGCCAATCGATTTTTAGAACCTTTCAATCATTTTTAATGTGACCCAAGAAACATTTTAATACAGTATTTTCATTTTGAGCTGTAAACATTTCATATAGTTTGCAAGTAATTTGCAGGTTGAGTAAGCTATCCTGCCTAGATTGCTCGTAAATTGAGGTATGCCTCATTATCATCACAACCACCTTAGAAGAGCTACTAAGCCAAATTAAGAAGCTAATTTTATCTTTAAACAATGTTTTGTAATTATAAAGCTTTAGAAAATAGTATATTTGAATTCTGACCAAAAGAGATAAGGGACATTTCTAACTTTAGGTTCTTTCAATGATTATTTGCTCCATACCACATTCCTAAGTCACACACTGATATTAGGAGAGTTAAATGCACATTTTGATGAAAGAATTCTAAAATCTGCATAAGGGGAACTTGACACAAATGGTTCTAGTAATTAAGGGAAACATCACTCTATCAACTCAGCAATTCACATTAGAGCATATAGGAATATAGGATTAGCCTTCTGCTACATTTTCAACCATGTATTCAATTTTCATTCCAAACACATTGATTGCATAGCAGTCATACGTTTAGGCACTGAGCCAGAAAATTGATATATCATTATAAACAATTTAAAAAATGTGTTACCTTTCTTCTGAATGCTTATAACCCACCAGAGAATTAAGAAAAATGGGCGATTTAAGTGTAAGTTGAGTCATTATATGGTGTAGGATATTGTGGAGAGCCATAGAACTCCTCTAGTTCTTGTGTGATGGTGGACAGGTACTGCTAAGATAACATTAGAAGATAGCTGAAAGATAAATAGGCATTTTCAGGATTAGTGGGGAGTAAAGTTTGGCACTTCAAAGAAGAGGTATCTGCAAAGCTCTAGAGATAAGAAACTCTAGATAGAACAGTTATTTCCTGAAACTTTAGTGTTCTATATCTTCAGATCAGAGCCCATGACTCATGTTCCAGATACAGTATGCACTACCTACTGTATGATGTTTCATTGGTGGATATTGGCTGAAGGTCATCCTCAGCTGATAGAGACCTTTCTCTAATCCTTATACATGGCACCCTGTATTTCATAAACAGTGACCCTGAGACAAGCTTCCAGTACTTGGCATTTCTCAGACCTTACCTTTTTTTCCATATCTTTGTCTCCAGTTGGAGAAAGTTCTCTCCTTTAGGGATAGATGTGATTAAATTAGAGTGATCCGGATAATCTTTCATAGTTAAGGCCAGTAATTAGTGGCCTTATATAGTTGCAGGTTTCAGGAATTTGCATGGTGACTTTGGTAACCTAATCAGTTCACCACAATGGGTGTCATCCATTGAATACTTTGTAAACTGAGATAACTGGTAGATATTTGAAGTGTGAGCATATTGTGTATTCCTTCAGTGTCAGCTTAGCTTAGAGCCAATTTCTGTGGTCAACTAACACTTTTTATGGATAAAATCATACTTATGCAAACATGAAATTTATGTTAAACTCAAATAGTTCCCCAATATGTCAGTTGCATTGGAAAATATTTCTATTTACAAATCACTGTAGTAGAACTGATCATATATATTTTAAAGAAAAGGAAATTAAATATGGCTCTTACACAGACGGAGTAGTGATAAGCTGATGTGCTCAGAGGAGCAGAAATCTGATGTCAAATCTCTGTCAACTATAGAAATCTGGGCTAATTACCTCATGTCTTAATTTTCTCATAGGTAAAATAATTTGGCTAAAGTTTTTCACAAGTCTCTTCCAGATAGAAATAATTTTCCATAGTAAGTTTAATAACTATATAAGTAGCTTATAAAGATGGTTTGATGAAGTGATAACTATTTTGATGTTATAGATCTGACAAGAGTATATAAATCTATTATTCAAGAAAATAATATTTTTTAAAAAATTTATTTATTTATTCATATAGAACTGGGGTAAAGGCCAGAGATGCGGAGGGTGAGAGGATTCACCAGAGACAGAGTGGGGTGCAGAACAGGCAGATCGATGAAGTACACTGCTGAGGCGAGCAGCGGGCGGGTCAGGAGAGGTCTGCCACGCCATGTGGTCTCCTCCGGGGGCAGGTGGGAATCGAACTCATGCGGAAGTGGCTTAAGCTTTTCAGTGCAGTGCTTTAACCCGCTGCGCCACCAGGGAGGGCCAAGAATATTTTTATAATTCTTTAAAGTTACAAAAGAGGGCCTTCCTGGTGGTCCAAGGAGTTAAACATGGCACTTCGAAGCTATCCGGAGCCCACTGCAGCACAAAGTGAATTTTCTGCCAGGAAGCTGACCCGCATAATACATCAGACCTCTCTTGTCTCTCCCACTGCTCCCTTAGCAGTATATTTCAGTCAATCTTCCTGTTCTGCTCACCACTCTCTTTGGTGAATCCTCTCATCTCCCACACCTCTGGCCTACATGCATACATAAATAAATCTTTAGTAAAAAAATCAGAGAAGAATGTGTTTGAATAGATTTGAATGACTATGTATTTGGCCCTGTTGAAGAGAATAATAAAAAAAAAAAAAAAGGGGGGAAAAAAAGGAAAAAAAAAAGGATGACAGGTTTTAACTATTTGATGTTGATTATATATATGTACTTTTCTTAAGGCAAAATAATTGGTGTATAGAATTTGATCTCTGGGCCACTTCAAGTGCCATGGCCACTTGAGTCCAGTTATTTTGAATCAGATATGATTTTAGGCATACACTGTCAAATATTATACCAGGAAACAGAATAGGGAGTCAGTCACTCTAGTGACATGATTTCTTTGAGTCAAATAATTGTGTCTTTGAGATGAATAATTCTCTGAGTCAATTCACTAGACTGGCCTCAAACTGTCATCGAAGGCAGAGAGACATGCCTCTTAAGTGCTCTGATAAAACTAGTCAGAACTAAGAAATGTTCTTCCTGGCAATGATATTTTAATTTAACCAAATTTATGAAACATTTGTTGCTCATTAGGTTTCTTGCTAGATTATATAGGGGTTAAAAAAAGTACCATCACAAACCCTGTAATCAAGAAACACCCAGCCACAATGTTCCTGCATTAGCATACTATTGTCTCTCTGTTTCAACCTGTGGAGAACAGGGATGAGCCAAAAGGAAGCTCCTTGCATTTTACTCAATTGCAATTCCCAGGACCCTCCTTTCTTTATCAGCTATCTGTTCTGATGAAGCGCCTATTATTGCCGACATTGGTACCTGGCTAGCAGATTACATTACCTCACATAGAACAATCTAAGTTATTTAGTCCTTTCTTTTTGTTCTCAGCATGCCAGCCCTTCACCACTCTCCATTGCTCTACATGCTGAGCTTCATTTTCTTTCTCTGGGTTCTCTTAGTATTTTATAATGTTTATTATATTGTAGTATTTTGTTGCTTGTTTTTATGGACAGCTACTAGACTGGAAGCATTAGGAGAGCAGGAACTGGGTCTTGTGTCTCTTTGAAATGTGAACTAAATTAAAAGAAGTGCTTATAGGTATGTACTGAAAAATTGTCATTGTTGTCATTATAAGTTCAGTTAAACTGAACCCTGTCCTTAGAATAGGATTAAAGATTTCAATGTTACTAACTGAAAATCACTCTTCATGTTATAAGCTCTATTGTTTTCAAATCTTTCAGGATTTAAGAAAATAATTTCATTGAACTTGATACAAATAGAAAACCAGTTTTATTCGACAGAGTGTGACTAGTTGACGTCCTCATATTTCCTTCATGTATTGGGACATTTGGGTCAAAAGTTATCATATGGGGAATAGATACAGTTTATGAACATTTAGTATAAATAATAACCACCTAAGCCAAACAATTTAATAGTTACATTTTATAAACTATATATACTGTTAATAATTATATTTCATGTTAATCAATGTTATTATAAAATATAAATGTCAGCATATTCTGTTTATTCTTCAGATGAAATTATATCAAACTATATAGCAAATTAAAAGGATCACATGTTTTTTTCTGTTTAGTATTCAAATAAGGGCACAATCTTATTTCTATACAGTAAGGTAGTTTGTATATAGGTTAGAGACTTTTAAAGACAAATCTGGTCTATTATTCTGTGACTGAATACTACGATGATACAGAGTAAAATCAATAATGACAACAAAATTGGTCTGTATCTCTATGAGAATATAAACATTTACATAATAATAGGCCTTAGAGCTCAAAAGTGATGGTGTCACAAACCTTGACTAAACTGATCTATTTATTTTTAAAATCTAGTATATGTGGAAAACATCTCTGCTAAAAATAGCAAAGATATTCAACATAAAGGTTATTAAATAAAAGTTTTATCTAGCTTGATTTTTTAAAAGTTTGAAGATTATCTTAACTCTTTACTTGCTGGCACATCTAAATGTTAGCCCCAGGTCTGCCACTGATTGCATATTTAAACTTATCATTCACAAAAGGGAATCTGAATCCCTTCGACCTCTGCTATTTTATGTTCTTATTTTCTTCTCACACAATAAACTTCATTGAATGGGATGAGACTTATCCTAGCATTATTGTTGTTCAAGTTCCAAGCTAGCCTCCTTTTCAGCATAGCAAAAGACAATTTAATTGTTCTCTACCACATCCCCATGCAGTCTCTCCTTCACCCTCTACCCTTCTTATCTCCTCTTTTTTTTTTCTCACAAAACCATGTTTATTCTTTGGTGGAGAAATCTCCATTGTATAGGCAGCAGATAACAGGTGTATCCACTAAGGAAACTCATGCTTCAATTAATCAGGATTTTATGAGAAGTTTAATATCCTAACAGAGTGTTAGTAGTGGAACTCAGGTTTCAAGGTTTTAAAGTTCAGAGTAGAAGCAAAAGGTGGATATGGATATGGGTTGGTGAGAACATAATGTTTAAATTAGACAATAGGTGATTAAATAGCTTTACATTTCAGGAGGCACCTGAAAAGAACAGCAATGAAAGACATGAATAGAAATAATATTTTATTGTAATTCAAAGAGCAAGGTTGAAAACTAGGTAAACCCAAGCTGCATGCTGTCTATCAGTTGTGTGACACTGGTTAATTATTTAACCTATGAAATGCAGTTTGCTTATCTGTATAATTGGATTGATCTTAATTGGTTAGGAGGATTCAGTCAAAATATGCACATAAGCATATTTCACATATAAATTTTCTGAAAGCAAATCGTGTTACAGTTGCCCTCATAACAGCTAGGCTATTGCCTTTCCTGCAATTATACCTTACTTGTGAAGGAAATATCTTGGGGATGATTATATTTTATGAAAATGAAATTTGATGCTTTCCAATTACATATGGCTTAATACCACTAGCAGTAGGCTTTCTTCTAAATGTCCCTGTTTCCATATCCTTTCTATGTGACTCATTTTAATGCAAATGTAAATAAGGTTGACTGCTCAGGAAAGAGTAGTTGATCATTCAGTCATTCATTTACTCAGTAGGCATTTATTGAGTGCTAATGTGCTAAACACCTTGTTGTCTGTGAAGACACATTCATGATTAACACACTTCCTCTGCTCTCCTGGAGAGCAATCTAGAGTTGAATCTAGAGTTGAAGAAAAACAGCCTATTGTCACCAGTGTTAACCTGATTTTGTGATTTCCATGAAACAGTACTTGAAGAATCCACAAGTGGGTTGGGTATCATATTAAGGAACTGAGGAAGAGATCCCTGAAGACTGAGGATATAATGCTTGAGATAAAATTCGAAGATTCCTTAGGAATTCACTAGGTGAAGACAAAATCTTAAGTGAACTGCACATGAAAACGTTCCAAGAAGGTGGCCCTCCCTGGTGGCGCAGCGGGTTAAAGCACAGCACTGAGAAGCTTAAGCCACTTCCACATGAGTTTGATCCCCCCTTGCCCTAGAGGGGATCCACCTGGCGCGGCAGACCTCTCCTGACCAGCCCACTGCTCCCCTCAGCAATGTACTTCGTCGATCTGCCTGTTCTGCTCCCCGCTCTATCTCTGGTGAATCCTCTCACCCTCTGCATCTCTGGCCTGTACCCCAATTCTACATGAATAAATAAATAAATCTTAAAAAAAAAAAGTACCAAGAAGGAAAGGACATGGAATTATGCAGAACTGATTGCTCAGCAAAGTATGTGAAATTTAGTAGAAGGGATTAAAATAGAAAAAAAGAGCAAGGAGATGGAGGTGGGAATAAAAGCCACTTTCTCAAAAAGTTGAAAGTGTCAAAAAGCTTTCAAATCGAGAGTAGAGGGTGTCAGTGTGCAGAATAGAATGAGGGACATTTCGGATGGGTGACAGTAAACTTGTCAGAGGGCTACTTATTTAGTAGAGGTAGAAGTGGGGGAGGATAGGAATAGACTGGTCACCGGGATAGGGTGCTTGAAGAATTGATATGAGGAGGAATTGGAGATTGAGAATCCTTAGGAGGACACAAGAAGTGTTGTTAAACTGGAACTGTACCTACAATCAGCTATGAGAACCAGAATGGTGGTGGTTTGTGAGTCATCAGTATGTAGGTGGGAGTTGAAGTCATATGTAAAAAAGGGATGAATAATTAGAAGACTAGCATAAGAAAATGAAAAAAGAAGGACTGTGTCACTCTTGATATTCTCACATTAGGAGCTGAGGAAGAAGGAGCTGATAAGCAAGGCAGAGGGGATGGAGGGAAGGAAAACAGCAAAGTCTTGTGAACTTGACTTTCAATGTCAAATAGCCATCCGAATACCATTTCTAGTTAATGTGCCCTAATTCCTATAAAAGCAGTTAAGATGGAATAGTAAGTGTGCTACAGAAAGTTTCTATATAAAGAAACAAATTAATGGGCACATTAGCCTTGTATTTACAGTTGTTTAGAAAACTTGACAAAATGTAATGAAGTCCATATGATCCTTTGTACAAACTAGAAACCTTGAAATTGAAGGCAAGATTGTGTTAGCAAAACTAAATTTAACTTAATCAGCCTGCTTATTATTATCCATGCATTTTCCTGTTAAATAGTGAAGTGTGCATCTGTTATTTATTCATTATTTAACATGTTATATATATATAATAGTCCAGTGCATTTTTTTTTACCTTACACTTCATGACTAATTTTATACTATTGAGTTTGATTAAGAATTATGTTTTCTACCAATGATTGGGCTACCCTTGATAGAAGAAATTTATGAGGAGATATTTTGAGGCTATGTACATTTGCTGTTTATTTTCAAATCTTGTACTTCTGAAATTTGGCAACCATTAATGACTCTTGCCTGAATTATTTTTCAGTATAATAGGTGCAAAATGGTGACTTTTATATCATTTTTTATTAGTTGGCATTCTGCTTTAAAAAATTAGGTTAAAAGAATTATAATCTTTATTTATTTTGGTATCTATCTATATATGCCTTATTTGTTCTTGCCCTACATGAGTTGGTACACAATGCGTATATATTTATGTATATACACGCATTTACTTTGTTACTTCCTGGCCAATGTTTCTCTTTAATTTGATCCTAAAATCAGTAATTTCTTCAAAGATCTCGTGTTCCTTTTAGTAGAGAATAAGATTTGGAAACTAAAATATAGGTGGTATTTATGTTTATTAGAGCAAAAGTCTTTTCAGTGAAATGTTAGTGTTTCTCTACATCCTACCCATTGTAAATTATATTAATCAACCAAAAAGACAAATAAAATTGCTAAATCATAAATTTAGATGATAACAAATATTAGAATTTAGGTAAAATTTTGCAGCTCTGCCTGCAAATACTATAGGGCATTCATTGTTATAATTGAGAACATCAAAGAATGTATCAAGTTTGAACTTACTCTTATAAAAATTAAACTCAGTTTCAACTTGAATTTATATAGACTTTGAAATATTTAATTAGGATTTCAAGACTTTGAAAATTGTGTTCATTTTCATTATAACTGAATTAAAACAATGCTAGATAAATTTAAATTTTTATTAAACATTACATGATTTTTCTAAGACTCTTAAGTTATCTCCAAGGCATGAACTAATTGTATCATTTAAAATTAATAACTTCATTATGTACTACTTTTGTTAATAATTTGACATTTCAGTGGGTGTAAAATATGAAAAATTTTTATTAAGGCTAGCACCGTCTTAGATTCATGCTAACCTTTGTGTTAAGATGAGAAAGTAGCTTAGTTTATGAGCGTTAACTAAATATACAATCTCATTGTGATTATATACATGTGAAGATAAAAACATATTTTTAAAGAGGAATTCTTTATGATAATCTGTCACTTTTGTTTAATATACCCACTAATGAAATTTTTGTTGTTGTTGGCTTATCACATTTAATAGTATGTAGTATTACTCAATTATTTGATTCATTTGTTTATTAGCTTCTCCATTTAAACACATTTCAGAAGGGTTGGGCTCTTCTTTTGTATATTAGGACATCAGTAGTGCCTAATGTACCTTAATGAGTTGATGGTTAAAGAATGAACCATTCATATATAGGAATGAAAGCACAAAGTGAATTGTGCTGTTGGAAAGATATTTAATGAGAAACTGTATTATGGGAAATCTAGAAAACAGAGGAAATTGAGAGGGTGGAATAGGTGTTGGGGAGAAATAGTTTAGGGTTTGTATAAAGATAAAAGTAGTGGCCTAGGATTCTTATTCCACCATTTTCTCGAGTGAAGTGTTCATACAGAAAGAAGAGTAAAATTTTTCCCTTTTGGGTTAGATTGCACTTTATGTTAAATAAAGAGATTGAAAATACAATTAGATATGTAGCGATTTTAATGTGTTAATGTAGTGATATTAATGTGGACATACAACCACTAAGTAGTCAAAGGAATTCTGGTTCAAAAGTAGCTACCAAATTAAAATAAAAATAAAGACCAGTAGGTATAAAATTGTGGTATTAATACAGTAGTGCTTTATCTTTTGTATTTGACAAAGAAATAAAAAAGAATAACATCTTTGTATGCAGTACTATACATATATTAGTTACTTAATTTTTGCAATGACCCTTATATGTTTTGATACCATGTTAGGGCTCAACTTATCTGTCTGTACAACTTCAAGTCACAATGCCAATTTGAAGGCAACCACAATCACAGTTTTTAACTCTTATAAATGTTTTCCTATTTCCAGAAGGCCATTATCTATACTTCAATACTAGTAAACATATTACTTCCTATACCTTAAGTACTTTTTTTTCTATTTTGTTGACTTTAATTTTAATTTGGATGATCTGTGGAATGTCCAATGTAATCAGAACACTGTGCTTTGGCAGTTAAAAATTTGAAATTATAGCCTTTTGATGATCATTTTACAATTTATATAAATGTTGAATGATCCAGTTGTATACCTGAAACTAAAATAATAGTGCATGTCAATTTCACTTCAACAGTTTAAAAAAAAGAAAACAAATCATGGAAAGTGTCCAAGGAAATCTGTTTACAGGGGTTAAGAAGGTTCTAGGTTCAGAGCCAATGTTCAGAGACTAGTAGAAACACAAAAGATTTCAAAGGAGAGTGCTTAAATATACACATCTGGGTTTTTATAGGTTGTCTTCGACCGATAAACATGGAGCTGGCTAATACAAATGGCACAGTAAACTAGCATAGACTTAAGTAAGTTTAATTTAAAAAGAAAACTCAGGCCCTCCCTGGTGGGGCAGCCGGTTAAAGCACAGCACTGAGAATCTAAAGCCGCTTGCACATGAGTTCGATTCCCGCCTGCCCCGGAGGTGACCACATGGTGTGGCAGATCTCTCCTGGCCCGCTCTCTGCTCCCCTCAGCAGTGTACTTCATCGATCTGCTTGTTCTGTTCCCCACTCTGTCTCTGGTGAAGCCTCTTGCCACCCCTGAGCCTCTGGCCTGTACCCCAGTTCTGTATGCACAAATAAATCTTTAAAAAAAAAAAAAACTCAGAGATCATATATCCATTTTCAGCATCTCTTTCTAAGATGTGAGGAATAAGCTGATAGAGTGAGAACCATTTCTGCCAGTGTTTGCCAGGTAGAATTAAAATTTCCAAACCTCTACTGTTGGAGAGGAGATTTAAAAATCTTTTGAGTGCGTATAAAATCTTGGTTATAAGGCAAACATCACAGAGAATAGTGTCTATATTTTCCCCTACGAGAATAACTATACCACTTTTAGAGGTACTTATGGGAGTGAAAAACTAAAAACGAAACAAAAAACCCACTTTTGTAAAGGCATCATTCTTTTCTTCATAAATCTGCTATCCCTTAGTGCCCAAACACTAGTGTTTTTCATGTGGCATTACAATTATTTGCTTATATGTATTATGTCTTTTTCTGCACGATAACACTGACTTTGTCATTTGATATATATTTTTAAATTTATTTAATTATACATCCAGAACTGGGGTATAGGTCAGAGGTGTGGGGGCAGTGAGAGGATTCACCAGAGACAGTGTGGGGAGCAGAACAGGCAGATTGACGAAGTATACTGATGAGGGTAGCAGTGTGCAGGTCAAGAGAGGTCTTCTGCTCTATGTGGATTACCTCTGGTACAAGGGATCGAACTCATGCGGAAGTGGCTTTAGCTTCTCAGTGCTGTGCTTTAACCCGCTGTGCCACCAGCTGTGCCACCAGCGAGGGCCGAATTGAAATTTAAAAAAAAAAAGAAATGAGGGCCCTCCTGGTGGTGAATTGAAATTTAAAAAAAAAAAAAGAAATGAGGGCCCTCCTGGTGGCGCAGTGGGTTAAGACACAGCACTGAGAAGCTAAAGCCACTTCTACATGAGTTCGATTCCCGCCTCCCCAGAGGTGACCACATGGAGTGGCAGACCTCTTCTGACCCGCCCGCTGCTCCCCTCAGCAGTGTACTTCGTCGATCTGCCTGTTCTGCTCCCCACTCTGTCTCTGGTGAAGCCTCTCGCAGCCCCTGAGCCTCTGGCCTGTATCCCAGCTCTGTATGAACAAATAAATAAATCTTAAAAAATAAATAAATAAATAAAATAAAAAATAAAATTTCAAGTCTTAGCAGAGTGTCTACAAAACATTTAATGCATTTTTTTGCTGAATCATGAATTCTGTTTGCAATTGAAAGATGTGGCAATTGTCTAAGAGAAAAGATCACTTTTGGAGTTGATGTTGTTAAAGTGCTACGAAAATGAAGCTCAGAAACTGCTATTGTCATTCAGGACATTTGGTATCAATGCATACCGGGGAATACTGATTACTTTTTAAAGAACAAGAGTATTAGAAATGACTTAATGTTAGCAAGATTCAGGAAAAGATGTGTACGAATAGGTTTGTGTTCTATACTTAGTCTATTAACGCTTGTGAAAATAAGAGTAGAGCTCAGTAGATACTTTGTAATGATAGTTGGAAGAGAAAAGTGTACATTTCTCCCCAAAACACTGTCTGAAGGTTAATGACATTCTTGTCAAGATTATAGAACATAACATGTTTACTCTGGCAGTATGCGAACACTGGACTGTTGGTGTTCGAAACGTCTGTGAACTTAGAGAAATAGCTTTGTCATAGCAAAGAATAGCATAAAAGATTTTGAGGGAAAAAAATTGAATACCAAGAAGTGTTTCCTAGCATTAGATGTCATGGGACTTTCTGATTATATCAGTTTGTATCGATATAATAATCTCTCAATAATCATATATACATATTTATATTACAGGCCATTATTTTTTTTTGTTTTGACATATGGGAATTTTAGTTTTTCCTATCCATGGGGTAGTATAGTAAGTATACTGTAATTAGAAGCAGTTTTAGTTTACTTTTATTTGAACAAAATTTCTTTTCAACAAGACTGCAAAATCCTCAGTTGGCATAAGGAGTGTCCCTTCTCTGCAGTTCCATGATCCCCAAAATACCCTTTCATCAGGCATGATTCATCAAATATTAATTGAGCATGTGCTCTGAGCCAGGTACTACAGGAGGTATTGGGGATTCCTGAAAACAACAACAACAACAACAACAACAAAAGAACATTCAGCTGTGATCTCTGCTTTCGTGGCTCCTATTACTGCCTGCCAGAAAAGAAAGGACTCCACAATGCATTTGATGATGGGAAATAAATTTTGCTACAGAAGTGTGATTTTTCCAGAGTATATAGGGAAACTTTCTTGAGGAAATGCATTCAGACTGAGACTTGGAAGACCTGGTCAGGTACCCCACACCCTCCCCATGCTATAAAGGATTAGAGGGGATTCAAGTTTTTAAATTGACCATTGTGGCCCAGCAGACCTCTCCTGCGTTGCCCACCACTCCATTCAGCAGAGTATTTCTGCTCTTTTCTGCTACCAACACTGTCCCTGGTGAGTCCTCTTACCACCCCACACTCTGGCCTGTACCCCAGTTCTTATATGCAGAAATAAATCTTTTTAAAATGGACAGTATATTTCTGGACTGGAACTACTATTTCTATAACTTTTACCTATCTCTCCAATACATGTATTTGTGAGATAAATGCATATATATTTGAGAGCTATATCACATTGTATATTACAATATATAATCATATATTATTAGCAGGAAAGTTTTAGTTTTAGGAATTTCTTTAAAGAATATGTATGGGTATTAGGAGAAACAAATACATGTTATTTATTTATTTATTTTTAAATATGGCCCTCCCTGGTGGCAGAGCAGGTTAAAGCACAGCACTGAGAAGCTAAGGCCACTTCAGCATGAGCTCGATCCCCACCCCAGAGGTGACCCACATGGTGCGGCAGACTTCTCCTGACCCACCACCCACTTCCCTCAGCAGTGTACTCTGGCAGTTAGCCTGTTCTGCTCCCCACTCTGTCTCCAGTGAATCCTCTCACCGCCCTTGCACCTCTGGCCTGTACCCCAGTTCTGTATGCATAAATAAATGTCTTTAAAAAAATAAATGTTATAGTAGCTATGTGGTTTGCTAATTGACAAAATACTTTTAAAATCTAAAATGCAATTTGCTTCTAGTAAGACAGCAGAAGGGGGAGACATTGGACTCACCTCCTCCACATATTTACAACCAAATCACAATGACAACAAGACAATAAGCCCTGAAAGATAAGTGGATGACTTCTGCATACACAGCACTGTGCAAAAGGATAGAACAAACTCTAAACTGCGCAGGAAAGAAGGCAGCAAAAACTACCTGTGAGAGAGCAGCCGACATACTGAGCCTCTCTGCTGTTGTTAACTCAAGGGCGCATGCTCATACCAGGACTCGGCTAGGGAAGAGGTTGCCCAGATTTCACAGGCAGGACAGACGGGGATTCATTTGGGAACTACTGGAGTAAGATCGCAGAACCATAGCAGTCATTATCAAATTGATTTTGTGGCCCCTTAATGAGAATAGCAGAGAGAGCTAGATAGGCCCACCCGTGGCTCCTTACACACAAGGTCATTATTTGTGGCCTGTGACTATGTTACATAAAACCTGCTTTACTCCTGCCCAAGGCAAAATTGCGACAACAACCCAATAGTCATTAACTACAACTTGCAGCACTTTGGTCTTGAAGGCCAAAGCCTAGGCTCCATATTCAAAAGACAGCGCCTTAACCCCAGCTGTGATCCTGTCTCAGCTACTTCCTTGAATGGGCTCTCTGCTCCCTACTGTCTCTTTCCCTTCTGTGTTACTCATTATCTAATATTAGCTTTCTTAATGGTGTCAGATACTTCTTACATTTCCTTACATCTCATTTCTCTCTTTTCTTCTATGTGGTTTGGAGGTGATTGGTTCATTTCTCCATTTGTTCTATTTCCATAGTTTTTTTTTTACCCCTAGAGTTCTTGATCTCATTTATTACGCTCTTTACCTCCTGGATTTCTGCTACTTTCTTATGTAAACTTCAGTTTCTGTCTTCTTTCATTGATTTTATTTTGGAGCTCATTCATTTGTTTTTCTCAATTTTATTATTTTTCTGATTAGCTTTTCTGAATTTGCTTGAATTTTGTTGACTTCCCTTTGAGTTTTTATCTATCTCTTTGAATTTCTTTATCATAGCAGTTCTGAACTTTGTGTATGATAAAGAAATATAATCCTCCATCTTATTGTGTTTGGATTCCAGAAAGTGCTTACCTTGTGTCATCATGCATTCTTGAGGTCTTGTATATTCATGAATTTTATATTTTTTTTCTGACCATTTTACTACTTAAGGTCTCCCTATTTATTGTTTAATATATTTAGTTTTTTAATGCATTTCTTTAAGCCTTTGCTGGCATCTGTATGTTCTCAGATCTACTTTGCTGTTGCTGAGTCAGCAGGAGGAGGAGGTAGAGAGGCCCACATGTTAGTGTGAGAACATTGGTGAGGGACTGGCTTGTGTCAGTGGCACACCTCATATTTCTCCTTCCTGGTGTTTGAAATGAGAGACTCAGTAGTCCGGTGCTCCCACTACACCTCACAAAATAAATACCAATCTCAAGAGGGTGTCTCAAAGGGGTGTGCAGATCAGAAAGTCTGCTCTGCTATTACCTTTATGAGTGCCTGGTCTGTAGGGTACACTCCATATAACCCACCCGCAATGTGTGGGTCACTTTCTACACATTGTCCTCAACAGGTAATGGGAGAAGGTGGTTGACTGCAACTGGACTTGTCAGTGACTTACAAGTGAATTCTTTGTGCAGGTAAAAGACAGCTTTCTGATGCTCAGGGTCTTCAAATCACATGCTGTTCTTCTCCCTTCCCTTCGCCATGTGAAATTTTGTATCTAGTCAAAATTTTTTTCTCCGTATCACACACACACACACACACATCACAATCAGTCTCTGAGGATCCACCATTACTCTTTATCTCATATTTCAGCTTTCGAAGATAATTATCATACTGTATTTATTTTCTATTTCAGCAATATAGCTGCTACTATTAAATGTTTACACAATATATATTCTCTACTTCTTTCTTATATTACAATTGCAGTGAAATTCAGGGTGGCATATTTCCCAGTAAAATGTGGCAATTTCCCTTTAATTACAATGACTCTTCTCCCCTTGAGGCTTTGAAGTAGCTTTATGTATCCGATATAGTCAATAAAATATAAGCAGGGCTTCATGATTAATTATCGCTTTCCAGATTTAAGAATTAATAAAGACAACTTGGTATGGCTATTGTGTATCCTCCCCTTCTCCTCCTATGTTGGGTACTAATATGATGTCAGCATCTTGAGTCTTCTTTACCTGACTGTTAAGGTGAACAAATAGTAAGGATGGCCCAATAGAAACCTAAACCTTGGCCTTTGAGCACTTTTGTGAACAATTATGTCATTTTAGGGCTTATACTCCAAAAGTTCTTGTTAAGAAGAATGAAGTCCTAAGGTATTTGTAAATCCTAGCTGATTTTTCAAAGCAATCCCCTTTTTATATAAGGAGCCATCTGGGTAGGGGGTGAGGAGTGAGTAGTGTTAGTCTCAAAGTTCATTTGAATAAATCCAGTAACAAAATAACATTACTACAAATTATATTTTGAAATATTCTCCTGTCATACATGCAAATTACCTGGAACTGGGCTATCACTGAGAGACAATTTTACAAATTAGAGTTAATTGATTATTTTTAGAGGTAGGTTGAGGACTAGAAACCTCATACTTTCAGACTTAAATTTTAGCACCCCTAAATTTAGTAGCATGTTAGTAAGCCCAGAAGCAGCTGGAACCTGTGGCCAATAATTCACTATATGAATGTAATGTCTCCCTTGGGAAAGAGTCCAGAACATAACTACAAGATTGAAAAATGGTCTAAAATTCTTCATGAAAACTTTATTTCTTTGCCCAAGGAACTGATCATAGTTGTTGTTGTTGTTATAGTTTTCAGTCATATAATTCTTAGGTGATGATGAAGGCCATGAACTCTTTGTAGAATAATTCTTGTAAATGCATATGTTAAGATGTATTTAGATTAATAAAATAAGTTATAAAATACCTATGATCCAGGAGTTTATGAAAAAAATTCTCCCTAGAGTTGTGAGATTCACAGCTGATGCTTTTGGAAAGGTGTTTCCTTTAACAATGAGTTACCGCCATTGTGGCATAAGGTATTCTTGAAAAAGAGAAATAAGTGGGCTCTCCCTGATGGCACAGTGGGTTAAAGCATAACACTATGAACCTGACCGCAGCTGCTTCAGAACCAGTTTGATCCCCGACCATAGAGCTGACCAATATGGCGTGTCAGACCTCTGCTGACACGCCAGCTACTATCCTCAGAAATGTACCTTGTCAGTCTGCCTGTTCTGCTCCCTGCTCTGTCTCTAGTGAATCTTCTCACCCACCACACCTCTGGCCTATACCCCAGTTCTGTAAGCATAAATAAATAAATCTTAAAAAAAGAGAGAGAAACAAGTATCTGCCATTAAACCAGAGAACGCCCCTTTGTCCAGTCTCTCTGTGTTGAAATTATGACTATCAGTGGTAAAATGGATAAAATGATATAATGGATTCTTAAAAACACGCATTAAGTACACACATATACATAAAGTACTATGTGAAGATGACACAAGCTCAGTGTTAGCTGTCTTGCAGTTCTTAGGATGTAGCCAGCAGATGGAGCACTGCAAAATTAAGTGATGATAAAACAAGCTGTTTATTCAATGTGGTAGCACTCTGGGTTTCCAGATGGAATGTTCTTTTGAATATCAGAAGATTAAAAGACCTTAAGAAGGAATAGAGAAAGACTGGTTATCAACTAAGTAAATGTATTTATCTGTAGTCTTTCTAATCTTGCTATTTCTAAAGAAAGCAAAGGATTTTCTAAGGTAAGAAATTGACATCAGGTAAAATGTAACTCAAGGACAAAAGTCTGAAGATAATCTACACATTGAGATAACTCCGTATGATGTTCTTTCTCATAATATCTATTGCTAATTGCCTGATTTATTTACAGCATACAGTTCCAAATCAGAGCAAAAACAAACAGTTTTTTCTCTGAAATGTAGTCCCTTATTAGTCCTTTATGCTTCTACAGAGTAAAAAAAAAAAAAAAATTAAAATTCATAAAGTTAAACACTCTCCCCTCATAAAATGGTGCCCCCTTTTCTTTTCCCTTTCATGATAAATGTCATTCAAGTCATGATTAGACTGCTTACATCCAAATGTATCAGAACATTTTTTATATTTTTTTCTAAAGGTTTACTTATTTATGCATACAGAACCTGGGTGCAGGTCAGAGGTGCAGAGGCAGTAAGAGGACTCACCAGAGACAGTGTGGGGAGCAGAACAGGCAGATTGGGCAATGGGTGAGGTATGAGAGGTCCGTTGCACCATGTGGGTCACCTCTGGAGGTGGGGATCGAACTCTTGCTGCAGTAGCTACAAGATAGTGTCACAATAGCTTCACAGTGCTGTGTCTTAATCTAGGGCCACCAAGATTGGCCCTATTTTTTTTATATTTAAAACTCAGTATGTAGTTTCAAGATGAAAATCTGTAAGAAATGATCTATACACAGTTCTTTATGGCAGCATGAATTTTATCTATTTCATTTTGACCCAGGACCCAATGAGTTGTATAAATTTTCAACCTAATCAGATTCCTTGATGCCTGGGAAAACACCACTTTTCAACTTCGACTCTGGTTGTAACTGTAGTTCCAGTGGAGCTGACCCTACTTTTATTTATTTATTTTTTCCATTTGTATGTCTTTCAGAATTTAGTCTTGAAAATCAATCCTGGATGGTTGCTCTAACAGCAACTCTTTTTTTTTTTTTGGTAATATGTTGGCAAACGATTTAACTAGTGCAACCTTCAGAAACTTAGTTGGACACCAGACATGGGTCAGTGGAGAACAGGAAATAGCAGTCGGAGAAATCCTGTCAGTAGTTTCCATGTCCAAAAATGTGGAAACTTATGCCCACGTCACACTGGATGAGGCTTTGAACTTGATTTTGCCTTGTGATGTAAAAACATTGTATAGCTGTGAGATAATGTCTGACAATATTCCTCTGAGTATGTCTTGCCACATGTTTGATAATATTGAGTATTTGAGAAAACTCGTTTGTATTATAATCATTAAGTAGCATTGTGTAAAGTAAATTTGGCAGACTAACAAATTTGTGGTATGTACTACATCATTCCAATAATTTGTGAAGTTTCTTTTAAGTAAAATTGGATCACTTTGAACTTTCTTCTCTGTATTGTTACAGATTTGTTTTTTTTTCCTGTTTTAAATGAGTTAGTAAATTACTTGTTTCCTTTGTGCTTAAAGTAGAAGTTTGCTTTTTTTTTCTCAATAATCAAATAGTATATATTAGCTTAATTAAAATGTACAAAAATAGGTTGAGTACTAAAATACAGACTGGCATATACTACCTTAAAGCCAAAGTAAACAAGGAGTTAACAATAGAATTGCATTTTCTCTCAGAAGGATAAAATTGTTTATTTAAATATCGAGTAAGAAAGGAACTATCCTTATACTCACACAAACACATATACACAGAAGAGGGTATAAATTCTGTTACAATTAAATGTCTATTCAGTGTGACCTAAAATAAATACTGCCTTTTTTTCATAGGCATGCCCAATATAACCATTATATTTATAAATTGTTTCCAGTACTTTAAACAAACAGGTTCAGAACTTTGTCCTTGCATTTTAATACTGTTAAAACACTAATGTTCAGCTTTTACTTTTAATACCTCAAATCTGAAATACATATCAGCACTAAGATTCCTGCAAAATATATTTATATCTCCAAGACATATTAATGCTAAACTTTATGCATCATTCACATGAGGTAGAGATACACAGTAAATATAAAGATTTTGAAGCCGGTATGGACAGGATATTTGGTGGGATATGTTATAAGGGAACAGAAATATTGTATTCAGTCTGATTTTTTAAAATTTATCCAGTGACATGAATGAGCAGAATTTCCCAGGCTTTATGATAGTTGAAAAATATATATTCTCTGGTCTTGATGCAACTATAGTTTACTGGAATAAATTTGTACAAAAACAATAGAAAAAATTTAATAAGTGCTATAAGACAAGTTTTCATGGCACCTTAAAAAAGGGACATTAAAAAAAGTAGACTGAGGACGGTGATAAGAAAGAAGATGAGAAAAGTGAAAACCTTGAAATTTCATAGTAGGGTATGATTGGTACAATGAGGTGTGATTGGTGAGTGGAAAGGTATTTGAACATAGAAGTAAACAGAGGAGAAACCATTTTATAGAAGCCACCTTGGAATTAGTAGACAACATCTTGAGACTTCCCATTTAAAGACTGAAATTAATATTGATAATAATACATTTGTCATAAAAACAAATAAGATAATGAACGAATCACCAAACACAAACGCTAACACATAGTAATCATTAAATAACTTTGTATTTCTGTTTTTATGACTGAGCATGTGAGAAAATGAGTCTTTTGATTATTGTAACCAACAACTCTAGAGTCCTCCAGATAAGCCAGAAAAGGTTCCAGTAATTTGGAAAAGAGATATATCTTTCATATTTGTCCTGCCCAAATTTCTGACACTGAGTCCATGACTATAATAAATAATTTTCCTATTCCTTAAGTCATAGGTAGCTTGTTTACTAAATTAGATAACAAAAATATTTTCCAAACCCCAAACCTTAAATCTAATTGTAGAGTTGTTTGTAGAAACTAGAGCTGAATACCATCATCCATTATGTCTGGTGTTTGAACAAGACTTGAAATGTTGAGGTACCTAATTCCTAAAGATATGACATTCATTTAGATTTTGACATCAGTACACAGGACATAAAGCTGGTCTTGGAGAAGAATCATGGTGCAGGTAAAGAAGGTCTCAGAGTAAGTGCAGTGAAACTAAGAATAAAAACAATTAGGACTTTAAGTTTAAGTGGTCAGAAAATGGAATTATTTTTCATACTTGCAGTGAGGCTGTTTTACCTAATCAAAAGTTTGCTGCACTTTATAAGATGCTGTGAAATTGACTCAGTTGGAGTTTTGAATACATTAGAAAAACGCTGTTGAAAAAAAGGGTATTATTAAGCAAAGCAGATTCTGTGATGGCATTTATTATAGCTCACAGTAAAAATAATGATAATATATCACTCCTAAGTCTTTGCCATAGTCAAAACTGTTCCACAGACATTTTTTCTTCTTTATTGTTTAAAAAAACAATAATTGAGATGAAAAGACAGGAACAACTCCACCAGCATCAGTCTCCTGTCATGGTTATCAACTACAACATATCAGGTAGTAACCAAAGTGAGTCTTAAAAAAATGATTCTTGTTGTAGGTCTTTATATGAAGAAACAATGCAAAAAATAGCTAACATTTACAATGGTGACCCCAGCAAGGTCTTTTAACTTTCTATCTATATGTTTTTAAGAAATTACCACATAATATACTGCATATTAGCTAAAGTTCTTTTTGCAGCATCAATCATTGCAAAATGATTCAGAAAAATCTAGCAAAAATAGAAAAAAAAAAGCACTAACTAAAGAGGGCAGTTAAATCCAGTTGTGCATCTTTGGTAGTAGATAAGAACAACTGATTTAAAGCAAAAAGGGAAAAGTCTGAGAGAAAAGAAAGATGTCACTGTGGGAATAAGATAGTTTCAGGAGAGAAATGAATGGTGAAGGATATAGGCTCATGGTGAAGACTTCAGGATGGAGAAGAGAATATTATTTCTATATGTCAGTGAATAAAGAAAAATTGGAAATGAATTTAGAGATACACTGAGTTGAGAAAGTTGGTAGGGATCATAAAAGGCTTTCCCCAGTTATCTCAAGAAGAATGTCACTCAATTGCTAAAGCTGGAACTCCTGCAAAAGTTGTGTATAGTCAAGAAGGCAGTCAAGAATAACTTAAGTGTAGAACTGTGAAGAATTTCTGTGCTGTCAATTATGTATAAACCTCTGATATACAAAACTTTTAGTCAAACCAGTGAAGTTGCTCTAAACTTGCTTTTAAGCAGTAGGGAAAACAGAAGGGGATATTATCTAGTGGGGTCAAAATAAAAATAAAAATAAAACCCCCTACAACCAGTATGTTTAAGGGAATAAGATACTAAAACTCATTCAAATGTTTTCTATTGAAAAGTTTGTAAAACTTCTAGTGTTGACCACGCCATAGCTTAAAGAGGTCCTTTTGATCCCAATGAATTCTGTGATTCTGCTACACTGCTATATCCCCCCCAAAAATTAATACTCTAATCAAAGGATGATCTATCAATGCAAAACATCTAGAAAGTCAATATCGTAGGAGATTGCCTCAAGGTAGCCAAACAATAGCAGCAGACCATTGTGAATGATAACTGATTGATCCAGTTGACCCAATTATTCTATCAAATAATTGTTAGGAAATGTTAAAACTAGTGGCAAAATAGATATAGTAGTAGGAAATGTGTGTGTGTGTGTATGTGTACATATACACTTATACATATATATACACATACATATAAACATATGCATGCACACACACACACACACACACACACATATATATATATGGCCATAGAAATTCAGCAGGAAAAATATACTGATGGAGAAACTAGAGAAAGGATGTATAATAAGAAAGTGTCATTAAAATAAAATAAGTCTAGATGCTATATCATCTGCAAAGTCAGCTCAGATTTGGGGCTACCATTATATTCGAAAAGATATTCATGCCACAAAGCCTAAAGGGCTAGAAATAAACATGTGCACAGTGAAGTTACTGACACAAACCTATGTAACTTGGGTTAATCTGCAGTATCTTTACTGTCACTCAACAGCATGATTTGTATCAGGAATCAAGTTATTGACTGAAGATCTAAATTGAAAGTGCAACATGATCTAGAATCACAAAGTTTGGATACTGTGCAAATTCTGCCTGTACAACTACTCCTATAATATGAAATTGACTACAGATTTGGTTTATACCTTTAATCCAGTTCTTCCACATAATTAGCTATGAAAATGAACAAGTATATTTGAACAAATATAGCCATTATTGTATATTTATATTAATTAAAATAATAAGTTAATTTCAACAACAATGGAATGGTTAAATTACAATATAGCCAAGTGATCAATTTTATTGATATTCTAAATCATGTTTCTGAAGCATGTGCATTGAAAAGAGGTCATATTCATAATATAGAATTAAGTGAAAATATGTAATATAGTATAATTTTGTAAATATAAAATACTAACAGAAAAAATGAATTAAATTATGTCTTGCTTAAAGTACATATTTTTAGTACTTTAAGGATTACTTGCTAAATTCCAACAAGAATATTAGTCACCATTTTATTTTAAGATTAGTGTGTCTCTCAGGATAGTGTGTCTAGGGCAATGTGTCTCTTAAGTACAGTTCTGTGAGGTTTACCCCTTTTCTACTAGGCAAGCAATGGCCTATTATAGTTTTCAGAGCAATCTAGAGTCTTTCTTATAGATTCCTATAATTCATGGTTAGATATTTCATACATAGGGTGCCAAAATACTTTCAAGGCCTTAATATTAACTAAAGATCAAAATTTTGGTAGATAAAACACATGTTATACACTGCCCCTATCCACATGAAGGTCAAAACACTTCCATGTCATCATCATCTCTCTCCTAGTATCTAAAAAATCTCCTTACTGAACTCCCTGCCTTTCAGGTTGGTCTCTTGCAGTGTTTCTATTTGACAGCCACAGTGATCCTTGCAACTATAAGGAACATGTCACCTCTATACTCCAAATTCTGCTAAAGTTCCTAGCTTCATTAACATAAAAGCACTAAACTAAGGAGGCTTTACACAATCTGGCCCCTATCCCTTCTTCTAACATTACTCCCTAGTCTCTGCTCACTTTCAGGCTCTCTAAGCTTCTCTGTAGTCCTTGAGCACAATCTGCAAACTTCTATATTAAGCTCCTACCCTGCTTGTTCTCTCCAATTGGAATTATTTTTTTGTCAAACATCTGCATGGCTGATAATTCACCTTAAAGTTTTCTTTAAGTGCTACCTCTAATTTTGTTTAAATGCTACCTTCCTGTTATGTCTACGGTATACCATTCACTTTTGTATACTAGAGTTTAAGCTCACAATGGCAGTGACCTTTGTGTGTTTTAATCACCAGTGTATCCCAAATATATCAATGCCTGCTTGATATTTCCAGATTATCCGAAATAACTTAGAAATTCCATTTCCACTTTTTGGAAGAAATAAGTGCTATTGTAAAATCAGCTAGACAACTGCAATAGTTTATGTTTCCTTTGTGGAAAGAAACTTCTATGTGGGCCTTACATTTATCTGCCGTATGACTAGGTGTTAGCAGTGGAATCTGAGTGAAAGAGATGTGTATCTCTTTCAAACAAAGGTCACTAAGTGAGTGCACTCATCTCCAAACCCATTTCTTTATCTTTTTGTCATCTGGGAATAGAGGACACAGAGATAATAGAGAATAGGATATCACAAAATGAAAATCCTGGCTCATTGATTTACTTCATGGAGAGAAGCCACCTGTTAATCATTAATATCTGCATATAAATATTACAGTGTGTGGAGTATATCCACATATACATGCTTGCATGGATATATGATGCTAAATCACTGAAATATAGCAGCTGGTATGACCTTAAATGTAAAATATTTTAGCTGAGATCCAAAGTTGGACATCACAGATGTGTGTGTTTCTCTATTGCAACTTAAAATTTAAAATGATGGAATGACATAAAAGTACTCAGTAAATAATTATAGTGCAAACATCTACAGATTAAAAGTTAGAAGATATGAATTTCAGATAATATTATATCAGGTAATGCTAATGACATTCACCATCCTTATATTTTAAAAAGGACTTTATATTTTAAAAAGGAGTCCCTCCCTGGTGGCGCAGCGGGTTAAAGCACAGCACTGAGAATCTAAAGCTGCTTCCACATGAGTTCAATTCCCGCCTGCCCCGGAGGTGACCACATGGTGTGGAAGACCTCTCCTGACCCGCCTGCTGCTCCCCTCAGCAGTGTGCTTCATCGCTCTGCCTGTTCTGTTCCCCACTCTGTCTCTGGTGAAGCCTCTCACCGCCCCTGAGCCTCTGGCCTGTACACCAGTTCTGTATGCACAAATAAATAAATCTTTAAAAAAAAAAAAAAAGAAAACAGAATCAGTGAACATTCTGCACAAAAATTGGCAAATAATTAACTAGATAACAATTACTAAGTTGTCTTATGTTCTGACAGTCATGGATTTTTTTTTTACTTCATTATTTAATCTATTTTTAATAGTAACCAAGTTTGTTACAACAATTATTTTACAGTTATTGAAACTGAAGCTTAACAGACTTTAGTCACTGTTGATGCTTAAATGTAATTTAGATGTTTATATTTCTACTTCAACTGTTTCCAGTTAATCCCATCACCGATATCTAAGTTCTCTTTATCATTCACAGTAGATGTCATATACAAGCTCTACTCTGAAGCATTCCAGTTTATAAAACATAGAAAAAGTGATCTCCTTTAATAATTTTGAATGACCATTTGAAAAATAAACCTCTATAATGATTGTAGTACCTCTCTTAGCTAAGAAGTCATGACCAGATAGTTATGTATCCAGTAGGAACATGATTCTCAAAAAGTTGGTAATGAATGGTGTTTTTCCCAGTTTTATTGAGGCATAACTGACAACAATGTTTATATTTAAAATTTACAACACGATGCTTTGATATTCACCTACATTGTGAAATGATCAACACAATCAAACAATGAACATATTCCTCCTCTTATGTATTTACTGTTGTGTATTTGCGGTTAAAAAGGCTTAAAAGATCTACTGTCACCAAATTTTAGCTATACAATACAGTATTTTATTTTAGTCACTAAGGTGTATATTAGGTCTTTGGAAATTACTCATCTTGCACAACTGAAAGATTGTACCTTTTAACCAATATCATTTTTACTTCCCATTACTCTCACTCACTAGAAAATGTAATTCTGCTCTCTAGTTTCATGAATTTGAATATTTTAGATTGCACATATAAATGAGATCATGTGGTATTTCTGTGCCTGGTTGATTTCCCTTTGCATAGTGTCAAAGGTTCAACCAAGTTGTTGCAATAGTAAGATTTCAGTCTGTTGTAAGGAATATTTTTTAATGAATAGCATTCTATTGCATATATGTTAAATGCATATATCACATTTTTTTTAATATACTCATTGTCTGGAACACAAATTTTGTCACCATAAATTGGCTATTGGGTGTAATACTTAAATGAACATTGTATTGCCAACATCTCTTTGATGTACAGACTTCAGTTTCTTTGGATTCATACCCAAAAGCAGTAGTCATCCAGATTGCTGGATCATAAGGTAGTTCTATTTTTTTTTTAAACTTTTTTAGGGACCTCCATACTGTTTCTATAATTACCTCACCAATTTCCAGTCCTATCAAGAGTGTATGAAAGTTCTTAGTCATCTTGTTCATTCTGTAGCAACTTGCTCATAGTAGCTAGGTGCCCAATGACAATGATATTGAATAACTTTGAAAAGCACAAGGTCTGAGCAAATATATCATCAACTGTCAAATGATTCTTGATGTGCTAAATGATTCTTCCTAAACTTGAATAAAAATATATTTTCTATTTATTTCTGAAAAGTAGTCTATGCTATTTATAGTCTTTCATAATAAAAATTAGAAATTATAGAGTGGGAACAAGAGAGTTTAGTTCAAGAGAGCCTGTGAAGGAGTAGTGACTTTTTGATGGTATTATAATGCTGTAACATACATTTGAAAATATATGCACCTGTACTCCTGAAACATATACATTGTTGTAATGTTACCTCAAAAAGAAAAAAAAAAACCATCAGGAGAAAATTTCCTTAATAAGACTATCAATTTACAAGCTGACTATCAGGACATGAAAATATCATTATTTCACATCCTAGTTCAGGATCAATTAAAAAAAATCTTCAATTTCTAAAGAAAAAAAAATGCCCCATCCACTGAAGATGGGGAAATTGACTTCACAGCTGAATGAATGGTTCATTCTGTGAGAAATTAGTCAGGTCTAAGACCTGAAAATATATTCCATATCATGGCAAGAATCGTGAAATTGCTGAAGCAAACAGAAGTTAAAGAGCTCACGTAAAATAGAGGCAGATTAGAAAGATAAAACATAATTTTTTTTTGCTAATTTTCTCAAAATAAACTAATACTGTATATCTAACACTTGGACCCATTTGACTGACTTTTCTGTTATAAACTCATTGTGATAGACATTCTATCTTAAAACTCTTCATAACCCATGGCTTCACTTCAATCATTTGTTCTTGATTTTTTTTTTTGTCTATATAACAAACCTTTTTCCATATACAAATTCCTTTTTTTTTCTTTTTTTCTATAAGGGATGGGAATGCTTGGTGTTTGTCTATAATATTATGACTACAACATAGGATGTGTCTCCTACCAGTTGGGGTGCAACGTGAATGTCTCCTGCTCTCTCTCGCTTGGATGTTGAGAGGAAGTTTGCCATTTATAGTGTTTAATATATTTCCTGTAAATGTGTAGGAAATGCCTCTTTGATGTTCTGAAACAAACTACCTTGATGTTCACAGAAATGAGATAAACTACTTGATAAAAGAAATCATATTCAAGAAAGAATTCTTTGAGAGTAAAGCAGCCTGTTTATTTACATGAAGATCAAAGAACCTTCACATGAATGGTGACAACTTAGTTTTTCCCTGAGTGATTTCCAAAGAATAATCTACATGGTTGAAAGGGAAGAGTGGCAAGTCTTTAATGATTGTACCTTGTTTTTAATGAAAATATCACTAAGCATACTATTGATGAAACAATACACTTGTACAATTTTTGCTTTTTCAGGAAATATTCTAAACTTTCCATATTGATCAGCATCATATTTTAGTGAAATAAACTAACACTATGGCTGGCTGATAGTATACCTTCTAATTTTTTAGAAATAACCAACAATTTGGTTCACATGAGCACAATGAAAGCTACACTTAGCAAATAAATGCTATCAATGATTAAAGGCCATATAATCAAAACCGGTAGAGATTTGTACAGATGCCAGGATAATTTAATACAACAAACAGAATTCTTCCAAATACTCAATACTGTAATGATTTGCTGCCTAATACAATATTCTTCACTTTATTAAGGAATGGATGTTGCACCCAAATGAGAAACTTAAGAGTGATGTTTCATGTGAGGGAAAACCACACATTCTTAAATCATTAGCCCTTTTCTTCTTTTATGTAATCTGCCTCCTTTTTCTCTCTTTCTGAGGTTGACTGAGCTTTAAAGAATAGGAAGGGAGGCAAAAACGCAATCAACTTCAAAAATCACTTTGGCAAAGCACAGCAAAATGCATCCAATTAAAACATTAAACAGTATGCTAATAATTATGTTTCCTATAGTTCCCTTTTCATCAAGGATTTCAAAGTCAAATTTACAATTCCTCAATTATGCTTTGGACATCCCTAATTTTGATTGCTGGCAAGTCTCTCTCCCTGACCCCTTCCTGCTCTGCACACAGAGTTCTAACAGAATTTGATGAGAATCATTTTACTTCCAAATCTGTAAGGCTTGGGTTCTCCTTCATCTTCTTTCATCCTTGTTTAGCTAGTTGAGTGACTGATTCTGAGTTATTTGAAATCAGAAGTTGGTTAATTTTAAAATGTATAATTTAAAAGTTGACTTACAGGTTTTCAAAAATAAGTGAACTTTTTTGACTTTCAGTCCTAAGTGCTAAGCTTAAAGTGCACTACCCAAATTCACTATTCACAAGCAAGAGGAGATTAGGGAGCATATGTTAAGCAGGCATTATTTTCTTTTAATACTCTTATAAATAATGACATCTCTAAATAGATTATCTGTAATAATGTATCACTATCCTTATAACTAAAGTATTTAATACACTCCCTTAAAAATATGAAATTGTATTTAAATTAAACTCTGTATATAATATTGAAATTCCAAATTGATACTAACTAAAAAAAAATACTGAATAAGGTTTCCTTCTGTAGTCACAAACACACAAACACATACCTTTTCGTATCCCTGTGTACTTGTTGAGGTGACTATGTATTTGAGGCTTAGATTTTAACTATTCTGATACTCCATTTTGTTTGAATTTTTTCATAGCATTAAATATTTGAAAAGCTTGTCTTAAACTAAATTAGAATGTTTTGTACCATAGTTTAAAAATCACTAAATGCAAAACACTGAATCATATCTAATATGGAACTCTAAACCTGTCATTAATTATCAATGTATCATTCAGGGACCCAGCGATTGCTCTGGTACTCAGTGACTTTATTTTTAAAACAAAGTGAATGATCTTAAGAGAGCTTTAAATATTAAAAACTCTGCAGTTTAAAACTAAAGCTCAATATTATATGCCTTAGAGTTCCTGATGCTTTATTGGCCAAAAACAATAATGCAGTGTATATTGAAGGCTTGCTTTCTATAGAGCCCTATGCCAGTAGAGTGTATGTTAATAGGAAGATAAACATTCATTCATCTTACCTGTATTCAGCCTTTCATTCATCATTAATTCATTGATGTATTCAGCCTTTACCCATCCATTTCCATATATATGTTACGTTAGTTTATGTTCATAACTTCTTATGACATAGAATGGCATCTAATATTAACCTCTTTATGAGATATAGCAAGTAGTTTCAAAGGGACCAGGCATTTATTAGCAAGTTCTAGAATTAGTGAGAAAGGCAGAACTACAATTATGTAAGATAGTATTATTGCTACATATTGATTACCATGCACTCTTCTTGAATGACATTTTTTAAGACTGTCTTCTTGAACTGTCTAATATTGTCCCACTGTGAAATAGGCATTACAATTTTGTATTTACTTCTAATGTATCTCAAAGGGAACCTTGTTTAATGATATAACATTTGTAAATCTCTTTGAATAAAAGAATCATTTAAATGCAAAGTACTCCTGAACATTATCCCCTTTACTCTCCCACTGGGTACATAAAAATCAAATAGGGCTGACTGTGATCTTTTAGGAAAATAAAAGTGTCATAAATTGACTCTTTGCACCTTGCTACACCACCCCCTGGAGAAACTGTGTACCTCAGGCAGACCTCTAAGTGAGGTTATGAAGCCCAGACCACAAGTTCCTGAGAGCATAGCAGGGGAAATTGGCAAACTGAAAACCTTCTCCAACTTGCATTTAGTCTCAAATCAGCAGGCACTGGGAATTAGTTTCTCACACAGCATGAGTAAATGCGTGGACAGAGATCAGCCTTGCACAGGAAGGGAAATCATGACACACAGGGATAAAACATCATGTGGCGTATAATTTTACACAAAGAATCCTATGTAATGGCCCACCTCTCCTGCCATTAGCCATTGTGTGCACCTCCTCTCCCACTTTTTTTCCTCTTTTCTATTGAAATTCCCATGCAGGCCCTTAGCATTTTCCTAAGTAATCTGATATTAGTTTTCCTGATGAGTTTCCTACTCAAGTTTCTTTAATTATTAAACTTTCTCAAAGAGCAACTGTCATTGACTTTTTCCTTGCCTAGGATGTTCATTTCCATCAATTCAGTATAATATCCAAACTTAAATTTTGGATACAAATATCTTTATAAGCACTGCTAAATTTCCTGTTTTACTGATGCTGTCTTCTTTTATGACCCTTTTTACCATTACATGGGTGCAGAGAGTAGTTCTAAAAGAAAAGAACTTTGGGAATGAGTTTTCTGAAACTTTTTCTGGTGGTTCTAAGCTTGATTTCCTTATATAATTAGGTTGAAAAGCTCTAATTTCCAGTAGTACTTTATTTCCAGTTGTAGAAAGAGCTGGTATGATATAGTATTAGAGGAACAGAAAACATCACCACCACGTGCTCCTGATGACACACATATAAGAAGACCCAGTGACAATGTACATGCTGCTTTTTTAATTTTTGAAAATTAATGGGAAAAATAATATTTTCTGGTTACACTAATGATGCTAAAGAAAGTGGGGGAAAGAACGGAGCTCAAGAATTAGAATCCCTTCTTCTAGTGCAGTGTGAATACTCTGAGAGCATCTTTGTCTGCCCTGAAAGACATTTATCACAGTCACAGTCCTGAGACTGCTGAAAAGCAAATTCAAAATCTCATCTTATAAATGACTAAATTACAACCCAACTTGAGTTCTCAGCTTACAGGGTGTCTACTTTACAAAGTGTGAGTTAATGATAGGGGTGAAATGACATTTTCAGAGTTGGAATATGGATATATAAAAAACCCTGACTGGAAACATTGGGATCCTCAGTTCTTCGGAGTTGGAGTCTTTTTTTTTTTTTTTTTTTTGCCATTAGAAGCTACCTAACCCACATTCTTCTGGGGATTAACCCTGACTGCCTGAAAAACTGTAATGACCTCCTCTGAATCACATGTCTTGCAAGACAATCCTGATTCTCCTTGGCACTTGGAACACATCTCTACTACCACTGTTTCCTGCTAGACATATAGACATACATAACTAGATTCAAGTCCCAGCAGGTCCCTAAAGGTAGAGAAGAAAGTAAAACCCTGAGGTGGGGTGTGCTACATTCCACATAGAACAAAATTAGTAAATGAATTGAAATGATAGACCTATTTTGGTTTACTGTAGATGATGGAGTCAAATATGTAGGGAGATGGAATGTTAGATTTGTCATTTAATACTCACTCACCACGAGGTCTCAGAAACATACCTTATGCAACCATAACTGTAAAAATCAAATATTTAGCATTCTTGAAGAATTTGTGATGTTTTTCTGTTGCCCAGGTCTTATAGTAGAAACTGTAGTCACTGATTTGGGGGCAGTAATGCAATGGGAGTAGTAATTGTATCACAGGGTAAGGATAGGAGGCAATGCATGGTGGCACTAAGCTGTCAAAGCTGAGGTGGGTATAGTTATTATATGGTCTGCCAAGAATATTACTGTTCATTTTTCACTCAAATGTTTCAAAAGGAACTGTGACCTTTTTACAAGGATAGCTATACATTGGGGGAAAGAAAGAAGCAGGCATTTCAGGAACTACTATTCCCTGGTTCTGTATTGACTCTTATTCCTAGAGATTAAAAATGTCACTGTGGTTCACCAGTGAGAGAAGAACCTTAGAGAGATCCAGGCAATCAATGAAGTTTTAGGTCAAGTCTGCTTCACAGTGGACTCAGTGGGCTCCCAACCACATTCTGTGGTTATTTTCACAGTCTTGAGAGAAAAAAAAAAAAACAAAAAAAACTGAAAGTGCTCTATTGAAGAAATGGTATTGGTCTTCTGACCTATAAAAACTATTGAAACTGCTTCTACTTAGGAAAATGTTAAATCAAAATCAAGCCCTCACCCATAAAGGTGTTGTAGATATTAGTGCCATAGTTAAGGATAGTAATTTTGAACCACATTCCCATTCAGCTTGCCTCTCTGACATATGAAGCACAGAGAGATATTTTTTGAAAGATGACATGGATAAACACAAGTGTAATCAGGTTGGGATTCTAATTGCAAATGTGGTTTTGTTGCTTGAGAAAATTGATATTTTCCCTGGTAACTGATATGTAATTATTGATCAAACACATATTTTCCCTCCACCTTTGTTAATGGAAGACAATTGCAATGTCATCAATATACCTTCATTGTCCTATCTTAGGGATATATCAGTTGTATTTGATTGCTAGGTTGACATTACATGCAGATATACACACAGATGAGATAGTTTAAACAACAGAAACTTGTTTTCTCACAATTCTGGAGGCTGGAAACCAAGTTGTTTTCTCACAATTCTGGAGGCTGGAAACCAAGTTGTTAACAGTCTTGATGGGTCTAGAGGCTCCTCTCCTTGGCTTGTAAAGAGCCACCTTCTCTCTATAGCTGTACATGATCTTCCCCGAGTGTACATATATCCCTGAAATCCCTCTTATAAAGACATTAGTCCTTTTGGATGAAGGTCCCATCATTATGGCATCATTTAATGTTAATTATATCCATAATGGGCCTATTTCCAAAATCAGGCACATTCAAAGTTAGGGCTCCAGCAGAAGGGTCTTAAGTGGTCCATAATACCAATTCTCCATTCCTATGTGAAGCTCACAGGGATTTTGATTGCCTTTCTCTTTTGAAAAATAGCACAATGGTCTTTTATGTTGGTATGGATTGCCATGTAGTGCTTATAAGGAAGTATTAGTACATGCAGAGAAACATGTTTGCATTAGAAATATTAGTGGTAAATACAAGTAAACTCAGAAGACTCTAGTGTAATATTAATTAAATAAATTAAAAATATAACAACTTGAGTTATATATAATATATATGAATTCAATGATGCATGTCAGACAGACTAGACCATTTATCTCTGGGAGTGAAGTAGAATGTTAATAGGGAATAGAGATAAAAACATAAAGGAATGGATGAATAGTATCTTACATGTGAGCATACTTATGTGCTGACTTGATATGTCTTCCAAAGGAATAAAACTATTAAACACGTGGGCAATAATAAGCAATGTATGGTTAACTCAAAAATGTACATCTAAGAAACAAAAATAGAAACAAATAAATAATTGTTAAAAAGAGAGAAATAGGCCCTCCCTGGTGGCGCAGCGGGTTGAAGCACTGCACTAAGAAGCTTAAGCCACTTCCGCATGAGTTCGATCCCCGCCTGCCCCGGAGGTGACCACATGGCACGGCAGACCTCTCCTGACCCGCCCGCTGCTCCCCTCAGCAGTGTACTTCATCAGTCTGCCTGTTCTGTGCCCCACTCTGTCTTTGGTGAATCCTCTCACCCTCCACATCTCTGGCCTGTACCCCAGTTCTGTATGAATAAATAAATACATCTTTAAAAAAAGAGAGAGAGAAATAAAGAGAAAAAATATTTTGGGGAAGTTTATGGAGGAGTGTTTTCCTAAGCTGGTAGAAATTTCGCAGTGTCAAATGCCATAAAAGGTCAGTGAAGATAAGAATTGACAAGTGACTGTTCATCTTGCTTATTATAAAGTCACTAATGAAATACTATGTTTCTGTAATTGTAGGTATTATGAGAGCAAGGGGCTGATTTAGAAGGAGAATTTGGAAGCAGTTTGTCAGGGAACAGTGTAATTGCATCTTCCCCTCCCTCCTAACCTTTCATAGGAGAGAAGAGGTTTTGACAGCATTAATTGCATGCAAAAGCTGGAAAAGTGAGTTCATTTCATTGGTTTTCTGGTGACAGCACTTTGGAAGTGTTGGCCAACTATCAGGTGTTATGGCTAGTCCTCTTGCCATTTTGCAAATATTGTCATATCGCTTTCTCTCTACTCATTGAAAGAGTATAGTTGTGTCATTCCAAAACACTTAATATCTAATAAGTTCTTCTTTCCTTGCTGTGGTTTTATTTATTGAGCCCATGGACTATTATTTGTCAGGTCAGTGCAGGAGTAGATGCCTAACAAGTGTGAGCTGGCTTCACTGCCATTGTATTATCTAGGTCACATTGTTGTGTTTGGACACACTGAGTGACATATATCTTTGCACATAGATGCCTGTAGCTTTTCTCTCATTCTGTTTTCTATTTGCCCAAGATAATTAATTTATGAAAATCAAAATATTTACCTGTAGCTTAACTGGAGATCCTTCTGATCCAAAGTTTGATGGCTACATTATTGAATTCTACAGCTTAGATGAATTCAAATTTCCTGATATGGGATATAGTTTTCATGCCTTCTCATGCTTATTTTATTAGAAAGATGTTGGAGAATTTGTGATAAACAAATAGAATATTAACTTCACAAAATCACATGTCGCTTAAAATTACCAGCAAAATAAATAAATAAATAAAAAAGTATGAGAAAAGAAAGCTAAGGGAATAATATACAAATTAAACAATATAATTTTTAAGAATAGAATTTAAATTAAAAATTATAATTTAAATGAAAGTTTATTACTGTGAGTAGGTTGAGGGAAATAGACTTTTTCTCTCAATTTACTCACATTAAGTTTGTCTCAAGATACATTATGGTTAATGTAAATTAGTTTAAGTTCATGATAAAACAAATTTTTCCTTAAGTTTAATCCAAAGAACAATAGTCTTAAGAGGTATCCCTTGAAATTAGTGAGGAAAATTCTGCCTAGTATATTATCTTGGAGACTCCCAATGCATATTAATGCATTAATATCTCTAAGGTAAAATTGACTTAAAGGGATTTGTTTTACATGATTTAATACAATGTTTCCAAACTTATTCAAACTCACAGGACAAGTAAGTTCCCAAAAGTATTCCCAAAGGAACAGCTAGTTGTTTGAGGAAGAAGTAAATTAAAGGTATGTTAATTGGCTTTTATTTTTCTCTTCATTTATTTGGGAAATATAATTTATTTTTATATTATTATTTGGGGTAATATAACTTGTTACCTCAAAGAGTTTCAGAACCAAATAGTATGCTATAACAACAAATAGTGACCAATCAAATTGTTGCCCAAGTTCGTCGCACTATGCCCAGCTGTCAGAAATTATTTAAATGATAGGATAAAATAATAGTTTATTAAGGAAAAGATAAAATGTATTTTATTGATGTTGCCTTTTCAAAAGAAGACTTTTAAAAGAAGCCAAATAGTCTAATCATAAAACATAATGAATTAAGAATATACTATTTTGCTTGAATAGTAAAAATAGGATTCTGAATTCTCTCAAATACAAATGAAATTGTAATTCTAAAATTCCCACTAGCATAAAAAGATTTATAAGTTTAGATAAGTTCTATAAAAATTTTTAGGTAAGTTCTATAAATTTTTTCGAATTTCTACACACACTATAGAAATGAGCTCTAGCTCCTAAGAACAGCAAATAGGTAGTGAGAAGCAGTGGGAGGAATCTGAGTTGGAGGAATGTATATGTGACAGTGCTGAGGGAGAAGGGGCCGAGGAAAGAAATACATGCTGTTTCAGTGCAATCCCTTTCAAAGTTTCAAAGGGATTTTCAAAGAAATAGAGCAAGTATTACATCTAGGGAGGTATGAACCTATACCCCTACATCATGTACAGTGTTGTAAACATCCATTGCCTTAGTACCTTAAAAATATTCTGCATTTTTAAAATACAGAGTACCTATTTTTAAAATAAAAGTACCTTAAAAATATTCTGTTTAATGGTAGGGTAACTTCCATACAACATTGCTTTGAGAAACAAATGAATACCTAGAAGGTTGTTTTAATTCTGTAATCCCATTTTACACTGAAGAAAGTCAAGGCTCAGAATTACCATGGAATACCCTGGTAATAATTAACATTGCCTAGACAACATCTCTAGTGTCTTCTGATATGTGTTGTGTCTCTATGTGCTGGAGGGTTTTAACTTCTTCAGTTTGGAATGTCCAGAAACTTGAGAGGTCCATGGACACTTCTCAGCAATATGTGGCTTTTTAAAGGCATGCAATTATTGTTTTCAAAGATGGCTTACTAAGTTTATTGGTTGAGGAGAATTATTCATCTTTGCATTTACCATTGTATCTATTATTAGGATAGGTATATAGTTAAATGAATGCCTTCAACTATATATTTCATTGAATAACTGACTTTTGGCAACTACGACAGGTAGCTGTTTTATCAAATTGATTTATCCTGTGGACATATTATAATATTTGAGAAGAGATTTGTTACTTATAAATGTTAGTGTTACTATCTCACTGACAGCAAATTGAGGCAAATAAATACCCTGGGTAAATTAGATAAGCAGCTCCATGTTTCAATAAATTTTGTTTTCATTTGGTTTTGTTCTTTTATTTTGACATGTAAACAAGTCACTCAGTGACTCACTTAAAAATTCTTTAAGTAAATATTCTATGTGAAGCATATGGAATTCTTTTTTAAGCTATGAGGCAGAGGATAAAAACAATTTTGCTTTAAAATTTATTGTGATTATATTGAATTTTAATAGTTCATTTAATTCAGTTAATTTGTCCCTTAGATTACTAGATAACAGTTTCTTAGATAAGGCAGTATTTTATTCTTTTTGTATCCCATCATTTGCATAATGCCTGGTAAATGGAAGAATGAGTAAATGAATGATTGGATAAGATATGGCATTAAAATATTCCAGCCTTGTGCTATTAGCTACTGCTTCAAAAAGTGGATGTATAATAAGAACACATTCCCCCTTTTACTCATTTCACAGTTTTGTAGAAATTATTATAATTAAGAACCCCCTGTTATTATAAAACAGAGTTTGGATTCTCAGGGCTGTGCTGTTGTCCAGAATTGGAGACTGTTCTATGCTGAATGCCTCTGACTTTCCCAAATTCATATACAGAAACCTAAACCCAAAGTGATTGTATTTGGAAGTAGGGCCTTTGGAAGGGTAGGTCGTGTGTGGAGCCATTATAAATATCAGTGACTTCTGGAAGAGTCGCTGTAGAGCTCCCTCACCCTCACCCCTTATGGAACAAGGAGGAAAGCCCTCACCAGACACTAAATCTTCCTGTACTCTGATCTTGGTCTTCTATCTACAGTATTGTGAGAAAGAAATGTGAGCCTATGATCCTCTGTCATAGTAGCCTGAACTACTTAAGAGCTACGATCTCTTGCTGATGAAAGGATATATAAATACACACACACAAATCTTTCTCCCATGCACTTACATGTACACTGGGGACCCAACCCTTACTATATTAATTCAGTATTAATGTGAACTTTATATGCTAAAAATTGGTTATGGAGTCTAATTGTCTGTAGTGGGAGTCTTGCTTTCCTTATTCTCAAAGATAGGGCAAAGGAAAATTTAAAATAATTAGACTGTTTCCTAAATAAAATATCTAGAACAATTAAAAACGACTCTCAGAGTACAGAAATGCTTTGATATATTAGATCATTCTCTTTGTATTGTGACCTCTTGCTCTTTTAACTTTAGTTGGCAATTTATAGAGATGTGAAGGAATTCCCATTTGCTTAAAAATTCCTAAAATTTGCTCTATTTAAATGCATTTTAATCAAAAGTTAAGGAAAAAAAATACTTTAAAACTGTGGAAGCCAAATCAAAATTTTTCAAGACCATCTTTAGGAAACTAGGACTTGTATTTTCACAAACTGATTGTTTTCAAAGTTATAGCCACCATGTGTGAAAATACACATCCAGAGGTTGTTTACATTTCCTTCTTCTAAGTGGGGTTCAGTCTTTTGAAGCCACCAGTTACATACAACACTATGCAATTCTTCCTGGTATTAAGAATACACCAAATAAGCAAGAGAGGTTGGGATGAATACAAAATGAAACAAATTTATCTCATCATATATTCTGTTTCAAACCTGATGAAATTATTTATGTTTAAACCCTATTGAAGCTACTTTGTAATGATTGTGTTAGAGCCTATTCAGATCAATTAAGTATCAAACTTTATCTAAAAGCTTGTATGTTGTACTTGTAAAGTTTCAAAAATTTTCTACTTGAATCTTAGAGAAAATGATGATTTTTTTTCAGGCTCATTGAATTACAGTTATAATTTATCTACATGTTGAAGTGGACATTACTAGTAATTTTTAAAAATTGCTGTTTTAAAATTCCTACTTAGAGATGTGGTACATATATACAATGAAATATTACTCAGCAACCAAAAAAAAAAGAAACACATGTCCTTTGCAGCAACTTGGATGGAGCTGGAAAAGATCATGCTTAGTGAGATAAGCCAGAAAGAAAAAGAAAAATACCGGATGGTTTCAGTTATAGGGAATATAATGGACCAGGCAAGAAAATAATAAGAATAATGAACAGTCATATACCAAACATTTTGTGGGGGTGGAGTGGGAAACAGGATCCAACTTGGGGGTGGGGAGGAAAGTGCACAGGACTATGGTGATGGCACATGAGTGACTCGGTGATGGGAAACACACGGAGATTACAATTGAGATGAAAAAAAAAATGATGTACAAATAAACTATTATATATATATATAAATATATATTCATACAGAATGGTCTGTACCCATTCTGTATGAATAAATAAATAAATCTTAAAAAAGTCCTACTTTATTGGAATATAATTGATATATAACATTGTAAAGTTGAGGTATATAATTGACAATTTGATATATGTATGCTTTATGAAATCATTACCACAATAGGCTAATTTGCACATCCATCACCTCACAAAGTCACCATTTTCTTTCTTTCTTTTTTTTTTTTTTGGTGAGAGCTTAGGAAATTCAATCTCAGCCACTTTCAGGTATACAATACATTTTTTTTTTAAATACATTTAAGTACCAATACATCCTTGTTAATACTTTGGAAGTGCGGGGGGCCTTGACCTGCAAGGCCGGGGAGTCAGGGCCCCAGATCCGGCGAACAAAAGAAACAGTCACACACGTGTATCAGAACAAAGAGAGAGCGAGCGAGCGAGCGAGAGAGAGAGAGTTTATTTTGTTTTTATCTGGTTTATATAAAATACAAGAGGTGGGGGATGCAGAAGTCGGGAAGGGAGAAAGCCAATGGACACTAGACATGTAGCAGTGTTTGATAACATGGTTCTCGCGAGGGGCGAAAATGGGCGAGAATGGAGAGTGTTTTGATAATAGGTGGGCGAGAAAAGAGGAGAAGGAAAAGGTGGGGGCAGGGAGTTCTTCCCACATGCCTTTTACAACCCGGATGTTTTTCTCTATCCAGACTTCATTTCACCTTTTTATGACTGCTGACAGACACCAGATGCCGGCCTCGGTCCCCAACATGGAAGTACAGAATTTCCATCAACACTCCCACCACTGGAGCCCCCTAGTGCTCCACCATCATCCTTTGTGTTCTCTCTGCCCTTTCCTCTTCTCTCCTCTCTGCAAGTCTCACTTTTATGGGCAGATTTCAAGCATTGGCTTTAAAATGGATCTTCGGCTGACCCTTAGTTTGGGCTCCCTATATTCCACATGTATGTGACACCAAGAACACTGTATTTTTAATGATACTCACCATGTTGAACATTTAGCTTCTTAGTAGTTATTCATCTCATAATGGAAAGTTCGTAACTTTGACCACTTTCCTTCATTTTCCCCACCCCATTTGTTCTTTTCCCTGACTTTGGTATTTTTAGACTCCACGTATAAGTGGGGCAGTATAGTATTTATCTTTTTCTACTTGACTTATTTTACTCAGCTTATTACTATCAGAGTTTATCCAGGCTAATGCAAATAGCAGAATTTTCTTTCTCTATGGATGAGTAATATTTGTTTCCACTGTATGTGTGCATGTATTCATGGATGTCTGTGTGTATTTGCACACACAGGTGTAATATATTTTATGTTATCCTATTATCAATAGGTGCAGGTTATTTTCATATTCATATTCATATGTTTATTGTAAATAATGCTGCAGTAGACATAGAGGTGCAGATATCTTATTGAGATTCCAATTTCATGTATTTTTAATACATATTTAGAAATAGAAATACTGGATCATATTTTAGTTCTACTTTTAATTTTTTTATCAGTCTAGTTACTGTTTTCCAAAGTTTCTAATATTAATTTATTTTCCCACTATCATATATCAATTTCCTTCTTCCACATTCTGGTCATCACTGGTTCTCTCTTACCTTTTTTAGAAAAACTATTCCAACACGTGTAGGTGATATCTCATTGTGATTTTAATTTGTACTTCTCTAATGATTATTGAGCTTGACAGCCTTTTCATAAATCTGTTGCTCACTTCTATATTTTCCTTAGAAAGAAAAATGTATATTTAGGTTCCTTACCCATTTTTAAATAAGATTTGGTGGTTTTGCTTTTTTTTTTTTTTTTTTGCTGTTGAATTGTCTGATTTCCTTAAATAGTTTGGATATTACACTCTTATCAAGTATATCCCATGCAAATATTTTCTTCCACATTGTAAATTGCCTTTTATTTTCATTATTTGATATAGTCCCACTTTATAGTTATTTATTATTTATTTGTTGAATAGATCATAGTTTTTTTTTTTTTTTTGGGTTGAATAACCTTGCCTTCTCTGCAAAATATTAGTTGCCCACATATACAGAATTTATGACTGGGCATTCTTTTCTTTTGTTATATAGGCCTGTTTTTAGATAATAGTGTACTATCTTGATTGCAATAGCTTTATAATATAGTTTGAAATCTTTAAAAAAAAACTATCTAGGTATATAAGAGCTGGGGTATAGGTAGAGGGTGGTGAGAGGATTATCTAAACACAGTGGGGAGTAGAACAGGACAATCTACTGAAATACACTGTTGAGGGGAGCAGTGGGAAAGATAGGAGAGGTCTGCTGTGCCATATGGGTCACCTTCCTGGCCTGATGGGGATTGAACTCATGTTGCAGTGTCTTCATAGTGCTGAGACTTAACCCCTTGTCTCACCAACAAGGTTGTAGTCTGAAATTTTAAGTGTGTTCTCTCTTAGGATTATTGTGATTGTTGGGATTTTTGCAGTTCCACATAAACTTTAGAGTTATTGTTCTATTATATTTTAAAAAATGTGGCTTTGGTCTTAGTTGTTAAGATTCTTAAAATTATTAATGTCCCTAATTTGTGCTTTCTAGATAGTAAAACAATTTGTATAAAAAGAACCTCATTGTTTAGAATTAGTAATATGTTTATAATGACTGTATTTAGAATAACTTTGAGGTGGTTCTAATTTTAAAAAATACATTTTGACTTAGCATTCAACAGAATGGCTATGATTAGCATTAATTTTCTATTTTAATTATCTCATTGAAGGATACCTAGTTGAATAATCTGGGCCGTGTCAGGCATCATTCTTTATTCTAGTAGATGTACAGGTTATAAACATTTTTCCACAAAGAATTTGGAACTTCCCTATGGAGAAATTACCTTTTTAATTTGAGAACCAAGAAGACAAACATGTCATGAACAAAAATATCCCAGAATATCTCAACTTCCCCGCTTAAAATATATCAATGAAAAATATGACAATTATTAGTAGAAAATGTGATAATGATGTTCAATAGAACAACAAATATTTATTAGTACTATCTAGTACTGTCAGCACGGTTTTTAATCATGTTGGTAAATGATCCATTGTAATTGAGCCTCAGGGTATGTCCACCATGGTAGAAGACCAGCTAGTTATAAAATGATCAGATCTTCTAGTCCTCTGTCTTACTAATTGTGTTCATATTTCCTGTCTTTTGCTATATATGACAGAGAATAAATCCCAGATATACTTTGGTGTATATTCTCAGATAAATGGTTTTGATGAACTCTGCATTATGAGGTTGCTGTGGTCTTGGTTACTCTTAAGTTTTATAGATTGCTTTTTATAGCTAGACTATTATGATTATATTAGGTCAGTTCATTTGGTTAATACAGAAAGTCTTACAATATAGTAAAGTATTTCATGTACTTCATAACAGTTATCAAAAAGCTGTGATCTAAGAAAAAGCTTTTATTTAGAAGGGAGAAAACAACAACAATCTTATCGAATACAAACCATACATTATCATTTTAAACAGGTTTCAGTAGAGTATTTTCTGATCAATGACTGGTTAAGATTTTGCTCAGCCTGTGGTCTAAAGATTCTTGATTAGCTGTGTTAGGAGAGTTCCCTTAGAAACACTGAACTGTTAACATTTCAGTGCTTCCATTTTGACACATCCTGTTAAAGGTTACCCAAAACTAACTAAGGAAGGCAATAATGAAGGAGGATAGAAGTGGGATAGGAAAAAGGGTTTTGTGAGAAATTGAAGAATTTAACAAAGAAATGGTAGCTTAATGTGATATGGTTGATTTTTTTCAATGTAGCAAGGGTGATGAAATTGGACAGCATTTTTATCAGTTTAGTTGTTATTTTTCATGTAGAATGTCGATTTAAACCATTTTAGTAGTTTTATAGAAGTTTCTGCAAAGTATTTCCATTTTAAAATGAAAGTTGCTGATGAAAACTGTATTGGTTTTCTATTACATAATCGCATCAAGAGCTTTTCCTTTCATAAGCAAAATTAAATCTGAGGTTTAACTGTACTAAGGAACTACTGTTTTGCATACATCTTTTGGTGTCCTGACGTCACACTATGAGACTACATGGTAGCAATTTTGCAAGTGGATATCATTCTTACTTCAGTTTCCAATTTCTGATTATCTTTAATTGTAAAATATTTAGCTTTTTTTTCTTTTTCTCTTTTCCTGTTTCTTACCTTTCTCCCAAATTGCTTTTTACTTTCTTCTTCTGTTTCCTCCTCTTTCTTCCTATTTCCCCCTTTCCTTTATCCCTCTATAAATTAAAATGCAGTAAAGAAGTTGATTATTTTTAGAAACTTAAGCATCACAGTTCATGTTACTATAACTGAGATAATTTTGTTATTTGAATCATTCTCCTTATATATTCTATCTAAATATACTCACACACAAGATGAGCTACTCCTATTTCATTTGAATTATAAACATAACCTCAATTATCAGAAGAAAAAAAAAGTTAATGCCGAAAGCAGTCTCTGACTTCACCATAACCTAGTCATGACCTCACCAAAAGTCTTGAAAGATTTGTCACAGTCTAAAAGTAAGTACCACCTTACTTTCTGGTCATAAAAATGTTCCAAATGCTTTAGCATCTGTCTCCCTATTTCTATTTCATGCATTCTCTCCCCATATTTTTACTTAGAACTACATCATTCAGTTTGCAGAACATCAAACAAGAAACATTTTTCTGGTCTATCCTGCCAAATTCCACATTGCTGTTCTCTCATACCCAACCCATTTTTCTGTCTGGGAAAATTTTATCATGTTTAAGACTCAGTTAAAGGTAAGCCTATTTCTCCAATTAGGAGACTTCTGAACCCTGAATGCCTCTGGTGTCTGCCTATTATCTAGCAACTATATGTGACTTCTGTATTTTGTATAACTTTATAATTATATTCTAAACTCTTAGAAGGCAAATATTTATCTCACCCTATAATTCTTTTTTTTTTTAGTTTTATTTATTTATGCATACAAAGACTGGGGTAAGGCCAGAAGTGCAAGGATAAGAGGATTTGCCAAAGACAAATTGGGGAGCAGAATTGGCAGACTGAAATACACTACTGAAGGGAGCAGTGGGCAGGAAAGGAGAGGTCTGCCATGCCATGTGGGTCACCTATCTGGCTGGGGATGGAACTTGTGCTGCAGTGACTGTGGATAGCTTCATAGTGCTGGGTTTAACCTATTGCAACACCAGGTAAGGCCCCTATCCTATCATTCTTAACTGGTTTTAGTATTATGGTAATTTGCATGTGGTAAACGGTTAATAAAGTGAATGGTGACCTGGGCACCATTGTTAGCAGTGCAGACCTGGGTTGGCTGCCTGTCACTACATGCCAGTAAGCAGACACGGTAATTGTATCTGTCAGCATAATTTTTTTCAGATCAGTAGCCAATGACATGAGTGAATGGTGTCTATGGTACTCTGAAGAGACTGTTCTGCCATCTCATCTCGAGCTTGGCTTTTTTATAGAGGTAGCCAAAGATAGTCATAAGCAAATAGTCAGTCAGAATAGCCCATCATAGCTGATATTTCCAGTATTTATCCTGTTTAGCCCCCGGAAGTCATTATCAGCCACCCATTTATCTTGACCCTGGTATATGCTATTGCATCAATGCCCAGTGTTTCTTTGTATATCACTGAAACACGAATCTCAGCTTAAAACAAGAGTTTTAGTTCTCAGGAAACAGATCATTAGTTATACAGTGTGTAAGTCAAGACTAAACCGTGAGTATACATGAAGATTTCTATACTGGGTATTTGCCCTTCTCTTCCTCCTGAGCCTCCTATACTGGGTATAGTGTCCTTCTCTTCCTCCCAAGCCCCCTATCAAAGTGACATTAATGATTATTTTGATAGTAAAACTTTTTACAGCACTTACTATATGCCAGAACTGTCCAGAGCACTCTAAATATTTTAATTCAATAAACTTAATCCTTGCAGCCACCATGTGTGGTATTTTTATTTTATAGAAGAGAAAAGTGACATACAGAGAAGTTAAATGATTTCCCTAGGACCATATTACTGTTCCATCGTTAGGCCCTGGAGTGAAGTCTGAGATTACTGATGGCAGAAAGAATCAATGGTATCTAGGACACCGGCAATCACCTGCAGGCTGCCTAGAAAGCAACACCCAGGGAGGGCCTGTGAAGTAGGGGAGAGAGTGGCTTTAAACTCACCCTGGTGGTCATCTGCCCCTAAATGGCCTTATATTTTGATCCCTTACTTGTGGAATGAAGATCAGGGAGAACTAAATTTCCCTCTCCAATGGAAAGTCAGAGGCAAGACCCTCATTGAATAGCCTAGGGGAGGGTGATGCACCTATATCTCTCAACCCCATGAAAATAGAGAGTCCCACAATACCATTCACAGTCCTCCCTTGGACCACTGCCAGGGGACTTGCTTCAAAATGAGCTTTCTCCAAATAAATGCTCTTTTCTTGGTCTGAATATAGCTTTGACTTCTAGCTATAGTCAGCTGAGGACCTTTCAACCAGGTAACACTATCAGTGGGAAAAATACAGCCTCTGAATCCAGGAAGACTGCTACCAAAATCCAGATTTATGACCTTATTAATTTGCTTCCTGGCTTAAAAACCTTTAGTGTCTTTCCTGTGTATAGGCAGTTAGCTTATTAGCAGAGCGAAAACAATTCCACTTCACTTTATAGCCCCTGCATAGATTTTTAGATATTTATTTTTTCAGATGACGAAGCCTACTCTCATATTAAACTAAATCACTGTAACAATATTAACTGCTTTGTTGGCCACCACATGCAAATTCTTTCTCTGCCTTTGAGAATGCAGTGTGTGGAGAGGTTAACAGGCCATGTGACATGGCAGGAAAACCCACAGGAGTAAAAGACACTTTGTAATCCAGCCCCATGGAATTCCTGAAAGCGGAGCAATTGGAAGAAGGAAGGAGTGTGGCAGCCATGTAGAATGGGGAGAAGAACTGAGGCCACGGGGCAGATGGTTCTTGTGGTCTTTTAGCCCTTTTTCAGCATCAGTGCTTTAACAAACAGCATCTTCTTGCTCTCTCAGGAGTCTCTGTAAGCTACCATCTGGATCTTGTGGTGAATTCAGCTTGGTTGATACTTTTGAACTTTGTTTCTCTCTTTTCCTCTCAGTATTTTGAGCATGTTCTCCACTAAGAATTGCCTTGGGTTCATTCTAATGACAGCTCTGTTTTGGGGCCTTACTTGTTCTGCTTTGGTTGGCCCAAATTTTGAAATCTTTCTCTTCCCTACTTTTCTCCCTCTCTGTTGCCTTTGAATCTCTCACAGTTAAACATATTTGGGCACAGTAGAATTGCTTCTTTTACTTTGATGCTCCTGGGTCACCGTGAACACATAGGATGAGCAACATGGGCTTTTCCCCTTAACATTTTGGGGGTCCGAGGGCACCATTCAATTATGTGCAATATCACTTAAAAAACTGTCTATGTAACTACTGTATTCAGCTGGTGGAGAAAAGCACTGCTGTTGGGTGAGAATTCTCAATAGTCACATTTCCTTGATTATCTCCTACAGTTTCCTCCTTGAAATTTACATTCCTTAGGGCCACAGTATATGAAGAAATGCTGGCTTGACAGACATGTTTTAAGAACCATTGCTCCTCATTTTTATATGCATAGATGAAAATAGTAGAACAGAATTGTAGAAACAAATTTGGCACAAAGTAATAAACCAAAACAACAAAATAAAGACTTGCTTTATGGAAAGCTGCAAGTCCCAGTAGATTCCCTTTTGCCTTTTTGACTTTATTTATTGGAAAAACAAATTTTTATAACAGGTATGGTAGAGCAGCAATAAAGATCAAGTTGTCAGCATATGGCTTCCTAACAAGATAGTTTATGAGATTAATGCATCCGCCTATGTGTTATGCATTGATAACGCTAGCTCCACAGAAATGAAACGTCACAGGTAGCAATGTGTGCTTTATTACTTAATTTGTGGTCTGTCTTTGGATGGGACAGGGAATCAATGTCTTTCTACTAGTTTCTGTGTTTTGTTTTATGAGTACCTTTCCTACATTTTCTTTTCATTGATGAATTTTTCATGTTAAATAACTGGTCATCTGATGAAGTAGTTGGGCACCAGGGATTAGGAAATGTGAGTATAAGGGCAATTAAAGGTTATATGAACTATTTGTCAGTCCACATAATAAAGTAAGTCTCACTTGTAATGATGGGCAAAGAATAAAATGCATTATATAAATAAAAGAAGACATGATGAACAAAGAATAAAACAGAAAGGTATACTTTTTATAAAAAGATTAGACATTTAACATTTCATTCTGAGAAGTTGTCTGTGTTCAGCTATGTATACCCATTCTTTTTCAGTTCCCCTTCCCCACTCCTGCTAACTCTCTTAGGAATGGAAATTGGTAATCTTGTAATGATAGCTTTTCAGACGAACTTGAAATTGCTATAACAGTAGGATAGGGAAAGGGGAAGAATTTATGATGTTGATGATGAATGTATAGATATCATTTCTGGTGCCATTTAAGGGTTATGACATAAATTGTTCAAATTTTCTTTTGGTCTCTGTGGACTTCAAAGTGGAATTTATCAAATGCCAAGAGAAAAGTATGCCTGTGCAATGCCATAGGCCTCACACTGTTCTGTGCTTTGGAGTCACGTAATTGGGTAGCTGTAGAATGAAGTAGTATAAAAGGTGAATTTTGGAGTTAAAAGTGAGCTCAAGTCATAATATTGCAAGTTTTTTTTTTTTTTGTTAACATTATTCATTTAGTCAACACCTATTAAATTTTTCTTATATGACAGTTATGGCTCTCAGCACAGATAATTTGAATAAGATGTCATTCCCAAGTCCCCAAATGCAAGGAACTAGTGAGAATATAAAAGGTAAAAATGACATTGTTCTAGTTGTTTACATAGGGTCCTTTATAAATAAATGAGAAAGATAAAGATGCAATGAGATGGAGGACATTTGATGATACTCAAGAGGGACAAATTTGAAGCAGTTCAATATAACTAATATAAATATATAGCCACTATGTCAGGATGTATAGGTAGTGGTCAAGTAGTGGTGGTTCCTGTTATAAAGAAAATGGGTTTAAATTTAAACCTGCCAGACTTGGAGTGAGTGCCTTGAATAAGTTATAATGAAGGCATATTCTGATCAAACTTGCAATTTACAATGATTGCTTTGAATAGAAGGCTACTACTATATCTATCTTTTATTTCAAGTTGAAAAAAAAAAAAAGGCACAGGGTCCTGGATAACTAGTTAGTGACATACAGAATATTTTTACCTCTTTTCTGAGGCATGACAGAAATAACCAGACCTGTGTCAGTAGGATGATTCTAACCATGTGAGGGATGGGATGTTGTAGGAACTAATCAGTGAAGCACCAGGGGACGGCAGCATGAAGAACCTAACACCTAAACTGAAACTGAATGGTCCCTGAAATCCAGATCCTCATAATAGGAAGGGAAGTCCTACGAAATTAAAATAACATTAAGTTACATTAAATGGCATGGGAGGAAAGGCAAGAATATCATCAGAGCAAAAGTTTGAAAGAGCTGAGTAGGGGAAGGCAGCAGTTATGAAATATAAATGTTGTTACAGGCTGCCCTACTAGAGACAGCCAAAATGCTGTCTAGTGAAACTAGCCTTCGAAGGCAGCCCAGAGCTTAAGAGAACTCAGCTGATTTCCATAGAAGTCAAATCTAGAGCAAAAGGCAGCATGGACAGGATTGGAAAGTGACTGGGATGAAAATGGACATTATCTAGCACAAAATCCAAACTTAAGGGGAGGGACAGTAACTTCCCCTCTATGTTTCTAGGTTCTTTGCTGAGAGCCCTGCAGTAAAAACATATATATGTATTTACTCCCCCAGTTGACTGAAAATTCTGGATTAAACACCACTTACTAGGGAAAGAGGAGGGACTGCACAGGCTGCTTATGGGACAGGAAATGATTTTTAGGAAAGATGGACAGGAACTTAGAAGAATAGTTGTCAGGATGATAATTTATGGCAGTTTGTCTGTGTGTGTCAACTTCTAGTCTCTTTTCTTGTGATAAGTCAATCTTCTCTGGTTAATTAATCTCCTGGGGAGAGGATTTCTGACAATCCCATTCCTTTTGGTGGATTTGTCTTTAAGCAGATAAGACAAGTTCAGAGAAAAGCTCTCCCTGCATTTTTTTCCCCAAGTATGTACAGCTAAAACTAATCAGTATTCAAAGGCAGCATATTTGGGGATGGTAGGTTCTGAACAACAACGACAGACCTATGTTGGTGCAGCAGGCTCTGTTACCCTTCAAAACATTCCTGCAATTCATAGCACACAGACCCTTCCTTCTTCCACTCCTCCTCATCCTCTTTACCTTCTCTTCTCCTAACTTTTCTCCTCTTTCTCCTTTCTTACCTCTCCCTTCTCTAGCACCAGAAAAGCTGAAGTAAATGATATCAGTAGTGAAACGATTCATCCTCCTCATATAATATTTATCTTTCCTTTTTTTTTTGAACATATTCATTCTAGTTATTTTAAATTTCTTATCTGATATTATTTATTGGATAACATGATTTGCTTCTACTGTCTTTGGCTTCCTGTTTAGAATTGTATTTATTTTGTCAATTATGTGAGATCTTATTCATAAAATAATCCTAGAGGATCCAGATGTTACTATCCTCCACCGAAGAGCCTGTCTTCCTTCCATGGCTAGGCAAATAGAAAGGAAAAGGCTGGAATAAAAAAGTGGTGATTGTGTTTGCACTGGATTACAGCTTGGTAAAACTCAGCCTACATCTCTCTGTTAACTCTGTTTGTAGTGTTTGACCCTTCCAGAATGCTTATTTCTCCAGAACCTTAAAGTGATGCCAGGATAATTACTTTGTTCCTTTGGAAGCTTTCAGTTTATCTTCAGCCTCTTGTACTTGGCAGCTTCAGATTTTGTGAAATGCTTTGTGATGGCGGCCAATCACATATTCAAGTACAAACCTCCTCTCTTTTGTACACTTGTGTTTTCTGGTCATTGAGAAATTGAAAGAGAATTTTTCAGTCTTTAAGTTCAACTGAGATCTCTCTACTACCCCACTGCACCATTGCCCAGCAAATGACTGTGTATTTGAGTTTGCACAAAGGTCAAATGCATCACACCAGCATAAGTAAGCACAAAACGGTTTTTTAGTTTCTTTTTTCCTGAAGCAGTCTTTCTGCTTCATAGAAGTCTGGGTTTCTTAGTCCCTGTCCCCAAACTGCAAATATCCCTAGAATTCATGCTACTTTTCTCCTTGCAATTATAGTTTACCTAGAATGCATCACTTCTGCAATTCTTTTATGCCTCAAATTCTAAATTTCAGTTTGCAATTGGACATTTTTCAAGATGGTACAGTAGAAGAATTGGCTTTCTTGACTTACTTTACCACCAATTCAATGCTGAAGTAATTCAAGAAAATGTTCTCTCCCAACACAAAAGTAATTTTACTTACAACATTCTTTGATTTTAAAAATGCATAATGAAGAAAACTTATACATTTATAATACTTTTAAATAAATTTGAATTTATGAGTATTTGAAAAACACTACACTTATGCTTATTAGATTTTTAGACAGTAGACAAAATATTGTGGCATGTGAATTCACAAACTGCTTGCATGGATGCAAGTTATAGATTTGAAATATAGATTTGAAAGTAGTAGATCAGGTGTTTTTTTTTTTTTTTTGAAATATACTCAAAATCAATAACCTGACATGTTAAAATATAATCTGAGGCATACTAAATTTTTAAGAATTTATTTGAGCAAAAACTGATTTCTGATTTGAATCAAGTAGCAAAGCAGAAGTAATTAGGAATACTCAAGACATAGTCCAAGTGAGTCTTTTATAGAGAAAAGGCAAAGCAAGGGAATTATTTGGCTATTGTTTTAGTATTTACCCAATTTGAATAGTATAATTGGCTCTTTGTGATTGGCTGCCCTTAGGTTTTAATTTCTTAACCTTGAGGCCTACATTGGCTTAGGTTTGGTTTTGTTTATTAGGCTGCTAAGTCCTTACAACCATCTCGGTCTTATGTCAGCTTTGTTTAACTGCTGACATTAATCAGACTTTGCCAATTCTTAATCCAGATCAGAAAACCCTGTACCTTCTCAAGGTGAATGTGTAAGCAAATGAGATACTACATCTAACTGCATAACAAATTTCTCAGTTTTGACATGTCACAGGAAACCATCTCTACTTCCATCTTGAGTTTTTCTCAGGAACTCAATAAAGAGAAAGTGAGGGTGATTCAGATCCAGGGAATGAGTAGAAAGACCTCTCCCAATTCTGAAAGAAGGTACCATAAAAGTCTGGTTACTCCAGGCTCAGGGCAGATACTAGACCTTCTGAGACTGCCTGTTGCTTTGCAAAGGCTCATATACTTTTGCCCTGATTGTCTCTGTCACTTAAGTTTATTATTAGCATTTCAGGATTTTTTTTTTCTTTTTAAGACAGTGAAGACCCCCAACATTTAGGGATATATGACTTACTTTTGCACAGGTACCTTTACGCATATCTCTTTTGCACTGTCATCTCATTGCCATCTTGAGGCAGTGTTTTTGTTTGTTTGTTTGTTTGTTTGTTTCATTTTGTTTCTGGTTAGTGCCCTGTGGCTACTAACATCCTACCTTGGTTCCTGACAGCAAGTGCAACACAAAGACATCATTACTGTAGATGACTGGCCTCTGCCATAATGTTGACAAAGCAAAGCCTTATTGAATTCTTCAATCATTTTTGAACTTGTGCAGGGAACACTTGGCCATGACATTGTTTCCACAAAGGGAATGATTTACTAGGGTGTGGCGCCACCTTGGGAGAACTGCAGTAAAGGCTAAACAGTCTGCTCAAGGGGTGAGGGAAGAAAGGTTACTTAGAAAGGAAAGGTGTTTACGGATGTGAGTGGAGTGTAAGATTTCTTCATTTTGGGTATAGGAAAGCACAAGAAGTCAGGGACAGGACAATTCATGACTTTGCTAGAACAGTTGCTTTTTTCTGTGCTAGCTATTTGAAATGGCCCTAGGGTGGTTATTAGATGCTGATGCCATCACTATCCTCATAGGGCTAGTTTCTTAATTAAGTTCCCCCTTATCATGGCCCTAAAGAATGAGATGCAATGGCCTCTAAGGGCAGGGTCAGGTCATTATTCTTGGTTTCAATCTGGAATAATTAAAGAGAATGTCAGAAATGACCCAGTATGGAACGCAACAAGAAAGTAGGTTCAAGGTTGTTGTAGAGTGAATATGAAATATCAGATATTAACATCTTACTAAAGAATCTCATAGGTCCTTTAAGTTAGGTAAAATCTTGTATCTCTCCCCTCATGGGGATTGCTTTTAGCTTGAAATTTACATTGTACTCAGTGAAATGACGGTTTCACAAGAGTTAATATTTTGAACAAAAAAATCAGAGTAGAAGAGGTTTCTTATAGAAATCATTTGCAAAAATAAGTTCCATTGTAAAATGTGAGGATTAATGTGTTAATCAAAGCTTTGTGAACTCTCACATTAAGCAGCTTTGTTATGCTAATTCACTTGTAAATGAAGAATGGAATGATTCTTCCCTTATTGAATATCATTCTTAAAGACCTGATTTAGAAAAATAAGGATGTCCTTTACGCTTGCAAATGATGCTTAGTTTAGATGGAGTCTATTTTAGCAAAAAAGTCACCTTATTTTTTCAAGTTGTTCATACCCATGAAGCTTTGCATTTAGTTTTATTTAGTCTCTGAAATTCATAAAAGAAATATCTGTCCAGGAAAGAAATGACACAAAATAACTTTGGGAATTTATTTCCTCACAGTCTCCAATTAAAAAGTCAATGTAGGGCCCTCCCTGGTGGTGCAGCAGGTAAAAGCACAGCACAAGGAAGCTTGAGCCACTTCCCCAAGAGTTCCATCTCCACCTATCCTGGAGGAAGGAGATCCACATGGCGTGGCAGACCTCCCCTGACCCACCCGCTGCTCCCCTCAGCAGTGTACTTCGTTGACTGCCTGTTCTGCTCCCCATTCTGTCTCTGGTGGATCCTCTCACCCTCCGCATCTCTGGCCTATACCCCAGCTCTGTACGAATAAATAAATAAATCTTAAAAAAAAAAAAAAGTCAATGTATAGTAAAGGAAGCAAATGTGGGTATATTTACACCAGAGATCAAATGAATGAGTTGGGTATTGCATAGTCAAAATTGAGATACAGTTTGCTCTCTAGTGCTTCCCTTTGTTTTTTAAGAATTTGAATTGTTAGAAATGTTTTAAGAGAGAATATGGCATAATCTTGAATTCTGGGTTTTGTAGAAAATGACATGTGACTATACTAGGGCAAATAATGCTTGGTAGTAGGGGCCAGTCGCTCAAAAGGTAAGACCAACTTGTGTTAATGTATCCTGAATAGGCCTCTTGTCACCTTGGTATGGAAACTAGAATTCAGTCCAGGCCCAGTGACCCTCAGGATATATTATCATTACTTCAGCAATGCAAATCATTTTGAATTGGGAACAATGAGTGCCCTGAAGTCTATTCAGTCCTTGAATAAACCCTTCTTCCCTAGTAAGAGAAAAGATAATTAAATCCAAAATTTCTGTCATTTTTCCTAATCAAGGAAGCAATCTGTGCTCCCCCTTTTACGACCTAGATGAATGTAGTTTGAGGGAATCTCATCTAACTTTATCAGTGAGCTTATCTTCTTTAACTGAGCATCTCATGGTTATTCTAAGAGTAAGATGAGGTAACCCCTTCTTATCTGTCATGCAAATTCTTCCTCTTTTCATGGTGTACCCAGGACCTTACATGCAGGAAAAGTATCCCTTCATTTTTACCCAATATTTTTTAGAACTTACAGCCATGTAAATTTTCAGTAGAGAAAAGACAGAATGTTATTAAATTGATTTTTCCTAAGCTAACCAGTTGAGGCTGTTTTGATAATTGATCCAACCTAGAAGGACCCAGAGGGGTATGGGATTATTTCCTTTAGATCCCAACAGAAACAATCCCCTGGAGCTTAATAGCAGCTATTGCTACTAAACTGGCATTCCCTCTAGTTCATGCCAAATGTTAAGTGCAGTGTATCACCATAGCTAGTGCTACTGTTCTTATAACAGAGTTGTAAGGAAAGTGATATATTCATATAATCTGTCTCTCCAAAGTGGGAGGAAAAGTATAAACTGAGAGTCCTACCATCTTCAGCAAAATTATTAGAGGATACTTTTGCAGAAGGTAACAAATTATATATTTTACAATGAAATTTATTCCACATTAAAAATACTGCAAAGACACATTGTAAAATCTACACACAAAAGAGTGAATGATGAAAAACTCAATGAACTGATAAAGAATTGAATCTCATTAGGTTTATTCCTGTGTAGTATTGATTTTTGAAGGCTTGATTTTAATCCAAATGTCATATATTTAATTATTTTACAGATGTTAAGTTTAAAAAAGATCTATTGAATATAGCACAAAGTGTTGCAAACATTTGCATAAGTAAATATATCCCAAGCAACATATAGCTCAATGTGCTGAAGAGTTTACAAGGTATTGACAGAACAAGTATGGGGGAAAATTAAGACATTATATTGAAGTTAATTAGAAAATAGATAATTATTTAGTGTCTGTTGAGAATTTTTAAATCATTTATTCGTGGTAAAAAAGAGTAAAGAAAAATACAGATTCTTCACTGGTAGTTAACATTCCTAAATTTGATGTGAAAATTAAGACCAGCATATCCATGTGCCACCACCAGGATGCTTAAATCAATTTATTGTTTTCAGAAATTTCTTCAGTATAAAAAATTAAAACACATATATTAAACTTGTTATTAATATTATGACTTGAACATTGAATAATCCATCTTTACGTTGCTTAATTAACATAATTGGATGCTTTAATGTTATCAGGAATTTAAATAACTAGATCTGATTAAAGAAATGAACTGACATAACATTCAAAGAAAAATTTTTGATTCCCAACATTTAGAATTTTTGGTTGATACAGTGAACTTAATTCTAATCTTATTTTTTACAGTCAGATGCACATCTATATCATTACAGTCACAATTCCTTGTTTAGTTGTGTCTTTAAGATATTCATTTGGCCAAATAAAATATATAACATTTTGTTTTATTGAAATAAAATCTTAAAAATAAGTTCATAAAAGAATAAGCACATTTTTTTTTCTTTTATATTATCCTGGAATATTTATCAGATCTTATTTGTCACCCTAGGGGGCTGAAAAATGGCATTGAGGGCAGTTAAATTTTGAACTTAGTACTCAAAACCCTGTGTGATACCTGGACCCTCATTGATCCCCTGTCTTTGAGCAAGGTATAAGAGAACCATATGCCTTGTCAGTAGTATGCTCAACATGTCTCTAGCAAAGTAACATCAAAAGTCATTAAAATAAATACTTTCTTCTGTCCAGTAACCACAAGGACTTTTTTTCCATTGTGAAATTTCCAGAGAATTTTCTTCTTTATGGTTTTAATGGGGGAGTAGTCAAGAATATAAATGCTAGAGCCAAAATGCTTTATTTTGTTCTGAGTGTAAGATTTTGGGCAAATCATGTTACCCTGCTTGATACAATTTCTTTAGTCAAAAAGAGGGAATATCTATTTCATCTGGGAATAAGGGTGCTGCTGGGACAAACTTAATTATATGTATAAAAACATGTGTATGTGTGTTTATGTATATACACACATATAATAGTTTTCCTATTCTTGCTTCTATCTTAGATATATGCTCATAAAATTTGTAATAACTTGTATTGTTTCTCATAACCTCACCATGCATCTACAGCATTCCTCATTTATCAAGTGACTATAGGCAAAGTAATAATTCTTCTATCCACCCATGCATTATGCCTATATATAACTTAAGCAATATGTGTTAATTAAATCACCTTTTTTCAGCTACCTTTATAGGTTCAAATGAAGTAACAATCTGGTAGAACAATAACATCATGAACAAACTTCACTATATTTGTAACTAAGACTACAATAATGGTTCATCTAAGGAACTTAAGAAAGGACTTACAGCATAGTTAACTTTTGAATAGAAGCATGGAGTATAAGTAATATATGTTGGTCTACTAAGGGAGTGTGATAGGACATACAGGAAAAGAAGAAAAACGTCTGACGAAATAACCTTCAACCTAAATAATAAAATGAAGGTGTCATAGAGAAATTTGAAGTGTAGCATGAAAGGTAATTATGGCAACATGTAATCTATACAACCCAATTTTTGTCTAGATTAATTTAACCTCCTGAGAAATATCTGGCGAGTGATGGGGGTACTTTAATGAATAAAAGTCATTTTCCTTAATCATTAATAACATATTCAAGCTGTCTAAATTTCAGTAAATATTTATGAAGTATTCCACAAAAGAAAGAAAGAAAGAAAGAAATCAGTACTCTGCCAAGAAGCAAACCAACCAATACAACAAGACTTAAAAATGATGCATTTATTACAACCATCTGGTAGTAAAGAACTTAGAATAATCATGATTAAAACATTCTAGAGACTATTGGAAAGTTAAGTTTCATGCAGAGAGATGGAAGTGACAAGAAAGAATTAACAGACATGCAAAACACACAAACACAGTAGCAGCAAGAAAGAAATACTGAGGAGACTCATTTGTAAACCTAACATAGACAAACGGGAATCAATGAGCTTGACAGACAAATTCAAAATTATAATTGGAGACTTCAATATTCCTTTTTTCAGTAATTGATGGAAGTAGATATAATATTGCGAGGTACATACAAAACTTGAACAAAATTACCAACTCATGTTACCTAATTAATATTCATAAAACTCTCAACCCAGTGAAAAAAAGAATATATTATTTTCAAGCACACTTGAAACCTTTTCTAAGATATACTGCATTCATCAGACTTCAACAAATTTAAAGAGTATGAATCATATAAATATTGAATGATAACAAAAACAAGAACATAGTAACAAGAATATCTTGAAACACCCAAGTAATTGAAAATTCAATAATTAATTTCTGAATAATCTAGGAGTCAGAGAGAAATCTCAAGAGAAATTAAAAATACTTTTAATAAAAATGAAAATACAGCATATCAAATTTTTGTTATGTAACTTAAACAGTGAATTTTAGAAGGGGACTTTATAACAATAAATATTTATATTATAAAAGAAGACATTCTCAAATTAGATAGCTAAACTTTTTTTTTTAAAGATTTATTCATTTGTGGATACAGAACTGGGGTACAGGCCAGAGGCTCAGGGGCGGCGAGAGGCTTCACCAGAGACAGAGTGGGGAACAAAACAGACAGATTGAAGTACACTGCTGAGGGGAGCAGCAGGCGGGCCAGGAGAGGTCTGCCACATTCATGGCACATTCATGCGGAAATCGAACTCATGCGGAAGCGGCTTTAGACTCTCAGTGCTGTGCTTTAACCCACTGCGCCACCAGGGAGGGCCTAGATAGCTAAACTTATAACTACAAAAATAAAGTTAAAACAAGCAGAAGGAGTAATAATATTGACTAGAAAATAATAAAATTGAAAACAAAAAGTAGTATTTTAATCTAAATTTAAAGGTGGTTTTTGAAAAGGATAGCTGGAACAGTTTTATACAGAGTTGACTATTAGTTAAGAGAGAAGACACAGATTATTATTTTATTATTATAGTAATAAAAACAGCCATCACTACAACTTAGTAGCCATTAAAATACATACTATGAACAACTCAGTGCTGATGAGTGTAGATGAAAGGGACCTATTCTTTCAAAGGCATAATTTACTAAAACTTAAGGAAGAAATAATGGATTGCATCATCTTGCTTCAACTAAATTACTGAAGTAACAGTTACATATTCTGATAAAGAAAACCCCAAGTCCAAAATTAGTTCATTGATTAGTGTTTATAGAAGAAGTATCTGTCCTTCCATCTGTGTTAACTTCAGGTACTAGTGAACAGTATTCAAGAACTATCTTACTATTTTGGCTGCTTTCTATAATTTCAAAACACAAATCATTTTAAGAAAACAATGAGGTAAACAATAAGATAGATCCTAAAATATTTGAATTTTTGTGGAAAGGAGCAGATTATTGGAAGTTTCAAAGTATTGAGTCTTCCCATTTGTTTTTCACTTCAGAATTTCTTCCCAGAATTATTTTGACTATTCAAAACTTACTATGAATAGATTTAAGAAGTTGATATTGTTATTGAGATACACATATAAATAAGTAAATGGATCATAGTATAGGAATATAGTTACATAACTGATTTTTAGCAATATACTTCATTGGGGAAAAGGAACACCTTTTCCTAAATAGTGGTGTAGCAACTGATTGCCTTGCTGGGGAAGAATAGTCCTTAACCCTCATTTCACAACAGAAACAAACATTAAATTAAGTAATGTAGCTTTAGAAGAAAGAATGCTTTCAAAAACTTATATAGAAAAAAATCTTTTATAAATAGGGAATGAAAAATTGCTCTTTACAATGAATAAAATTTCTATTTGTCAAACTTCAAGAATTCAAAAATAAGACAAAACAAAGATTGAATTTAATTAAAAAATTTTTTGTTTTTCACTTATTCATACAATAACGGGTGTAGGCAAGAGGGTGCAGGGGTTGAGAGGATTCAAAAGATACAGTCTGGAAGCAAAGCAGGCAGATGTATTGAAACAGATCTCAGAGGGCTATACAAGATAGGTCTGCTATATCATGTGGGTTAGCTCATGGCTGGAGATCGAACTAGTGCCACAGAGGCTGACTGTAGCTTGATAGTGCTGAGACTTTAACCTTTACACCACCAGGGAGGTCCTAGAACTGAACTTTTAATGGTACCCTTAATGTAATATATACTCATGATGGTTTTCAGTGATATACCACTGAAATTTCCATAAGGTTCTAACTTATACAACAACTTGAACAGACATTTTACATGAGAAAATATATAACTGGCCATAAATATATCAAAAACTATTAGAGGAATGCAGATTAAAATTGTAGTTAAACACAACACACTTAATAGGCTGTCTAAAAAAAAAAAGGAAATGCTAGATGATAATGGGGATGGGGAACAAGTCTCATGTTTTGCTGATGGAGTGTAAAAGTATAGAATAACTTTGGAAACCATCTGGCAATTTGTTAAACATATTCCTCTTTATAACCCAACAATTCTATTCCTTTCAGTCCTATAATACCTGTGATAAATAACCTGTCCATAGGAGCACATACAAATTCAGTACTTTCATAACATTTGAAAACAACCCAAAAGTCCACCAATAAAATGATTAATATTTAAACAAATGTGTTATAAGTTACAATAAGACATTACAGGGAAACATAAAGGCTAGAGTCAGGTTAATTGTGTTGAGAAATTAATGAAAGAGGAAAGACAAAATTCTTTACTTTACTTTTATGTATTTTTTTTTCTCAGTGTGGTAGTATCACTACCTAAATAACACTTTGGATGCATGTGTGTGGCTTCACCTTAATTATACATAAAGTTCTTTTGATATTTGCTAGAGGTGAATTGAAAGCTAGACATTAGGCATATCACATAACAGAAACACATAATAAATATTTTTTTCCTGCGTCCTGACTAGCTTTTGAAACATCTGTAGCACATTCATATAGTTAAAAATATTAGGAATTATTTTTATGGCTCTTCACTCCATTTCATACAAACAAGCATGTTTTTATATAGTTTTACAGCACAAGGTACTATCCAAGAAAACCACTAGCATGTACGGAAGATAAGTCAATGTTTGCCAAGAATTTTTCACTGTTCTAGGAAATCATAATATTAATAATGATGTTAGTATATAAGATTCCAGAATAACACATTCGTATCAATCTACTTTTATACTTGTTGCATTAACAAATATCCCACAGACAACTGTAGGTAGATATTTCAATATGCAGTTTGTGTGTAGTCCTGCCCAAATATTTTCAAACTAAAATTTATTTTATCAAAATATATTCTTATAATATTTATGTTACATTTAGAACTTTGTATAGGTTATATATGTATGTATACATATATATGTATATATATATGTATACATATATATATACACTCACACATATATATTGCTATATGTATAAAATACAGATTATTATCCATTCAGTTCATTGTAGAACAGAAATTTGAGCAGTAAAATATTTGTAATAAGAAAGTCTATAATCACCATTTTGAAAATGTGGAAAGAAAATATGTGATAGTAATACAAAATTGGCACGTTAACTAATTCCTAAAGCTATAGACATAGGAAGAGGCAGCAGTCAGGATGAAGGTAAATGTGAATCAGTATGAGTACTATTAACTTAACAGAATTAAATAAGATGACTAGAAATAATAATTCCCTTAGTATACTTAAATATAAGACATGCCTTGTAATAACTCATCTGATATCTGTATCAGATGATCTTAGTATGTATTTCTGAGTAATTTGTTATTTCCCATATTACCACTGTCTCCCGACTTGACTCTAAGCTCCTATGTATGGAGACCCTGCTGCATTTCAACTACATACATTTCTGAGCACATAGTGTTGACACATGTTCAGTGCTCAATGCTCACAGTCAATTGCCCATTTGAGTATGGAGCCTGACAGATGTTGATGCAGAATGGTGATGAGACAGAGAAGGATCTTGGCAGATAGAACAAACAGCCAAATTTGTTACAAATGATACAGCTAACCTCTCCTGTACCTACTTTTATCTCTGATTTTAAAATGTCAGAAAGAGTGGGCTCCCAGCCAAACATAACAGATGACTTGACTTTGACCTTTGAAACAGTGAAGCTTTAAGTAATGGTTTTGACTTGTGGGATAAATTACTCTGGCAACAGAGGGTGAGTACCCCGTGTGCCAGATGAGGTGAAAGTTGTCCTGTTTTGTTATACTGTCTTACCATGGCTTGATTTTTCTCTATACTGATGCTTTAGAGCTATTCTCAACACCTTTTGATCCTAACAGAAAGAGCAAGAAGCTTCTTATCTCTGTTTTTCAGATGAGGAAACTCAAGCAGGAGGTTATATTACTTGGGCAAGATCAGTCAGGATATCAGCAGGTTAAAAACAAACATGAGATTTCCTGAGGTCAACACTTGTGTTCTAATAAGTCACATCACCAAATCATACAGAAATATAATTGAGAGGAAATAATGTCTGAATTTATTCTTTCAGATTTTTATTACTTAAAGTCAGGTTAAATAGATTAGAAAACTCAGTAGAAACTTACATAACTTAAAAAATATTTGTTTTATAATATTAAGTAACACGAGAAGCACTCACAAAGCACCTTCATAGTTATGGGCAAGTTGTACCTGGCACATGTACTGAAATTAAAATGAATTATATTCTAGATTTAATACTAAATCATTTGATGGTACTTTGATAATATTTAGTGGTTTAGATATCAAGTACTGTGTGTGTGTGAAAGGAAGGCAGACAAGTGACCTCCAAAACACATTGGGACCATGTATGATGGAAACACATTTTGCAGTCTATTAGCTATCAGTCCATATTGTAAAAATTCAAAGTAACAAATTACAGATAATATCAATAGGTCCTCTGTAAGGCTCTTGTTACTTTCCAGATTATTTTTCTACGTAGCACTTCCCACAGTCTAATTTTCATTTTAGAATTATAAACACCATTCCTTATTTATGTTCCTGCAAAAAGTGATTTGCCCAGAGTATGCACTTAAGTGTTGAATGTAGAAGCTGCAAGTAAGACATTCTGAGATTATTTTGGTTAAGATACTTCTGGATTCAGATAGTTAAGAGAATGTCATACAAACTGTCAGTGTGGGTACTACACAATGAAAGCTTTTATACTTAGGAACTGTACTCCACAAATTGGCACTACAAGAGATATGTAGTTTTTGACTACATTTCTATGCACAAAACAAGGAAACAACTGAACTGAAATGATTCTCAGAATTTGTCATCCAGAAAGGAATCATGAATCTGTTGCTGGTCCTCTTAGACATAAGAAGATAGGGCTGAAAAGCCAACCAGTCTTTTCACTGTTTAGTCTGAATGTTCCTCATATCAAACATCTCTTTTACTGACCAGTAATGTTGTAAAGAAATTTGCATGATCAAACTAATCTTTAGAGCAATAAAGACAAGACATTCTGTTTTATTAATAAAAGGTAGAGATGGTGCTAAATAATTAAGTAAATGCTCTGAAATTAAAAGCATGAGTTTTTCTAGGCAGGGTTGCTGTTTCTGTTGAAGACAGTAATAAGGAACAGATTTACTCTGTTGTTTTATGATCTTGAACTTTTTCATAATTTTATATTTGAATTTCAATTGTTGAAGTCCAGTGGGACAATAGGAAATATATGTAAGGAGGAGATTCATGCAGTGAATTTTTTAAAGAATAATATTTTTACTTTTCCTCCATTACACATCATTTTATTTTAGTTACTATATAGAAACATAACCAGAAAAAGCCTTCAGAACTTTCTCCCATATCGCAGTGCTATTTTAGCTTTAAGTTCACCTACAGAAAAGGATTTTATTTCAATTGTGTAAATGTCTTAGAATTTTCTTAAACAGAATGATTCTTCTCAATGCAGTGGCAACTTAGCTTGGGGAAAAAGAGCCATGCAGAGAATTATTCAGCTGTACTGAGTAAATCATTCTGAGTCAAGTGACTTAAATCTTTAGATATAATAGATTTATCAGCAAAGGCAAAACTACATTTCTGTGGGAGTAAAAAAGGGTGATGGAAGTCATTAAGATGCTGAAGAACAGAAATCTTGCCAATGTCCCTAATGCTTCACAGTGATGTGCCAAAATGTACTTAAATGCTACACTGTTGTTACAATTTGAAGCCATGAAAATTGTATAAGCTGCAAACAGAACATGGAAGAGATAACATGGAATCACAAATATGTTGATTTTTCCCTCTTTTAACAACTGACAAAATCTCTTTGATCAAGTGGTTTCTGTTTACAGAAAGCTTTTGCAGCTGATGGAATCCCTTATCTAAAGCTATGAAACAGAAAAATAGTTCATGAAGATTGCTTTGAATGTCAGCTTCCCTGTATTATGTAAGTTGAGGGATTTGAAACATACAAAAATGTGTGAGATGAGAGAAATAATGTAGCTTGTGTTCTAAAACATATTTTCATTACAATTTGTACCATTAAGTAATACATCTTGTAGCAAACATTGTTCCCATTCAGAAGCTATGCCACTCCTAAAGTTTCCAATAAAATAATTTTTATTGGAAATATGAATTTCTCATTAATTAACACACATAATCAGTTTAACCTGGTATTTTCCCCTGTTGATCCAGTCATCGTTCTGGAAAACAGCATATATTTGCTTCAGTATAATAGATTAGCTGAAAAATAGAAAGAATAGACATTTTTTATGATTTAAAAAGAGAATAAGACCTAGGGTGAAATGGTCTGTAGCTTGTTAAAATTCATAGTTTTGGGAAAAACTAATTATATCAAATTTTAAGCATGTTTTGTAAGGGAATGTTTCTCTTTGCATTCATTAACTTAATTGGCACAGTAAAAGTTTTAGGCCGCCTTTCACCTTTGAATATGGGGCTGCAGTTTTAGCAACAGCCTTTCAAAAATAGTAAAATAATTTAGAAGTGCAAGATTTCAAGAGCTCTGTTAGAAATAAAATACAGATATTTTTGGGTAAGAGAAGTCTTTATGTTTTGGTCACATGAGACTTTTTAGAACCAAAGTAACAAGCTCTTTATAATCAACTAAGAGTTGAGGTCATTGACTGCATAATTTGGGGGAGTGAATCCCTTTAATGAGATTTTTTTCCCCCTACTTATTTGGGTCTCCTTGCTCTGAATGGAAAAGCAAGGTGTTAGGAATGATAAAATTTGGGATGCCACCACTATGCTGCAAATTTAATATTTAAATGTTTATTCAGAATTGTTAAATGAATCTTAATGAGAAAAGGCATATAGAAACATGACATGGTTGGTTAACACTTGTAGATTACATATAAAGATTTTTGTGCTATTTAGTCCTTTTTTTAATCAAACCTAGAAAATATTCAGAGAAGTAAATGGGAATAAAATATTAGAAGAAATGGTAAGCCCCTACAGTTTTTCACAGTTCTTCAACAGATAAAGCAAGGGTTATTATATACAAGTCTTTGAATAGGCATGCATTTGGTTTTTATTTGGCTGGTTCTAGAATGGCTGCATTATCTTGGGATCACCTACCTTATTTCCCTTATGATCCAGAGATGGATTTTTCTTTCACTCATAAGGGTTTGTTGATGCGACTGATTGATCATCATCAAAAAGTTACTTTTTGTTCACTAGTAACTCAATTTTCCAGGAACCGTTAATTATAGAAAAGGATTAAAATGACATATGATTGACTTCAACAAACAGAAAACAGTGATTAGCAAATACTAATCAATTCCTTGGCCAGTTGTTCTTTTTGGGGGAAATTTACAGTGAGGAAATCAGATAGGAGAGATTTGTAACATCTTTCTCCACTGTAGCTATGGTTCCACTTCTTTAAATTTGTCTTTAAAGCTTCCATTTTTCTTTAGTTGTGATTAAATCTCTCATTGAAAGGCACTTATCTTACTTTAGATGATAAATTGCTTTTGGAAAGAAATTGGACTGCTTTCATATATCTATTCTTCCATGTATTGGAAGAATCTTGTAATCTGCAATAAAATATCACAAATATCATAGAAATATTATAATATTTGCTGTGAAAACTTTTCTATTCTAAAGCTCACTTTAAAAAAAAAAACAAAAACTTAAAATACCAACATTTCGGCCCTCCCTGGTAGCGCAGTGGGTTAAAGTGCAGCACTGAGAATCGAAAGCCATTTCCACATGAGTTCAATCCCCACCTTCCCTGGAGGTGACCACATGGTGCGGCAGACCTCTCCTGACCCGCCCGCTGCTCCCCTCAGTAGTGTACTTCGTTGATCTGCCTGTTATGCTCCCTACTCTGTCTCTGGTGAATCCTTTCACTGCCCCTGTACCTCTGGCCTGTACCCCAGCTCTGTATGCACAAATAAATAAATAAATCTTAAAAACAAAACAAAACAAAAAAACAACAACAAAAAAACCCCCCAACATTTCGTTGGCGAGGATATGGAGAAAAAGGAACTCTCCTGCACTGCTGGTGGGAATGCAAACTAGTACAACCACTACGGAAACTGGAGGTTCCTCAATCTGCTTAACATGGAACTTCCCTACGACCCAGCAATCCCACTCGTAGATATACCCAAAAGACACAAAAACACTGATTCGAAAAGATACCTGCACCCCCGTGTTTATTGATGCTTTATTTACAATTGGAAAGACACAGAATCAGCCCAAATGCCCAAAGGTAGATGACTGTATTAAAAAGACATGGTACACATACACAATGGAATATTACTTAGCAACCAAAAAAAATTAAACACATGCCTTTTGCAGCATCATGGATGGAGCTGGAAAAGGTCATGCTTAGTGAGATAAGCCAGAAAGAAAAAGAAAAATATTGGATGGTTTTCTCATAGCAGGAGTATAATGGACCAGGCGAGAAAATAATAATAATGAACAGCTATATACCAGAGACATTTTATGGGGGCGGAGTGGGGAATGGGATCAAAAACAGTTGGGGGAGGGAAGTGCGCTGGACTATAGTGATGGGAAACCCATGGGGATTACAATTGAGATGAAAAAAAAAATGTACAAAATGATGTAAAAATTAACTATTATATTATCTAAAAAATGATGTAAAAAATAACTATTATAATATTTTAAAAAAACAACATTTCATTTTATTGACATCTCACAAAAGATGAAAATATGCTGATATATATGCTAGAATTTGCATATGGTCTCTATTTTTCATATAGTGTTTTCTTTTTTTAAAAAAGATTTATTTATTCATACAGAACTGGGGTACAGGGCGGAGATGCAGAGGGTGAGAGGATTCACCATTGGCAGAATGGGGAACAGAACAGGCGGATCAGAGGAAGTGCACTGCTGAGGGGAGCAGTCAGGCAGGCAAGGATCAAACTCATGCGGAAATGGCTTAAGCTTCTTAGTGCAGTGCTTTAACCCGCTGCGCCACCAGGGAGGGCCCAATAGTGCTTTCTTTTACTGGCATTATGCACTCTGGATAATTTGATGGGATGGTGGAACCTCTCATTAAGGATTTGCTTGCTCATCATGCAAGCATGTGTAGATTTGCTGCCTGTCTAAATGATTTACAGAGAGAACACTTTGCCTTTATTCTCCACACAAAGTTAAATATTAAGACTTGGGGATTTTATTTGTTTACATTAAACAAAAAAATCACTTTAGAGTCTTCTCAGAAACCAGTAGCTGTCATAACCCAAATATGCCACTTGTAATCTGGTGTTCTTGAGAAGAAACTCATCAGATATGCTGTTGCCATCCGAAGAGCTAACGGCAATGTGGGCATATTACTGACCAGGTTTTCCTACTTTATAAACTTATTTAATATTCATAAAGTCCTAGAAGCACGATAGTTATCTTCATCAGAGAGATAAAAAACTGAGTGGAATGAACTTGGTAAAACTTTCAGTGTGGGAGCTGGGATTCAAGTTAAGCAATCACAGTGTAAACATGGCACTTGGAATCATTTTGCTCTGCTTTACTTCTGATACCGAAGCTCTCTACAGGTGCTACTGGGGAGGAGTGGCTTTATATTTACTCTCTATTGATCTTGTTCTGTTTGGGTTTCTCTAACAAGATGCCACAGACTAGGTATCTTGTAAACATCAGAAATTTATATTTCACAGTTTGGAGGTCAGGAAGTCTAAGTTCACGGTTCCAATACTGTTGCATTCAGGGAAAGTCATCTTCCCAGTCTGCATCTGTTGCCTTTACATTGTACCCTCGCCTGGTGGAGAAGGGATCCTGCAGAAGCAGAAGCTTCTTTAATAAGAGCACTAACTCCATTAATGAGGGCTTCATCCTCATATCTGAAGAACCTCTGAAGCAATTCCTATAAGCAATTCCTATAAATAAGCTGACATTTCTTCGGTTAAGTAGATGGCTTACTTTCCCCA
>NW_004567117.1:17230905-17233537 GCF_000260355.1 Condylura cristata
TGCTGTGCTTTAACCCGCTCCACCACCAGGGAGGGCCCACAAGAAAAATTTTTAAGATTTATTTTAATTATTTATGCATACAAGAGCTAGGGTGTAGGCCAGTGTGGGCCTGTGTGAGAGGATTCACCAGAGACAGAGTGGTGAGCAAACAAGGCAAAGTGACTGAAATACACTGCTGAGGGGAGCAGTGGGAGAGACAGGAGTCGTCTGCTGTGCCATGTGGGTCACCTCACTGGTCAAGGATGAAACTTGTGTTACAGTGTCTGCTGATAGCTTTATAGTGCTGAGAGTTCAGCCCTTATGACAAAAGAAATTTTGAGGTTTTACAGAAGCCATAGCATGATTATTATTTTGTCAGTGTTCTTTCTAAGCCAGTGTGTGGATTTTTTTTTGTTGTTGTTGTTGTTGCCTATTCCACTTGATATTCTGGTGTGGGACTATGAGGAAGCATAAACACACACACACACATACACACACTCACCCATACATGTGCAAATGTTTTAAAATACATTTTCTGTTACCTTATGGAGAATGGAGGAAATATTTTTGAAAGTCATGCTTAAGAGGATAGAGTGATTCACATTGATATATAGATTTTCAAAGAGAATTTTGAACCATGTATTTTGCAAAAATAATATTCTGGCAATATCAAGGAATGCCAAATATTTTCTCAGGTAAGAGCTTATATAGTTGCAATGCCTGGTTGACATCATGACATCTATGAAGTAATTGTTAATGCTCCTGTCCAGAAATTCAGTTGTATTATGGGATCATTTGTCCATAGTTTCCAAACACACCAGTGAAGATGAACTTGAACTAATTAATGAGGGGAATTAACTACCAAGTTAAGCCTATTATCATATTTAATGTTTATTAAATAATACTAATAGTGTGTAAAAATAATATATTTCATATTTAAAATGTTCACAACATTCTTTTTTTGCCATTCAATTTTGGATGAATAATTATAAACTGAAGGTTGCTCACCAAGTGCAAAAATAGTGGGAGGTAGAAAGGACTTTCACACAGCTTGGTGACTGCCTAGATGCTCATTAGTAAAAGGAAAGAATCCAGTTTATAAAGAACACTTTTTCTCTTGCCATCTCCAGTGTAACATTTTGTTATTTTTGAAACTCCCTTTATTATTAAAAGATGATTTATAGTAAGCAATCTAGAATTTCATCAACTTTATGAATATTTACATGTATACATGAATATGCATTAGTAACTATTATTCTTTATTAATTAAAATAATATTTAAGTAAGAAATCTAGAATTCCATCAATTTTATGAATCATATTTTACAGATATACATGACTATAGATCAGAAACTATTATTCATATTAATTATTCTAAATTTAGGTCCTTCACAGAGGACATCTTGTTGGACATCTAACAGATTTGTGGGAAAACCCTTTCTGTGCTTGGAAAATTTTTCATTATATTCTAGTGTAAGCTAGACAATAAAAACGATAAGGATCAGAAATAATATCTAAAACTCCTTTTTATTTTCCTATCTCTTTCATTTTTGTCTTCTTACAATTTCAGTTTTGTGAAAATTGTCATTCAATGACCATTTAAAAATGATTAAAGGCTTCAAAGCTTTATTGGATTTGGAACTAATGTGATGCCAAAAACATAACTGACAATTGCTCCAGCATTCATTTCTCTCCCAATTCACAGACAATCAAATTCGTTCCCACTTTCTGAGACCTAGCTATCATCAGTCACCTTGGTCTATCAAAACAGTCAATCTACATAATGGGGAAAATGTAAAAATCCTAGGGTCAGAAAAGATCTCTTGCTACTTGAAAGCTACAGAATATTTTATTAACTTATCAGAATGATTTCAACTGTGCATTCAGTATAGGTTGGAAATTGTGCATTACCCTTCTTGAAGTAAAAGAGACTTTTTGAGGTTAAACTATCTTTTTTGTACAAACTTTCTTGAAAAAGAGTTCCTATCAAAAAAGAGTTCACTTTGTAATATATATGAGCTTGTTTAAAAGATGGTATAATAAAGCATTATATCTTGATCCTGCATTGTAGTATCTGATTTCAATCTCCTAATCAGTATAGAAACAAAATGTCAATTCTGTTAACATTTATCATGTAAACAAGAAGACTTTTAAATCATTTACTCCTATCTACTAATTTATGCACACTGTTACCAAAACATAGAATTAGTTGATTTTCAAAATTTCTTTTTGTTTCTTTTTATAGTTTTTGGTAACAAGTAGCCTATAATATAAAGTGAACAAGTTGAGGATCTGAAATGCAGAGGGGAAAAAAAATCTTAAAGTAGTTGAGTTTCATATTTTCAGGAAGAACATCAAACATCAGCAAAAATAAAGACATTCTGTTTAAAAAAATAAAGATGTTAGTGCACTTAACACAGCACACATATATATTGACCCATGTGTGATAATTATTAAATAGATAAAGTTTTATTATTATTCTCAGTGTTTCATGTCAAAATAAGTCTTATGTTTTGAATATAATTTGGAGTCATTTACAACATTCAGGCAGTAGGGTATCAGACACTTTTGACATAAAACCTCAAGCACAGTTCAGTCAACAGAATATCAAATCAAGTAGAAATGTAGTAAAAAGTGTCTAAGAAAAAAGTTTC
>NW_004567117.1:17234392-17287616 GCF_000260355.1 Condylura cristata
ATATATATATATATATATATATATATATAAACAAGTCCAGCTGTTAGTTATCACATATATTTTCTCTCAGTGTAACATTTGCCTGTTTATTTCATTAACAAAGTCTTTTGACATTGTTACCTTATTTTCTATTTTTTCCCCCAATCTACCTTTTGTTTGTTCTCTTTCTCAGTTCTTTGTGGGGAAGACTAATCTAGTTCACTTATAACTGGATGAAGTCAGTCATACTTCATCTGGTAGCCTTTATTGCCATTTAGTTATGACTGTGTTATTTTTAGTGGTTGTTAAACTTTATCTAACTTATCTACTTTCAGATTTATCCCACTATTTCATAAACAATGTATGAATTTTATAATTTATTTATAACACTGTCAGATAGTTTTCTTCTACTTCTGTTATACCCACATCACATCATTATTTTTCTTTAATCATTCAGTCCATTTTAAAGAGATTTAAAAATACAGACACACACACTAACTTTTAGAAGACCCTGAGGTCAAACAACATATTTACACTTTCTTATGTTCTTTGATGTAGTAGGCCTTAGATTACTTTCTGATGTCATATTCCTTTAATCTTAAATCTTTAGCTGAATTTAGGTTGCATGTTTAGTGGAGATTTATTTATTTTTTTTAAATCATACTTACTTAAGATATTTTTATCTTACTTTTAATTTTTAAGCAAAACTATAATTTAAAACAAATTTTGCCCAGTTTGTATACATGACTGGTCATTCTTTTTGCTAGGTCCGTAGTATGGGGCTTAAATCAAGCTACGTAAAACTGAGCTGGATTTGAGTTTGTTGTTGCCTTTGTTACACTTGCTTATTTACCACAGGTTCCCACTGTAGGTAGTGCTACCTTGTACTGATAGCAGTGCTGATAGATTTTCTAAATGTGAATTCTACTCTCAACTCAGGCATTCTCCTGCACCCAGGTCTCCAAAAGATCTTCCCGACATTCTTTATCTTGCTCTGTTAACAGTGTTTCTTGTTATTCAACACATAAACTTGGAGGTAGTGATGGCACTGGGTGTGTCCTGCTGTCATACTTAAGATTAGGCTTTCACATGTAAGCTCAGGGTCTTAGGGATGAAGAAGCCCTTTCAGGGAATCAACTTCCTCAGTCATAAAATACATTTAATTGAAATAATGAATGCCTGTTTTTGCAATATGGCTATATATTGCTATGAGCTAAAACAACAACAAAAATATGATGAATTTAGAAAATATTTAAAAAATAAATGGTAATAAAATATTACATGGCCAAATTAGTAAGATGCAACAAAAATTGTATTTAATATATGTGTATTAGGAAAGAAGAAAGGGCAAGAATCTATGATATATATTTTGAGTAGATGTTTATAAGCTAAAACAAAGTATGTTTAATAGGAAGGAAAAAAAGAAGCCATACATCTTTAACAATAGGAAGTATATGTAAAATATAGAAATTCAACAAAGCCAAGTTTTTCATTTACATTGTTAGTAAAAATAAATTAACACACTAAAACCTGATAGGGGGGGGGGGGCTCTCCCAGGGGGCCCTCCCTGGTGGCGCAGCGGATTAAAGCACAGCACAAAGAAGCTAAAGCCACTTCCGCATGAGTTCGATTCCCGCCTGCCCCAGAGGTGACCACATGGCGTGGCAGACCTCTCCTGACCCGCCCGCTGCTTCCCTCAGCAGTGTACTTCGTCGGTCTGCCTGTTCTGCTCCCCACTCTGTCTCTGGTGAAGCCTCTCGCCACCCCTGAGCCTCTGGCCTGTACCCCAGTTCTGTATGTACAAATAAATAAATCTTTAAAAAAAACAAACCTGATAAGGGGCTTCCCTGGTAGTCTGGGAATTAATAGTCAGTGATAATGGCCTGAGTATGATCCCCAGTTAGGGAGGTGACATCTTCTGTCTTATCCACTGTTATTCTCAGTAGTATAGTTCAGTAGATCCACCTTGTCTGCTCCCCACTCTATCTCTAGTGAATCTTTTCATTCCCCAGCACCTCTGGCCTACACACCCAGTTCTATATCTATCTATCTATCTATCTATATACATATACACACACATATATACTAGTATATATATATACACACATACACACACATATATACTAGTTTATTTTTATATCAGTTTGTGCATTTTCCATCTCAGTTATAATTCCCATGGGATTCCCATCACCAAATCATCTGTGTGCCATCACCATAGCCCAGTGTATTTCCCTTCTCCCACTGTTTTTGATCCCATTCTCCACTCTCATATAGCTATTCATTATTATTATTATTTTCTCACCTGGTCTGTTATACTCCTTCTATGAGTAAAACCATCTGGTATTTTTTCTTTTCTTTCTGTCTTATTTCTAAGCATGATCTTTTCCAGCTCTATCCATGTTGCTGCAAAAGTCATGTCTTTATTATTTTCTCTTTTTGATTGCTGAGTAATATTCCATCTTTTTAATCCAGTCATCCACTTTTGGACATTTGGATTGTTTCCATGTCTTTCCAATTGTAAATAAGGCAGCAATAAACATGGGGGTGCAGGTATCTTTTTGAATCCGTTTTTGTGTCTTAGGTAGATACCTAGGAGTAGGATTGCTGCACATCTAGTTCTTGTATGCATAAATAAATAAAAACAAATCTTAAAAAAAGGAAACCTGACAAAAAAGATTACTAAATAGGGAATGAAAATAGAAAAAAAAAACACCAAAAATCTTAGAGTCATAACAAATTATAAATCATCTTTTATTATGTTTGACGACTTATTTACAATTGACATATTTCTAAGAGAACAAATTTAACCCAACTTAACTCACAATGAAGTAGAAAATAAAAATATTTTTCAACTATTGAAGAAACTATATCTATACTTATAGAATGCTCCCACAATAAAATCTCTAGTCTGGAAAATGGCTGCAGTAATGAGTTTTCCAAACACTTACAAAATATATAAAACAATATTATACAAACTTTTCCAGACAATTAAAAAAGGAGAACACTTTATTCAGTTTGAGTAAAAGACTGTCCAGATTTAATGACAAGTGACCATTTAGGCCAGTTACATTTATGGACATTAAAAAAAAAATTCTGACTAAAATAATTCAATTCACAATATATGGAAATTATCATATTTCAGATTCACTTGAGATTATATCAAGATTTCAGAATTTTTTACATACTTTGTTTTTGAAATATACACAAACAACCCAAATTATTCCATGCTTTGAACACACCTGTGTAATCAGCACACACATAAAGCTAAAAAGAGAAGACCCTGTACCCAAGGGGGTCACCAGTGCACCCCTTCCCAGTAGCTGCTTTGTCTAGTGGTAACCACAGTTCTAATTGCTTTCCACACTTCCTTCCCCAGTTTTATTGTAATATTGTTGTCATTTAACATATTTAGGTTTATGGTATATAGCAAGGTATCTTAATTATTGAAAAAAATCAATCAATGTAAGTCATCATTTATATAAAGACAAATATCATAAATTCCCATAGTTGTAGGAACAAAATTGATACAGTTTGATAACATTTGAACATTAATTTTTTAAAAATATTTATTTATGTATTCATACAATAACTGGGGTATTGGACAAAGATGTGGAGTGGTAACAGGATTCACCAGAGACAGAATGGGGAGCAGAGTAGGCAGATCTACTGAAACACACTGCTAAGTAGAGCCGTGGGTGAGAAAAGACAGGTCTGCTGTGCCATGTGGGTCACTCACTGGCCGGGGATTGAACTTGTGCTACAGTGGCTACCCATAGTTTCATAGTGCTGAGACTGTTAACCTCTTGTGCCACCAAGAAAGCCCAGAACATTCATTATAATTTAAAACTACCTGATGCTTTTAAATCTAAAAAGTAATATTTGAATATTTGTTTGCTTATTGAATAAATAAAATATATAAAAATGTAAAATATCAGATAATAATGAAATATAAAAATCAAATTAAAGAAATCCTGATAAGCTATGGAATTCATTTGATAATAATGCAGCAATATTAATCTATTTATTGTGTCAAATGAACCATGCTAAAGCAGGAGAGCAGCAGGAGAAATGTGAGAATATCAGAAGTTTGTACTACTTTAATAGTTTTCTGTAAATATAAAACTAATATAGATTTATTTATGTAATACACACATAATTTTACTTAAAATCAAAATGTAACACAAATTTCTAAACACAAAGGACATTTGTTCTGAATTTTTATAAATCTAGATTTTTATAAATCTAGCTGATCTGGATGTAAGTATAAGGTATCAGCACAACTGAAAATTCATGAAACTGTTAACAAAGTTTTGGTTAAACTTGGTCAGTATTCATGACACACCATGAGAAAAGTCTTTGTATTTCAGGAAAAAGTAAAATGAATTTTCCATCAAAATTTGAGTTACTTCAAATAGAATCACTGCCTTCAATTAGAAACGAAACCATTTTTATATCATGCTTTTAAAATCGGTTTTTAAAATAAGTTGAATTAACAGATTTCATTGTTTCTCCTTTGACTATTTATAACATTATTTATATGTCAACTTGATAGTATTATTTCATCAGAATGCCTACTTAAATTAGGGTTAATTGGGTCATAAAACAAAGTACAAACCAATGGAAAAGCTTGTTATACTTAAGGGTGAAGTTATTTCTAGCAGTGTTGTTAGAGAAAATTGTTGGCTAGAGAAAGTTCAAGCACTAATTGAAAAAGGACCTTTTTGTGACATTTATAAAGCATAAATGTTACATAGATCGCAATGAAACTTTAATGAGATGTGTAGAATTACTTCAAAGATTAACAAGCTTACATTACTTTGAACAATGAAAAGTATTACCTATGATCCTTAGCCAATGTGGTACATGTTGCTATACATTTCTTAAGTTTTAAATTTTTATTATTCTCATGTTAAAGATTAAATAAACATACTGATATTTATCATTAATTTATATAACTGCTACAAAACTTTTCTTGCATAAAAAGGTAGGACATCATATTTATAAACATAAAAAAACATAGTGACAGTGTGTATGTGTGAAAGTTTGGTAGAGTTTTCTTCTTAGAACAAGCCTGAAATTCTGATGTGCTTCTTGGGAGAGATAATAGGGACTTAAGAAAAATTTGAATCCCTGCTGACTTTGAAACTCCAATATCTTGAATATGCTGACTATTTCCCCACCTTAAATACCCTACAGCAACTATGCAGGTTACAGCTCTCTTTGTCATCTGAACTGCTGTTAGAGCCTCCTTCAAGTTTTCATAACTCCATCAGTCAGTTTTCCTCATTAGTAAACTGCAGTTCTATCCACTCAGTACTTGTGTGGCTTTGCTCAAATTATAGAACTTTTATGAGTACTTTTACCCCCAAATGTAAGTAACATATTGCACTTCCAACACAAGATTGGGGTTGGAATTCAATATGCTAGAATAAATGCAGCACCAAGGTCACTGACTGACATTCAACACATGATACTTTCCATACACCCTAGTTCTAAACCTTAACTCTTAAATGCTCTTAGTTAGAATAGTTTGAACTCACATGACCTATAGAATAAAACCCAAACTCTTAAGTTGAAATTTATTGTTCATTGTTACCAATAACTCTCCCTTTCCAACTTTCTTTCTAACTACATATTAAACTCATCATGTTACTTATGGTTTCCAGGTCATAACAGTTGCTGCGTGCTTTGCACATTCAGGTGCTACATGCTTTGTACAGTGCTTTCTGATAAAATTCTCCTTTCAATTTTACTGACATTTTCTTCTTCTTCAAAGCAATCCTTGATCTGTACATGAAAATGAAAAACGTTTCTCCCCACAAAATGTGGTTTATTCATTTTGATTTGATTGAAATATCCACCTCTGTTATATGATGTACTAGGCATCAGAACTTATAGGAACATGTTCTTACTATCTAATATTGTAACATTTCACTCAATCAATTGCATATAGAAAAAATGCATTGGCAATGTAAAGTAAGATAAGAACTCAATCTCTTGCAAAATCCATTTTATATTATATATAAAAAATTCACTTCCAAATGTGATATGCAATATAGGGTCCTTCAACTTTTTTCTGTAATTCCTGAAAGACAAAGAATGGCATAGCAAGAAAAATAACCAATTCATACATGGTAATAATAGAATTACTTGTGTTGTTTCTTTGCAGAATAGCAAGCACTCCTCCAGTGAGCACCTTTTATGCTGACAAGAACATTAATCTTTTTGTGGAACATAGGTTTTGCTTTGTTCTTTAATTATAGTTATACATTCATTTCTGATATATATCTTATATGATTATAAGAAAGAAGATAAATGATTCATACCTTCTGTAACTAAATAATGTGAAAAGGAGGCCCATTTCTGCCTGGCTTCATATTTTAGAGACATTTATTTTATCAACATGTCTATTATCTATATTTGAAAGCTAAAATAGGGGCATCCCCGGTGGTCTGAGGGTTAAGTCTCAGCATTATCATGGCCTCAGGGCCTGAGTTCAATCCCTTGCCAAAGAGCTAGTCCACATATGACACAGCAGGTCTCCTGTCTTGCCCACTGTTCCGCTCAGCAGTACATTTCAGTCGGTCCATTTGATCTGCTCCCTACACTGTCTCTGGTGAATCCGCTCACTCCCCGAACCTCTGGCCCACACCCCAGTCCCAGAGAGTGCCCACAGGGCAGTGGAGTAGATGTAAGACAAGTTTCCAGAGGGCAAAGTTTCACTTAGACCTTTAGATTCAGACTTGGGATTCAAATTCATTGGGAATTTCTTGAAAATGCTTCACCAAGGGACTTGTTGGGAAGTTTTATCTGGACCTCCAAGTAATAACTTTGTAGACCTTAGTTAACCTAGACCACTGCTTCTATTTTTCACTTTACACGGCAAATTAACTCTTGCTCCCACCTCTGGCCCTGTCTCCCATGTCACATATCCTAAGCTTGTGCCCATTGGTCTAGATCTGGTATCTCTACAAGTCTCTCAGCTAACAGAGGGCTCCCTGTGCCCTGGTGCCATCAGCACTGCTGAGCTATGGCTGGGCACTGCTGACCTGTGTCCAGTACCTCACAGATTTTTGTTTCTGTGCTCTAGTGTTCCTGGTGCTGTGGTCTCTGGCACTGTCTGGGTTTGTGTCTGGTACTGCCTTGAATAAGTGTCGCTACCTGATATGTGACACCTCAGCAGTGCAACACCTTCAGGTGTGTCATGAATTTAATCTTGGTCCACCACTTGCTGGTGTGTAATTGGCGCCAGGCCCTGGTAGAAGGGAAAGCACGATTTTGAATGGATAGCCTTTGTTTGGGACTACTGAACAGTGTGGTCATTATCTGGGGAAAGATAGCAGGCCACGTGTGCTCTTAGAAACTCTTTTCTTTTTCCAGTCTCCCCTTTGTTAATAAACTTCATTGTTAATAAACTTCATTGTTGCACCCTGAGCCTAAGTAGTATTTTGCAGTGGTGAGCTAATAGCTGAGATCCCCCAGCCTTGGCACTGTGTGAGTCACTGTTTCATATTGAGAAGGTACTGTTATCGTTTATAAATTAGTTTACAGAAGACAACATGGGAGGCTTTGTAATCCTAGACTGGGGAAAAGACTTTAAACAAAATAGCACAAAACATAAGTCAAAACTTTTATAATTTCACTTGCATTAAAACTAAGACCATCTGTTCATCAAAAGATAAAAACCTAATCACAATCTTGGAAAAGGAAATTGTTGTATATGCATACATACCTATACACCCCACATATTTATATAATAGATTATTACTTATATAGGCATCTTTGATGCCAAAATAAATCATATATGCATATATAAAATCATCTTCAGAGATGGTAAAGATAATGATAAATGGAATAACTTGACAGTCACTTGTAGGAAGAGGATATATTAATATCTTCCATCAAAAGTATTTTAAAATTGTAATGGAAAGATTGATATTTAAAAATGCAATAAAATATAAGTTCCAAATAATCATTAAATTGGCTAAAATGGAGTCAAAACTGTAAAGTTTCTTTGGGGATGTACAGTGACAAATCCTGATGGTAGGACAGTAAGTTGGGACAATCTCATTAGTTAACATAGTTACTAAAGCTGAAGATGTACATATATGGTTGTCCAATAATCTATAGTAGGAGAAAAGTTTTTCCTGGATAAAATTTCAAATAGAAGACATAGAGAATATTCATGGCTATCTATAAAATCAAGACAAAAAAAATAAAACCAGAATAATATGCTATAAACAGGAAAACAAATAAGTTTTATAATAATCCTATAAAAATTACACAGAAATGAAAATAAGTGAAATGTACGTATAGGTGTTAAGGTCTTGGGAATATAAAGTGGAATAAGAAATTGCAAGTCACTGAAGCAGTTAATACTAATTTATAAATGTCAATTTCAATTACATACAGTATTTGATGAGCTTCACAAAGTAGAATGAAATCAAAATAAAAAAGTTGGGATTGTGCATTCCTAGGATAGGGTAAGATGGAGATTTATTCAAATTGAAATTTTATTTCTTAGACAAGCAGATAAATAGCTGTTCATGCCACTGTCAGGCCTTTTTCCTATTAAATTTAAAAAAGGAAGCAGGAAGCAGTAGGCCCAAAATGGAATCCTTTATGCTGGACCATGAAGTCATATTACCTAACTTAATTGCCTCTTTCTAAAGTGGATATTTTAACCAATCAATCTGAGGTTACCTGGTCACTACTGTAAAGGTGATCTGCATAATAACCTCTACTTGCCATCCCGTCACCTCTACCATTCCCTCAAAGGAAAGATTTTGCAATAACCTTTGCCTTTGCTAATGACCTTGTTTACACTCTTTCTGATTATAAAAAACTTCCATTTTGTACACGTTTTAGCTTACCTGATTGTATACTGTCTGACTTATGAAAATTTTAAAGACAATTAGATCTTTACCTGTTAGCTATTAGTTATGTAATGTAACTATGTTATGATTTAATACACATAAGCTAGTATGTAATAAATTATAAATAGATTTCAATATTGTTATAATTTATTATAATATAGAATAGGTATTTTATGGTGCTGTGTTGAAGTATATACTACATATAATTATGTTTGAATACTAAATCTATACTTAATTATCATGTTTAGAATGAAGAAAATGATATATATTATTAATTTTTCAAGGAAAATCTAAACATATATTATTCTTTGTTAAATTACTACTTATAAGCTAATGTGAAATGAATATTCTCTGAATGAAAGGTTTTAGAAAAATCACAAAAATTCTATTCTTGAAAGTAGCAATCTTGAATGAAGTATTTTAGCAAAAAGAGAAAATTTGCCTACATGAGCAATACTGAGCAATGGGGATTAAGTATGAATGAAAAATAGTACAATATATTGCAAAATTAATGAAGTAGAGTTCTGTGCAGACAAATGAATAATTTTCAGTTTCTTAAACAAAGAAAACATAACAGAATTAAGCAACACAACAAATTAGTCAAAAGTATGCTAACCAGGTAACATGAAAAACCATGTGATTTTTGTTTCAACATATATTTTATGACCTACAATGTAGACTGGAGGAGATGTGTTAAATTTATTAGTGTGGATATATGTTGATATAAAATCAGAAGAGCATTAAGGAAAAAAATGGCAGGTGAGTAAGACAGGAATAAAAGACAAAGAAAAGCAAAGAAGAAACCTCTTGGTTGCTCATGGAGATGGACAATATGGCTAACTCAATCACGTGTACTTTGAGTTTAAAAAAAGTCACTAGAATAATAGACCTATGACAATTAACAGAATTGAACAGTGAAAAGAAAAGCTGAGCTCAGATGGAAAATAGACCAGAGGATGAAAAGCTTTGGATGCCTTTAGGCAACTGGGATTCTGTGGCTATTTTTTAAGGTGAACAAAACTTAATGTTAACAAAAATCACTCCTTTGTGAGGTGGAGAAAGGCATGTACATTTGAAAAGAGGACCGAGAGCAAAACCCAAGGGGAGAGGCATATTTAAAGACTACATGGAGGCAGATGAAGTTTTGAAACAAAGATGTGAGTTTGAAGGTCAGAATGAGTGGGAGTATTACTGATCTCCTAAACAGTAAGGTCGGTTTGCCTGGTGATTGAAAGCCAAGGATAAAAGTGCCAGTTTTGGTAAAGCAGCGAGAAATCTTTATTGTCTGGCTTGATCATGGAAAAAGGCAGGAATCAAAACTACCTTTCTTATTGTGTTAGTGAGAAGACTGAGAGGTACCCTGGGACCCCTAAACTTGCATGTGCCTTCAATGCACACAAAGGTAAAGCTAACTCTTAGTGTGAAAGAACTCTATTAGTGTGCAGAGAGAAGAGACATGGATAGTTTTTCCATAAAACACTCAAAGTTACCCATCTCTTCTTGATTAAATGCCAGCCAATCATGGCTGGCCCAGTGCAGGGCTTTTGAGGGTTAAGATCTTGCTACAAGTCTAAGGCACTTTCTGGAGTTGAGTCAAAAGAAAGGAGAGAAAGGGGGAAAAGGGGCCAGGAAGTCTGAGATGAAATGAGCATAATCAAAGTACAAATGACAATAACAGCTGCCATTGTCAGTCTCCCCCTGTGTCTCTCAGGCTTCTGTCTCTGTCTTATACATTTCCAAAGGTCTCTACATGTCTGAGCCTACCTGTCTCTCCCAAGTATCCCAAGTCCTGACGCAAATCCAAAGTCAAGAAGCAAGTACACCTTTCTCATGTGCGTCCCCTCATATCTTTGTGTCTCTAGAGCTCATCTCCCTTCTCTAGTACACTGCGTAACTTTGCCACTCAAATACACCCATAGTTAAGTGGGGTGGTACCCATCCTTTTTTTTTAAACTATTTTTTTTTTAAGATTTATCTATGTATGCTTATAGAACTGGGGTACATGCTAGAGGTGTGGTGGGTGAGAGGATTCACCACAGACAGAGTGGGGAACAGAACAGGCAGATGGACAAAATACACTGCTGAGGGGAGTAGTGGGCAGGTCAGGAGAGGTCTGCCATGCCATGTGGGTCAGCTCCCTGGTCAGGGATCGAACTCATGCTGCAGTGACTTTCAAGAGCTTCATAATGTGGTGCTTTAACCCCTTGCACCACCAGGGAGAGCCAGGTACCTATCCTTTTATGGAAATATCTATTAACACCTATATAGAGTGATTTTAGATGCATTTGGGGTAGGGGTATTTCCGTGTTCCTCATTTCCTGGATGGGAAATAATGTCTTGAACACATGTTTCCATTACATACCTGTACACAGGTAACTTTTGTCTCTTTTTAATATTAAGTCCCCAGTCCCTGACTATAATTTTTAGTATTATAATAAAGCAAAGGCTGCCTTTAGGTTACTCCAGTACCTCTTTCTTTAAGAGAACTAATTTGGAACAGTTATCTCAAGCTTTCAGCTGTCTTAGTTGCTACTGTTTCCACAAGAGAACAAAGATGGGTAAAGATAAATCTTGCCTCACCCTAGGTGGCTCTAGGAGGATCAGGAGACAGGGTGACTTCTGCTGGACCAATAGGGTGTCTGCTGGAGAGAGAATGATCAATAGTACCTAATACCTCAGAGACCTGAGGCTTGTTTTTGTGCCCTGGGATTTTGCAATTAGGAGGTTATGGGTGAATTTGAATTTTCCCACTTCAATTATATTGATGTTCTTGATGTGGAAGCCTTATTTTGTGATTCATTTGTAAATGCATTTTAAGAAGTCACCAAAGCGAAGAGTGAATTTAATTTTATCTGCAGGTAAGTGACAGGGAGAAAGTGACTTGAGGATAAAGCAAGTTGAAGGAAAAGACTTCTTTTTTTTTTTTTAATAGAATTTCCTAACTCATATTCCCAAAGTATATTTAAAAGAATTCTTCTTTTGATGCATTTATTGTGTTTCTTTTGCTAATGATACATTTAACTACATATCTATGACTCTAATCTCAACTAGTTGATGAGCTCTTGCAGGACAGAAATTATATTTTATTCATTATTTTAATCCTTACAGTTTGTAATTTCTTCATGCATAAGAAATGAGAATTTAATAAAATTTGATTCAGCAGTAAGTAGTATTTCATCTTTCAAATGATGCTCAAATATTTTATCTTAAATAGCAAATCTTGTCAGTAGTGCAATGTAAAATACCCCAAGTATGTCTTCCTAATGAGATATAGTGATGTATAGAGTCATGGTTTTTGAAGTGTATTTCCCCAGGCAAGCAGCATCAACGTTTCCTGGGAACTTGCTAGAAATGCATATGCTCAGACCATACTCAGCCTGGCTGAATAGAACTCTGGGGCAGTTTGTGTCTAAAGGTTGCCCCGGGATCCCCAAATGCATACATTTAAAAGGGATCTGGCCATCTGTATACTCAAAATGTACTTAGCGTGAAAGAACTTTAATAAAATGATCATTCATAGAAAGAGAAGAAAGGATTGTAGTTAACCACCCAAAGTTACCCATCCCTTGTGGTATGGTTTGACCCCAAATAAGACCACTAAGATCTGAAATCTTGCCACAAGTTTAAGGCATTTTCTGAGGAATATCAGTGGAAAGGGCAAAAGAGAACAGGCTAGTATGCAATGAAGAGAAGTAGTTTAAGTACTAATCAAGATAGTACTATCTCCCTAGTCTTTCAAGAGTCTCTCCCTGCATGTCCTCTGCTTCCCCCAAACCTGAGAAACAAGCAAACCCTTCTTCTCTACTAAGCCCACCTGCCTTTCTTATCTTACAGCTTCACCAGGATGCCAGCTCTGTCCATCATTAAGAGGCGTGGGAAGATAGTACTTTCCCTTTTAACAAACATGCACCTGTAACATAATTTTGTTTTCCTAGAGAAACCTAGAAATAATGCAACTTAAAAGTGGAGGATGGGGATTGATAGTGGCCATGTCCTTTTATTTAACAATTGTCTTGATGTTTTGTCAAGACAGTCATGGGGATTTAAAACAACACTTATTTTTAAAGTCTGTGTTATTTTTAGCATCACTACAGCTGCCTTTATACCAAGGATGGTTCATTATTTGCAAAAACAAGCAAAGGAAAGCAAACAAAAAACAAACAAACAACAACAATAAAAAAGGTTTTGTAAGAACTTCAAAACTGCAAATCTTTTTTTATACTTGGGGGAAGGAGGGTATGCTATTACAAATGCGTTAATGGTCAAATTCTAAATAAGGGTGATTTCTCATATTTGTAGAAAAATAGGCACTAATGCTTGTTTGCCCAGTAAATGCTTTTTATCATCTGTGCAGAAATGGAAAGATAAAAGGATCAATCACAGGGAAAGGCATGCATTTTTCAGGGCTTTGTCTCGTTCTATTGTTCAGCTTAGGCAAGGGTATTAAAACAGTTTCCTATAAACAGCACTTATTCATACTGCTCACACTTTCATGTGGCTCCCCCCACCCCATCCCCTATCTTTAAATGCAAGGTCAGCTCTATGCTGTTATGAAGAAAACGGTTTTGAAATCATACCTCCTCCTTTCTTTCATTCCTCAAATATATCTCTGAGCCCTGTTCTTGAACTGACATACATTTAAAAACAATTCAATCATGGATTGATCAGCTGACCAGTGACACTTAGACAGAGCTTGTTCTTGCCATTGTTTCTTTGTTGCTCGTGGGCCTTTGTTTGAATCCTGCAGCTCCAGCCCTGACTGCAATAATTGATTGACTGAGCTATGCCCCAGAGCACAAGATAACAAAGGAAGAAAAATATGAACAGTTAGTGAAAGAAGGCCAAGGAAAAGACATAAATAAATATAGTGAACCCAAATACCGCAGTGTTGGTGGAATCCTAAACGAGGCGTGATAAACAGGTGACTGTATCTTTATTTTCATGTTTGGGAGGTGAATTCAAGGAGAGACATTCTGTTCCAAGAGCCAAGTTAAGCCTTTAAATGATCATTTCCTAAGTTAATAGGACAAACACACCCACACACAGATAAATTCTAAGCTTAAATAGCCTTCTACTTTGAACGGCTTAGGTAATATGGTAATAAATATTTTTGGAGAAGTTTACACAGATAATAGTCATCAAATCAATAAATACAGAGTGGCTACATCTGGTAACATTAGCATATAAATTCACTTGTGTGAACACTTCAGATCTCAGCATTTGGCCTTTCCCATTAATTTGAGTGAAACCTAATAAAATTCCTAAACTTTATGTGAGATTTTTATACATATAAGGAGATCAGAGCCTTTAGATTTTAGAATGGGAAAGGACATTAAAGGTCAGATAATCCAATTACCTTGTACTGAGTTGTTTGGGAAAACAATATCATCATGTCCATTGTAAACTCGTACACAATTGGTAATTTAGGCAGAAACTCAGCATTTGGGACAGTTTAATTTATGACAAATCCTGTAGAAAGCTTCAGACAAAATTATTTAATCACTGAAAAAGACATTTTGTGTTAGGTACAAAAGCAGAAGGACACAGCACTTATTTTATATTAAATGAATATTTTTTATTCATCTTATTAAATGGATACGTTCTTGTTTTTATGTAAATGAATGAGCATGCTAAGAAATCTTTTTCTTCCCTCCCTGTATTTTTCATCCTTTTCTCTCACCCCCATCATTCCTTTTCTCATTCCTTCTTTCTGTTATTCTAGGTAAGGGTGAGGGTGCCCCAGGTACCCCAGGTACCCCAAACTGCCTGCTCTAAATAGGTTCTGCCATTCACTGTATATACACAAATATACTCTTGGTGTTTAAGACCTTCAATAGAAAATAGCTTTAATATAATTAGTGTGCATAAAGAGAAGAGAAGGAAAAGAACAGGCAAAATAGTTTTTAATCAAAATTCCAAACTAGCCATCCCCTCTGTATTTCAACATCCAAAAAGGGTTGGCCCAAACCGGGACCACTGTGGTCCAAAAGCTTGCCACAGTCTAAGGCGTCTTCTAACAGGGACCTATAGCAAAGAAGGGGCCAGACAAGTCTGGGAGGGAAAGGGCAAAATCAAAATCAAGATAAAGGCTGCATGTCAGCCTCCCACGGGTCTCTCACACACAACTATTTCAAGCATTTCCTTAAGTGTCATTCAAGTCCTTGATACAAGTCCAAGACAAAGAAGCACATGCAACTTCTTTACATGCCTCTCTGCTCCATGTATCTCCACAACGTCTTCCTCTTCATCCTCTTCCTCCTCCCTGTCTTCTGCTTCTCCTGGCTGCTCAGCAACTCTCTTCATTAGGGTGAGACAGGGAACCTGGAACCTCCACTTCACTGGTGATTACCTGCCTCACATTGATGAGAAACTAGTTAAAGGCTAATTACATAATCCCTCCCAGAATTACTTAGAAATACACTTACTAAAACTGTTTAACCAAGAGTATGAGGCTGAGAAGAGATTATGCTTTAGGCAGGACTGCTCTTTGTAAGAATTTAGCCGGTCTGTGCATGGATACTCTGAGAGTGGAGACAGCCAACTGTGAGCAAACCTTAGAGATTGCAGTAGTCACAGATCTTTATTATTAGTGATATTTCAGTTTGTAAATGTTTGATATAATATAAAGCCTTTCTATTTTCTCAAGATTCATACAGTATGTTCACATGACATCATCTTGTGTTAGGTGGAGTTGAGTGAGGATAAAACAATCAAACCAAAATGTACAGAAAGAAGAATCACAGTTAATGAGAAATAATTAAGATCAAGATTTCAGCAGAAATGAAGATAATGGCAGATATTTCTCGAGGAAAATTGCTGAAGTATGTGCTGTACATTTCCATGTCTCTTCTCCTTTTTTTTCTACAGAAAGGAGGAGTATTTTCATCTATTCTGCAATGAAAACATAGAAGCACAAAAACTGTTATTTATATGAATTTACACATTTTCTGGGGACCTGTGCCCCTGATCTCAAAGAGATAAAGTTATATTCACAGGGTTCATCATGTATGTAGGAATAAGCTGTGTCAAAGTAAAGTGTCTTTTCAGATGACCCAAAAATAATTAACACAGCTACCAAGGCTTTGAATTTCTGCAGTGCAGTAATGAGCAAGAAAATAGTTAAACCTTGCATTGCCTTTCTCTAACATCAGCATATAGTTGGGTCAGGACAACTTAGAACTAGAAACCCCTCTTATCAAGCATAATTACCTTCTAAATGTCAGTAACTCACTATTCCCACCTATAAACCAAATTCAACCTTGTGTTTATCACAACAGCTTTCACAGAGTAAAATTTCTTGGATGGCTTCCTGGGTTCTAATCCTCACTTTGATTGTTTAATAAACTCTTTGTTTTGCTGTTGTTGAGTTTTTTTTTTTTTCTTTTTCCTTTTTCAGTTAACACTTTTATAAAGGTACAAAGTTTTGTGAAATAACTTTGAACAGGGAATCTGATATCAAACCCAGAAAATAGATAGATATTGGCATTTGATAATAGATCTGTTAAATATTTTCTAAAATACCTAGGTTACTCAGGCTTCAAAAATTATAATTAATATAACCTATGGATACATACTATGTGTTTTTTTTCTTTTTCTTTTTCATTTTCATTTAATTTAATCTATTTTATGGAAATAACATTGTTTATATTATTGCTGGTATTTTGGAAGTATAAGATCCTCTCTCTCCCCATCATCACCAACACAGTGCACCTGTAACAGAGGCATCTCTATAAAAGGGAGTGGTACCATGTTGCCTGACCCCATTTGCATGCTGCCAACTTGGACTAGTCTCTGGGAACTATGGGCAGAGCTGAGCATCTCTACATAGAAGGTCTGAGGGAAAGTTGACCAGAGATCATACAAAACTGAGAATAGTACCTGTTCTCAACAAGCATGGTAGAAAATCTTTATAATTCATGGAACACTGGCTGGAATATTAAAAAGGATTTTCTCATCTGGGAGTGAGTAATTAGTCCTAGTCTAAATGCTTCTTTGTTACTGCTTATTAAGATCAAACTGTTTTTTTAAAGTAGATTAACTTTATTCTAGAACAAAATGCAAGAATATTTTGGGAAATAAAAGGAACCTAGAGGTAAAATGCATAATAGCGAGCAGACAAAAATGTATTAACATGGAAGAAATGGACATTTGAAAATATATTTTATGTGTATTTCATAAGGTCAAAAATCTTGAGGACATACTAAATCTATTAAATAGAGACTTATAAGTTTTAAATTCAAATTTCTATAGGTATAAACTATGTCTGAGAAGATAAAGCATCATCTTGTCACAGTTTAGTGGGAAAACCATAACTTTCAGAAGAAAAATTAGTGAAGTGTGAATATATGGCAACAGAAACAATCCACAAGGAAACACACATGCACACTCAAGAATTAAAGAATAAAAGGACAAAGAGTGCATCGGTTAATTGTATAGCAAATACAGTCAAACGTCATATAACAAAGTTCTGGTCAAGGAAAGACAAGATGTACAACAGTGGTCTTACAAAGCTGTTATCATTTGGTAGTTATACATTCTGGGTTTGTGTCATCCCCCTCTATGACAGCCAGACAGTGTGAAGATAACCTAATGAGGCATTTCTGAGAATAGAGCCTTCTTGTTATGCAATGATTAACTATATGAATAATTGAAATCTTGAAAATATTAGTAAAGAAAAATATTTGAAAAAAAAGTAGGCCACAATTTTCATATTTGATGAAAAAGTATAAATCTACAAATTTAAGAAAATCAGTGGTCTATAAATCATGAGGTATGTCAGGAACATCATGATCAGATTCCTAATTACCATTAAAATATGTTTAAAAGTTAATCTCTCACAAGGAAAAGAGAACTATCAAATAAAGAAGAGACAAATAAAAATGGCAAATTGTTTTTTCTTACAAGTAATGCAAGCAATATATGAAAACAAGATTGTGCAATATCTAAATTATTAACAGAAAAAATCAACTTAGAATACTATACCTAATCAGATCATCTTTCAAAAATGAAAATTATATAAAAGCTTTTACAGAAATAAAAAATTCAAACAAATTCATCGAAGCTGACTTGAAGAAATGTTAAAGCAAAACCTTTAAACAGAAGAAAAATTATAGCAAGTAGAACCACAACATAAACAGAAGGATAAAGACTACTGGAAATTCTCATTACATACTTTACATATATTAAAAATAAAATATAGGAATTTTATAAAAAGTATTGCTAAGAGAGGAAAACTTTTAAAAAATGAAAATGAAAAGTTAATTCAAGAAGAATTTACTAATCTATATCTATGAAAGACACTATATTTATAGTTTAAAACATTAAATCCAAAAACAAATTTAAAAATCTTTGTTCAGATGACTGATCATTTTTAGCAAAGCAGTATAAGCTCTACTCAAATTTTCTTGAGAATTTTGAAAATAAAGCAGTAAAATACATGTCACTTTTTGAAACCTGTATGTCTCTGATACCAAAACCAAATAGATATATTTTAAGAAAAAAGTGCATAGAGCAATGTCCCTCATACAAAATCCTCAATAAATTTTAGGTAACGTAATACAACAATATAAAAAATATATGATAATCTAGTTGATTTTATCTCAAACATGCAAGTTTGGTTGATCTTTTTAAATAAATAATTGTAGTTGACTATGTTAACAAGTTAAAAGAAAAAAGTATAATCATCTCAAGAAGCAAAAAAATAGAACTTTCTTTAGAAACAAAATATAATGGTAAACCACTTAAATGGTTAAAAGATGTGTTAAGAAGCTGAACATAGAAGGCAAGTTTCTCAACCTAATAAACAGTGACACACACACACATGTATATATACATATATACATTTATACATGTACACACATATGTATACAAACATACATTCATATATACATATATACATATATATATATATATATATATATATATACAATTTATGGATATATACAATGTGTATTTAATTTACAATAGAAAGAATAAAAAATTACCCAGAAATATTTCTCTAAAATAGTAAAATTTTCATTATTGTTTATTTTTTTATTCCTAATTTAAGTGTCTAGTTTTGATGATATCTCCTTATCATCAAAAAAGAAAGCAAATATTTATACTGTATATTTTCAGAAAGAAAATATCTACAACTGCAAGTCACACTTGAAAATGTAAATGTTATAATGATTGATTATAGCAAATCATGATAGACTACTTACCTAAAGAAGTGTACATATTTTTCTTATGAACTATGTGTGTGTACATATTCCTATAAAGAATATACACATTTACAAGCTTGATATATGTGTCCATATATACATATCCATGTATAGAAATATCTATGGACATTTTGTATATGTGTCATATTTTTCACTGAATTTGAGTACAAATTCTTAGTGTCTATAGACATGTACACACCTGTATATTCATATATGTATATTTACACATGCCATATTTTGTGCATGCTATACTAGTACGAGTTTCCATTTATTGTCTGTCATGTGAATTGTACATGAATGTTTTTTTAACTACATAGCTATAAAGTTACAATTGGTTAGTAGGGATAAAGAGGTAAATGTGAATTGATACATGTGGACTTGGTCAATGCAAATTTTGCAAGCTGCACATAAATTTTGTAGACCTAATGATTTTTGAAAACCATTTCCAAGGCTGTTTGTGTCTCATGTGGAAATCTAAATGGGATCTTACAGGAACTGGATTAAAGAATTTAGCTCTTGTCAAATATTGCTGGTCTTTGCTTTTTAATTTTTTTTTTCCCTCTGCCTGCCTTTAATACATGCTTAGCCTTAGTAGGCCAAAAGTAGAACTCTCTAGCTAATATATATATTTTTTTCTCCTATTGTGCAAAGGAATTCTTCTTTAATGCTTACATGGTTATTTGAGTTTTGCAGTAGAATGCTGTGCACTGCAGTTTTGCTTGGAAATGGATTATCTTTTTTTTTGTTTGTTTGTTTCAAGGTAAACAATTTTCTACAGTGTTTTTGTTGCACATTGTTAGAAGCCATCTTTTGCTAGGATGTAGAAGGGATTTTTTTTTTTTAATCACTGCTGTGAACAACTAGCTGTTTGATCAGCAATGCTTCCTTTTTTTCTTCCTTTGTATTGGTCTTAGTCCCCCCTCTGTCCTCTATGACACATCAGGATATGACTAGCCGATACCACTCACAGTGGAAGCAATTTAATCTTTGTTAGAAAAGTACCTTGTTTCTCAAAAGTCACATAAACATCTTAGAAGGCATGGTTGATTAAATTGTTTTTGTCAGCAGTTGTACTTGTCTGACCATACATTTTCTTTGTGCACGACTTGGAATTTCTTTTCCCTTTCACTTCCAAGGGTGATCAGCCTCAATTTCTCCTTGTATGTGCATGCTTGGTTCTTTGAGCATTTGAGCATGAAAGGATAAATTTTAGTTGTTTTGGACTTATCTTTTAGTAGAAAAAATCTCTCTATTGTTCAGCATTTTAAGAAGCATAGATAATACCCTAGGTCTAAACTTCCGATTGGAGTTTTGTCTCCTGGCCAATGAATAAAATGATCGCATTTCTTAAGTGACATTTCTCCTCATTCTCAGCATCATTTTCCCCATGACAGTAGAGAGTGTATCCATATTACAGTAGAGTGAAGGATTTGGTACGTGATTGACATGTACCAGCTAAAAAATCATGTACTCCCCTGTGGAAAGCCTAGTCTAATTTACTTTACCTGTAACTTGAGAGAAAATTGACAATTGATGTTCTTTAAGACTGGGTTTAAAGATGATTAAGGGGATTTCAGTGACAACGGGTGTTCTTCAAATACCAGACAGGGATAGAATTAGAGGCATACAACATACTTTATTTGTTGGGACAATGAAAGGTGGAGGTAGTGAGAAACATAGAAAAGTTTTCCATAATTGGGAATATCGGTAAAATTAGGTATATCTTACTTAATATTTTTGACTAGATAACTTGGAAGAGACTATTTTTTACTCATTAAGTATTAAGCCCTATGTATTTATAGCTATTTTCAGTATAGTTTCATAGAGCTTATTATATAAATTTAACTTATGTACTTGTGTTTAGATATCGCTCAAAAATATAATGGTATTATATGTGTGTATACATACACATATACGCATATATATGTATATATACATACATATATACACACATACACACACCTATATATGCATATATGTATGTGTGTACATATATGCATGTGTATATACATATATATGTATATATAAATATATATGTATATATACATATATATATATATATATATATATATATGTATGTGTATGTGTGTGTGTATATGTATATTATGAAAGCTTAAATACTGAAGGTTTGGACCAGACATTTTTTTTTTTTAAAGATTTATTTATTTATTCATACAGAACTGGGGTACAGGCCAGAGGCTCAGGGGTGGTGAGAGGCTTCACCAGAGACAGAGTGGGGAGCAGAACAGGCAGATTGACGAAGTACACTGCTGAAGGAAGCAGCGGGCGGGCCAGGAGAGGTCTGGCTCGCCATGTGGTCTCCTCTGGGGCAGGCGGCAGGCGGGAATCGAACTCATGCGGAAGTGGCTTCAGATTCTCAGTGCTGCGCTTTAACCCGCTGCGCCACCAGGGAGGGCCGGACCAGACATTTTTAAAAAACATAGGTAAAATATCTAAAAAAAATTTGAAAATGGAGAAGAAATTCAAAGTTTGACACTATATATTTGAATGACTATGATTAAAAGAATAAAACTGTATAAAAACAAAAAAATAATGCAACAGAAGGAAAAAATATATAGAATTTCCCTGTTGGCTGATAAACTAGCAAAATTTAAAATAGTAGTCCATGAAAATTTGGAATGGAGACTATGGAAAGGAAACATTGATGGGAAAATGATTGCTTTACAATTGACATGTTGATGATTTACAAGGAATTAAATATTTAATCATAAGAATATTCATTGCAACGATGCATTAAGATATTCCATTCTCTGTTCTCAATACCCAATATGCTTAATCATCTCTGTTCCATATGGCTTACTAAGAAATGGCTATAGCACTTTTCATGTATAAAACAACCACCTTTAAATACATATTTAGTTCAATACTAATGATTTTTTGCCAATAATTTTGTGATGAGAAAAAATGAATTTTGTTTATAGCCATACATTTTCATTATTCTTGCCTTGCATAGGTATTTATATTTGTTCAAATAAAATGTTTACTGTCAAATGACAATTTTATGTTTCCTTTGTGAAAACTGCTTTCAATTTTAGTTTTTTGGAACACATGAGAAGGTTATTTTTACACTTCTCTCTCTCACTTAGTATTCCTTATGAATACTTTTGATAACTGTGTTGTTACATAAGTTCTTTTTTAGGCATAATTTCTTATACAACTAATTCTCTCCATTACTGGGTTACTTTTTGTTTTGATAATCTACATTTACAGGGCACCAGACATTTTTAGTCAATACAGTGTTGGTGATGTGCTTTTATAAACAATGAGATTATTTTAGGTTTTTATTAGGGGTAAGTTAAACTGATGTGTTAATTTTATTCACTACAGGTCATGCAGCTAATTTAAAAGAAGCTCAGGAGACAACAATATATATATTTTTTCATATTGAAATACTTTTAGACAAAACCTTGTTTTCTGTTTTTAATAGTTTTAGTTGAAGCAGCTGATTTCTAGCTTGCTGTATTAAACTAGGAAATGAAATGTTCTGAACCATATAGAAGGAAAAGAGTCATATATTCTCACATTTTCAACTTTACCTTCTTCATCTACTAAATAGCTATCTATGCTTCATTATATTTTTGGCAACTCTTCCTAAAGTTCAGATGCAAAGGTTAGAGAAATATTAAAAAAATACTGACGTAGTGATTCTCTCTTTGATGGAATAGAAATAGTACATAATCAGTTTTACATTTACAGAGATGGAGATCATTAAGAAAAGGTGTAGTAGAGAAGCTCTCATTGTAAGGTACTTCTATACTCTGGTTTCTCGTCAGATCACGTAAATCTTCCACCTTTTACAATCTAAGTTACTTCTAATAAGTTCATTAGATTGGGACTTTTTAGAAATATGCAAAAAAATTCTCATTTATCCAGAGTTAATGTATATTTTGTATCTAACTTCAAGTTTTCATTTTAGAAAAATTATCAATTAGTTGTCATTTATATTTCAGATTGCTTAAAACCCAACCTTTTTACTAAACTTTTATTTTGAGGTAATCATAGGGACACATGTAGTTGTAGGTAATAGGAACAGATTCCATGTATCATTTACCCATTTACCACCAATAGTCCTATCTTGAATATTTTAGCTACATATATTGACATTGATAATGATGGAGTCGGGATACACATCTGTATCACACAGTTCCTCTTTGTGCCCTTTTTGTGGTTACAACCACCCTCTCTACATTGAACCATTGTCAATCACTAATCTGTTCTAAACATTTTTCATTTCAAAAATGCTAAATGAATGAAATATTAAAATGTGAAATAGCTTTTGGGGTGCTTTTTTTCTTCATTAAGCTTTGTTCTCTGAAGATTAATACAAGTTGTTATAAAAATATAAGCTTTAGGGGCACAAGGGGTCAGGTCCTAGAACAATGAAGCTATCTGCAGCACGGGTTTCGTTCCAGCCAGGGAGCTGACGCATATGGCACAGCGGACCTCTCCTGTCTCCTACACTGCTCCCCTCAGCAGTGTATTTCAGTAGATCTTCTGGTTCTGTTCCCCACTCTGTCTCTTATTCACCACCCCCGCACCTCTGGCCTGTACCACGGCTTTTGTATACATAAATAAAATAAATCTTAAAAGGAACATATGTTTCATAATTGCAGTTCATAGGATAGTGCTTAATTTTGTATAAGCGCCAAACTTTTAGAGTAACTACACCCTAAACCATTTTAGAGTACCAGTAACAATGAATGAATAACACAACTTCATTGCACCCTCACCACCACTGGTATTTTCACTTGTTTATGTCAGCCATTAGGATAAGCATGTAGTGTCACATTTCATTGTGATTTCTCTAATAGTTAACCATGTCAAACATTACTGTTTTTGTCCCTATTTGCCATGTGTATAACTTCTTCAAAGAAATGTCTCTTTATATACTTTGTCCTTTATTAATTAGACTGCTTTAATAGGGATATTTAATAAATTTAATTCATGTCTTTTAGATACCAGTTCTATGTTAAATTAATGATTTGTAGATCTTTTCTTCTACTTTATAGGCTGTCTTTTCATTTACTTTATAGAGTATTTGTGGAAAAATGTTTTAATTTTGATGTCCAGTCTATCAAGGTTTTCTTTTTACTGATCATGCTTACGGTGTCAAGTCTGAGAATTCTTTGTCTAGCTCTTAAAACATACCCAGTCTGCCATTAGGCTTCATGACTAAACTAAAACAATTATGTGGTTTTAGCTAACCTTTTAGCTTGTTTTAACAGGAGAAGCAGAACTTAATGCTTATCTGCAAATTACATATAACCCACCCAAGCATGTGCAAAAGCAGTTAAAATTAAGCTAAGTTCCAAGATGACTGGAACTAAGAAACCACCGATGCAAAAACAAGAAAAGATACAGGAGCTACCCAGACTACTTTCAGAAGTGAAAGGTCTGTCAACAAGGAAAATCTAGGTGCATGAACATTTTGAAATGAAGCAGTATCTTCACTTTAGTGCTCCATTTCAAAATTACGTTAGCTGTCAAATTAATTTGCCTTTCTTCTTTGATTTTAGAATAATCTTGCCTATATCACAAAACATTGCTTTAGATTTTTTGAAACACAGATATCAATTTGTGGAAAATTTGCATTTTAACTGTTGGTTCCAATCCTTGTACCAGTATCTATTTATTTTTAGTTTGTCTTTGATTTATTTCATCAATACCTTATAGATTTTACCATACAAGTCTTCTATGTATTTTGTTAGATTTACATTGATCTCTCACTTTTTTAAAAGAAATTATATATGTAGATATATATATATATGTATATATGTATCTTTAATTTTAATTGTAGTGTCTCCATGTTCACTGCGAGTATATAGCTATTATATTGCAACACTGCTAAGCTCAGTTATAATTCTAAGATTTTTTTTTCTTCTTATATGTCTTAGAAATTCCTACATAGACAATTATGTCAGATGTAAATTGGCATCATCTTTTTCCCTCCACCATATATCTTCTATGCACTTTTCTTCTCAACTTTTTGCAACTCTTCCATCACTATGTCAAATAATAGGGGGGAGCTATTCACTTTTTTTTTTCTGAAACATTTTCTAGCATTTGCTAATGAAACCATCTTGGTGTTAAGCTTTCTTTTCCTGGAGGTTTTAATATATTGTTTCAGTTTCCTTAGTAGTCACAGGACTAGGGCCCTCCCTGGTGGCGCAGCGGGTTAAAGCCCAGCACTGAGAATCTGAAGCTGCTTCTGCATGAGTTTGATTCCCGCCTGCCCCAGAGGTGACCACATGGTGTGGCAGACCTCTCCTGGCCCACCTGCTGCTCCCCTCAGCAGTGTACTTTGTTGATCTGCCTGTTCTGTTCCCCACTCTTTCTCTGGTGAAGCCTCTCACCGCCCCTGAGCCTCTGGTCTGTACCCCAGTTCTGTATGCACAAATAAAAATAAAAAAAATCTTAAAAAAAAATAGTCACAGGACTATTCAAATTATCTACTTCATACTTGGTAATTGTTGATGGTTTGTGCTTTTGAGGAGTTGATTACTTTACCTAAAATATCTAATATAATTTTGTACAATTATTCATAGCAATGGTTTATTTCTTTTTGTGTATCTGCAGAAACTATTATGGTATATATGCCCTGATTTCTGATCTTGGTAGATGTTTTGTTTAATATCTTCCTTTGAGAGAATTTTGGCCTAGTATTTTCTATTAAAATCTGGATACTTTAGGTAGTATGTAATTAGATGCTTGGTTTCATTTAAATCTTATTTTATTCAACTTTCTGTAACTGAACTTTTGCTGAGAATGGGAGGAAGGTGCAATCTCATTACATATCCATTGTGGTACATTGAGATTCCCAAATTTGTCTTTGTTGACATCAGAGATGTGGAAGTTCAGGCTCCCTGCTGCTCCTACCCTGATTGAGCTGGGTTTGGAGAGTCTTGTTACTGCTCCTTTCATAGCCCCTAGTAACACCTTTGGGTTTATGGCCCAATAAGGACATCACATACATAGAATGAGATAGCCATGAATTATTAATCACAGAGCATTAGCTATCAGAAAATAATGCACGAGAGCTGACACTAAAATATATCAATAATAATTCATTAGATCAATTTTAAAATGCATAGATAATTACATACATATATAAATATATATGCTAATAACAATGAAAAAAAGTTTAACTCTACTGTATACCAATATTTTTTGAAACACTAAATAAGAGTGCCTCACAGAAGCATTATGCTGTAGCTACTGTCATTGCAACTTTAAAGATGAGGAAATTGAGGAGCATAGAGAATGTAAATAACCTGAGTTCTGACTGTTAGTATTGGTGAACAAACAGTATATAAAAAATTTTTCTCCTAAAATGAGGTTAAAATCCACTAAGATTCTGTCCAAACATGAAAATGTGATTTCTTGGAAGAATGATATTGGTCACAGGAATTTAGAATGGGAAAGAGGAAGAGGAACTTGCCAGGGCATGGAGAACGTGATTCCCTACATAAAGTTTGGTTACCTCAGGCTTTGTCCCATGAGTCTCTATTCACTTCTGTAAGACTGAGCAGGTTGTTCCAGCTTGGGCCACATGCCTACTAGGTCTGGTAGTTGGGGAAAATGGGGAAGTGTAGAACAGGATATGTTTGTTGATTAAAATCTTCACTATAAATACATAAGATTGGATGAGCAGAATTCTGTAAGGGAAAAGTGTCAGGAAACATAAATTACCTGTACATTAAAGACCTGGTCCCTTGAGGGGAAGGCTATGATAGTTAGACAACAGCAGCAGTATACATTCACTACCACAATAACAAAGGGATTGATTTTCTGATGGAACCTGAACATAATATCTGCTTTAAAGATTACTGGAGGGCACATTGAAGAGTCTTATGTTGGTAACATTCTATCTGGGATTCATTTTAAGTGGCTTTTATTCTTTCTACCTTGAATCAAATCAAAGAGATGACACTGAATAAAGGTATGCTCCAGAGAGCAAGATTTTTGAGCGATCAAAATGTTGTTTTGAACTTGGTCAAACTGGAGACTTTTGAAAATATATTTCTCATAGAAACATCAAGCATTACACAGAAGCTAAATTCATGAAAATAATTGAATGCCTAAGCAAATTATTACTAGATTAGCGTCATCTGTCTGAATAGTGTAGGGTGATTGCTATTTGAATTACTTTGATTTTTTATAGTGCCTACCTTAAATTTACAGATAAACATCTGAAAAAAAAATGTTTTGTGCAAAACAAGATTTTTCAAATTTATTACTATTGACATTTTCAGATAGATAATTTGTTCTCAGACTCTCTGGCCTCAGCTTATAAGATGCTAGTAGTCTATATTCAGCTAGGGCAATCAAAAATATCTATCCAGACATTGTAAAATGTCCCCTACCAGACAAAAACCCTTCATTGAGAATCACAGACAGAGGAAGGAATTTAGAACAATGAAACTAGCAGAATATCTTGAATATCTAATATAGAATAATTCTAAATAATGTTAAAATGGCAAAGTTCTACTATTTAGTTCTACTATTTAACCTATGTGACATGGTGTTTGCATTTTTTAGAATTAGAAAACCATCTTAGGAAGAAAAGAACAACTGGATGCATGATTAGAATCATGTCAGAATTTAATAAAATATGGAATTTTACATGGTCACTTGTATTATATGGTATATAGAAGGTACAAGGCCATTCTCTCAAATTACTATCCACTGATTTACAGCAAAAGGAATTGGAATACAACTGGCTGATGATTAGAAATAATCCTAATCCAGGGGATTTACACATTAGCCTATGTATGGTCTTAAGAACTTATAGTTCAAATACTGGTGCAATCCTGTGTTGTTCTAGGCATCACACCAGGTTACTAGGAAGCTAGATATTGCACGTTTATCATCACATGAGACATCTTTGGGCAAGTTTCAGTTAATTGTTGTTACACAGTGCTAAACTCTCTGTCCTGAACTGAACAGCATAGCATGCTTGACTTGTTATCCATCTGTCTGTAGTCTATACATCTGAATTGGGTACTGGTGAATATGGTGAAGTTGAATTCCCCATGTTTTTTTATCCAATATGATCTTAGGAGGATGTAAAACGACCACCAGAATATATAAACTTTAGTGAATTTTAAGTTAGTAAAAAATGGTGAGCCTATGGATGTTTGGGATCAGCTTCCTCATATGAAAGGTTTTTCATATGATTCTTGTTTCCATGATTTATTTTATGGGGGCTACTCTCAAGAGACAGGACATGAGGAAAGTAGGACATTTAAATAAAAAAAATATAGCAAGAATGTCATCTCAATGAGTGTATATAGCTTTAGTTTCATTCTATAAGAAACTTCCTAGCTATCTAATTGTATCACAGAGGTAGGACCACCTTGACACAACGAGGAACAACTTGTACTTCTTGTCAGTCATTCATTGCTTTGAACAGGAAGTAAAATATTTCCATGGGTTCCATTTAGCTGGGGGAGGAGAAATATCAGATATTTTATCAGCCAATGTGTACAGCAGCTAAGGGGACATTGCTGAACAGGCCACCAACCACATCTACTATATTTTATATCATATAAATATTCATTATTTTGATATTTTCAGGTACAGTGTCTTTCTTATAATGAAATCAGGGAATTTAAATCAGGGATATAACACTAGGATAGTTCCCTAGATTTCAGCAATTTGTCATTTGTTCAGATCTTCCTTGTCATTTTCAACAGGGAGGCTTTTAAGACATAACTAATTGGTGCTGGCAGTAATATAGCTCACTAAGGGAAGATTGGGTCATCTAACTCCAAAATAAGGGGTAAGGTTTTATTTGAGTGGTTCTGCCTTTTTAAACTGAAAAACAGCCCCTCTCCCCCAATAAACAAATATTCCTTAAACTCATACAGTCACTTATTCAGCAAATGTTTACTAGAACATTTTGCACTTTATATATTATAATGTTATATAATTTGGTCATAGTGAAATAAAGAAAATAGTAATTTTTGGAGTCTGTCTTCTTGGAGTTTTCATTCCAGTTGAGAGAGAAAAGAAGCAAATCTAAAGATAATAGTTTTAGTATTGATAAGTGCTATAGTAATAAGTACCATAGGGAAAAGTAAAGGAAGTATATAGGGGAGTGGTAAGGTCCTAATTAGGTCACTTGCTAGGGAAGGTCTTTCTGATAAATCTACAAGTATGCAGGGAGGTGAATACAATAAGGCAGCAAATCACAACAGATACAGAATTTTCTAGACAAAAATTCTGTTAAAACACACAGTAAACATGCTTAATACAGGTTGGCGGTGGTTTTCCATCAATAAAGGTTAAGTCATGGACAACTCCAACTCAGTAACATGACATCTCACTAGTTGGCCATTGCTGCCAGACACTAATGAGATGTCAGTATTTTTACCAAAAGAGTGAGGATGTCAACAGAGATCTGGTGTTTGATTTGGAAAAACAAGCATATATATGAATCTATTACAAGAAATTAAAAATAGTGTATGGAAGGGAATTAACTTCTTAGAATTGTAATGTGTGCTTAATAAAATGATACTTTCTTTATTTTGCTATAAATCTATATATATGATTTTATTTTACTTTAATATTCAGAGTTTTCTTTCTTTCTTTTTTTTTTTTTTTCCTAGAAGATTTACAAGCATAACGATGCTAGGATTCTAAGAATACTCACTTAGAAGGACATTGTAGCATTAACCTTAAGGGAACAGAAAACAACCTAACTGCATTTATGATGATCAAAGGGTGAAGAATCAAATAAAATGAAATTGTTCATCCTACCTCATAAAATGAAATACACTTTGGATTAAATTGTGAGCAGTGAACTGAATATCAGTTTAATTTATTAGCTATGTTGAAACTAAAAATTTTAGTAATTTATAAGTTGTTCACTTATTGCCTTATTAACTATCAAAGCTCTTAGAACATCCTGATGGCAAAAGAGATTTTGAAATCTGTTTGTACACATTTTCATTATAATATTCAGCCGCTTAGAACAGTTTTGAAAAACTATGTCACCTTTTAGGAAGAGCAAACTTTCGATGCAAAAATTACAGTGGTTTAGTTTCCTTAATCATTTTATAACTACTAACATCAGATCTAAAAAAGTGCTACATGCAATAGAATAAATTGCATGTGGAAATATTGAGTAATTGTTGGAAACATTGGCTATATACCAAAGAACTCTGTTTTGTTTCAAGAACAGTATTATAACAACCTGATCATTAATGTAAGCACAAGCCAAGTTCAAACTATAATTACCTTTGTCAAAATTTGAGATTTTTGTTTTTGTCTTTACTTTAGATTCTAGTATAATGTTTGTGAGTCAGTTGTTTAGTGTGATATGGATCAGTGGTTAAATTAGCACTTTGAAGCCAGTGGTCTTAATCCAGTTCTATATCTTTGATGATATTACAGCATAGAGCCAAGAAACTCCTTGCATTTTGACTTATCAACCAGAAACCCTTGGCTGTTGAAATAGTCATCTTACATTTGGAAGAGCTCAGATTGCATGTGCTGCTGGTGGTATCTGAATCTGTCTTTAGATTTTACACCAATCACATTGAGGTAAAGTGTTTGAGACAGATTGTGTCACCTAAATTATTTTCAAAATCTAAAATATTCCTGTAGGCTTAATTAAACTTCTTATTCAAAAGTATTTTAAACCAATGATACTAAAATAGGTATTTCCACATTCAATGTTAATTATGCCTGTTATAAATGAACATGATTATATTATTGGAATGAATAACTGTAGCATCTTGATAAGAAACTCAATCTCATATTTATATCCTGAGTCAAATATAAATAATATGCAAAGGAAATTTTTCTCCAAGTCAGATCTATTAACAATGGAATTCTACTTTGCTGTTTGAATTATGAGTCTGCTCAACAGTAGAACTTTTTTTCATAGCTTTGGTATCAGTTTTTTTGTTTTTTTTTTTTTAAGATTTATTTATTTATACAGAACTGGGGTACAGGTCAGAGATGCAGAGGGTGAGAGGATTCACCAGGAACAGAGTGGGGAGCAGAACAGGCAGATCCACGAAGCACACTCCTGAGGAGAGCAGCGGGCGGGTCAGGAGAGGTCTGCCACGCCATGTGGATCTCCTCCGGGGCAGGCGGGGGTCGAACTCATGCGGAAGTGGCTTTAGCTTCCCAGTGCAGTGCTTTAACTCGCTGCGCCACCAGGGAGGGCCCTGGTGTCAGTTTTTTCAATGCCGGGAAAAAAAAAAAGTTATAAGATGTACTTATGTACTTAAAAATATTGAAAGCAAAAGCAGTTGATCCATGGATTATAACTATACCTATGAATTTTCTATTTTTCTTTAGAATGTTGACACACTTTAGGGGCCCTCCCTGGTGGTGCAGCGGGTTAAAGCACAGCACTAAGAAGCTTAAGCCACTTCCACATGAGTTCTATCCCCGCCTGCCCTGAAGGAGATCCACATGGCGTGTCAGACCTCTCCTGACCCGCCCACTGCTCCCCTCAGCGGTGTACTTCGTCAATCTGCCTGTTCTGCTCCCCGCTCTGTCCTGGTGAATCCTCTCACCCTCTGCATCTCTGCCCTATACCCCAGTTCTATATGAATAAATAAATAAATCTTTAAAAAAAATGTTGACACACTTTAAATGAAGGTTTAGTTATGTAGCATGAATTAGAATACATGACTACTGTGTAAAAGGTAAGCATGTTAAGAGAACACTAGTAACCAGTTATTAAGATCCCCCAAAGTAAGCTAAACGATAGAATATGCAGACACCACGATCAATAAGCAGATTGGGTGGCATTTAGCTTTATCTTTTTTTTCCTTTTTTTTTTGGCATTTTTTCAATAGTGTGGTTGTTATTTACATTTTGCTCTAAATCTTTAACCACAAATAGATTTTTAAGAGTTTATGCTTGTCCTGTTATAGTGATAATCTCTTCTAATGGTAATGTTTTGAGAATATTCCCATTTTTTCTCCAACACATGACTATCACTGTAATGATGTAATGAGAACTACATTCAAAATCAGGCAATTCAAGTTCCAATTGTCAATTTCAAAGCAACTAACAATCTGAATTTAGGAAAGCCCTATAAACATTGTCATTTAATGACAATGATTATGTCATATCTGTGAAAATTTAATTTATACTTTATAATAAAAGGCCATAGTAAATTACGTTGCATGGTAGGAAAATAAGCATCAAAACAAGATGCTTTTACTATGTTGTTACAGGATGTGTATTGGACTTATATATAAAACATGAGTGAGAGACCAAAGGTCAAATGAGCTTAGGATTTAAAAATCAAATCAAAAAGTCAATAGCAATCTAGTATTTAGAGAATACATGAAGAAAAGAACTTTAGCTTGTGAAATTAATTATTTTTTTTACAAATTTAACAGAGGAAAATACAATGTACCTAGATAGTTTTGCTCAAAGCAAAACAAAACAATTCTTGCACTTTCCCTGACAGTTTTGAATTTCCCCTTTTGACCTTAGACCCCTATTCTGGAACAACCACTTCTCCCATCTCAACCTCTAGCATCCCCCAACATACACCACACCCAAGTTTTGTTATCTAAACTCCATCTTTCCATTTTTTGAGCAATAGCTTACCTAAAAAAAAAAAAAAAAAAAAAAAAAAAAAACTAAACAAACAAACAAAAAACTAAGACACAGGACCTTCCGCCCACTGTTTTTCATGACTGTTGACTGACTAACATTCAGCTTCCTTGTGTGTCTGGGACAGGTGAAAGAGACCTTTCCTCCTTGTACCTGAACTTGCAGGACAAAGCCAGCCACAGACCCAGCTCCCGGTACCATTTCTGTCCCATGAATAATTAGCTAAAATTACACGTATTGGTCTCCTGTAAAAATACCTAGTTATACGGATAAACATTTTCATTTTAATTGACTGAGACTTCCGTGATTGTAAATAAAAAAAATTCCAGCTGTTAACCACTTCACCTATCTACTCATCGTTGTAAAAATCAAAGACAAAACTTACTGGGTGGACACTTATTTTTCATTCTCTGTTCTGTGATCACAAGAATAAAACAAACCTACATCCTTCCTTCTTTGGTTTTATCTTTGACAGTGGCCTTCCATTCTTCCTTATGTCCTTCTATTTCTCTTTACCTTTGTTTTTTGTTTTTTATTAGACAACCACAGGATTTCTTAGGTTTTTTTCAAGGTGAGACTTGAAATGCAGAGAGGATACTCCCTTCGCCTTGCTAAACAGAGAGATGAGCAGCAGAAGGACATGTGTCTACTAAAGTGAGAAATGGCAAGATGGAGTGCATACTAAAAAGATAGTGCTTCTGAGCATGTTAGAAGGCCACATATCACTTGGTTACAAAAGTTTGCTTTGTACTCATCATTAAGAAAATTTCAGATTTGACATTTCTGATTATAAGTCCCTCAGAATAATCAAGATTCAAAGTTGTCAGTTTAAATACAGATAAGCCTCTGAATGTCTTTGTTTACATATGTATGTTTGATTCAGATTTATTTTTGTTTAAAGAGGCCTAAAGAGTCAACTTAATTAAACGTGAGTGGTTTACCAGCAATCATATAAAGTATATAACTTGCATCAAATTGATGGCAACTTGATATATTACATTTTTTAAGATGATTTCAGTTAGCTGAAGTTTTTCAAATTTGAGAATTATTTCATTTGCATTTCTTTAATTTATAAAAGTGATTCCTTAAAAAAGAAACTGCTGACTCAATTTATCAGAATTCTTCATTTTTATAAAAATAACTACATGTGTTGCATCATTAGAGCATCTTTACCTCTACGTGACTTTCCAGTAGGCAAATCTCAAAAGAGTTCATTCATTAAATTGCAGCAGAAAGACATAAACATTTCTACATTTCTCATATTGTAAAGGAATTCCTCTCATTCTCCTGGTGTGTGCCTTTTTTCTCTAAGTGAGGATGTTCAGGCACTACACAGCATGCTTTCTTGGATCAACACCAGCTCTTCAATCCCAACACATCTCAGAGTGTATTTCTGATGAATAAATTACCAAACTAATGAGATTCTCTAAGAGGTTAAGGATTGATCAAGTACTTAATCTTTTTAATGAAGGACACAGCATGAAACACATTCCTTCAAATAGATACAATAAACAATCTTGTAAGACCTAATTAGAATAAAAATATAAAAAGGTGAAAAGTCTTAGCATTGGTCTTTCAGACAACAAGTTAGAATTTTTCCAGAAATTCACCAGAACGAAATAATGGCTTTTAAATATGGAATTCTAATATGTCTTAATGTCTTTGGGGACACAAACATTGCTTCAAAATATGGCTCTAGAGCTTTTACAGAATTTGCTGAACTTCGAGGAGATGCAGCAAATGTGTTGGGAATCTTAATACACACTTACTGGTGATTCTATAAGCTCTGTCATATGCCTAGAACTCTATTTGAATGCAGTTTTTTTTTTTTTTTTTGGTATAACTGAGGAATTGATCCAACCTGAGTTCTCATTTAATTTGTTAAAAATAGATTTTATAACTTTAGTGAGGGCTTTAGTGAAAAGCTGCTTGTGCTGAATCATTTTTCTTTTACCATAAATGCTTAAATTCATTTACTTATGCATGCATACATAACTGGGGTACAGGACAGAGCTGCAAAGGCAGTGAGAGGATTCGCCAGAGACAAAGTGGGGAGCACAACAGGCAGATTGACAAAGTACATTGCTGAGGGGAGTTGCAGGCGGGTCAGGAGAGGTGTGCTGCACCATGGCTGAGGATCAAACTGGGATTGAACTGGTGCTGAAGTGGCTGCGGCTAGCTTCACAGTGCTGTGCTTTAACTCCTTGAACCACCAGAATTGGTGGCACAGGAACCAAGCACCTCAGCTATATGTTACGGAAAGAGGTGGCATGTAGGAAGATTGGATCTAAATTCGAGTCTTGCCTTTGAGTTGGTGGTGTATATACTTATGTAATACTGCCTGTTTCAAGTAGGTAAAGGTAACATCAAATGTTAGCTAGTATGCTTGCTGATTAATTATGCTAAGTGCCACTATACTGTCTTGTACTGAGGTGGTACACTCCTTTATTCCCCAATTTTTGCACCACACCATCTGCTTAAATTGAATATTCGAATGTATTGCTAACTGATTCTATTGTTGGCAGACAGAGGGCTACCCTGGGCCCCACAAACATGAACACACTAGTGACATTCATCATTCACTGTATAAAGACAAAGCAAAATCTTAGTGTGAAAGACTTTAATCTAAAAATTTAATTGGGTTGGTGTGCATAGAGAGAGAGGCGAATGGATAATAGTATTTAATCAACATCCAAGTTGCCCATCCCTCATTTGCAATTGCCCATCCAAACAGAGTTCGCCCAAAGTGGAGCCACTGAAGCTTAAAAACTTGACACAAATTGAAGGCACCTTCTGGCAAGGAACCATAGGAAAGGGGCAGAAGGGTCCAGGCTTGTCTGGAAAGAAAGAGCAAAATCAAACTACAAATCAAGATAATGGCTGCCATTGTCAGCCTCCCTTAGTATTTCTTTCAAGTGTCTCGACTCCATGTCTCCTTCCATGACCCCAGGTTGCTAGTTCATGTCCAAAGCTGACAATCCATTGGTCCCTCAAGTATCTCTCTACGTGTCTCCTCTGTCTTTCCTCCAAGTCCATGACTGTAATCCAGTGCATTCCCCCCACTACTTTTATCCCATTCCCCACTCCATCCCTATCAACTATCTCTGGTATATAGTTGTTCATTTCTTTCCTCCCCTGGTCCTTTATGCTCCTGCTACAGGTGAAACCATTCAGTATTTTTATTTCTCTTTCTTTCTGGCTTATTTCACTTAGCATGGTCCCTTCCAGCTCCATCCATGTTGCTGCAAAAGACATGGGTTTATCTTTTTTGATAGTGCAATCATTTTATTTTAGCTGTCCATGAATTTGTGAATTAGTGTTGCATATCTTTTTATAGCAGTCAAGAATAGTAATTGAGCTCGCTAGGGGGAAATGTTCTTACAAGTACAGTAAAAATGTCTGTTCTTCATTATGATAGATCATCTCCATCACTTAAAGGATCTTTTATTTATTTATTTATCTATCTATCTATCTATCTATCTATCTATCTATCTATCTATCTATCTATTTATTTAAGATTTATTTATTTGTGCATACAGAACTGGGGTACAGGCCAGAGGCTCAGGGGCGGTGAGAGGCTTCACCAGAGACAGAATGGGGAACAGAACAGGCAGATCGACGAAGTACACTGCTGAGGAGAGCAGCAGGCGTGTCAGAAGATGTCTGCCACGCCATGTGGTCACCTCCGGGGCAGGCGGGAATCCGACTCATGAGGAAGTGTCTTTAGATTCTCAGTGCTGTGCTTTAACCCGCTGCGCCACCAGGGAGGGCCTAAAGGATCTTTTATACTAAGATAGTAAAGTCTAGCTGAAAGTATGCTTGCATAATCTGAGAATAATCTAACAGAAACCAGAGGTAGCAAGTTTTCTTTTCCCACAGCTTTCAGTTTCAGGGCTCAAATTTTATCTTAAATACTTCACAAAATACATTTCTCTTCAAAAATTAATAATGAAATATTCTTATATTTGGGGTGGAATATAAGACAACTTCATTTATATGATTTTTGAATTATAGGAGAAAGTATAATAAAATATATGTTATAGCATTTATATATTCTTCTCCTTTCCCTTCCCTTTTTGCGCATGCCAATTTCATTTACATTATTTGGCTGCCTAGGATTATTATTATTATTTTTTTTTTGGTAGGGGAGTGTGTGTGTCCAATTTATTTTTTTAGCTATTATTTTAGAGTAACTTTGCAAACTTCGTAAACCAAAAAAAGTGTTTATATGCTAGGTGAATAAAATGCCCACTTTGCCACTTCTACAAATCAGGTAATACTAGTCAGAACTTTGATTTCTGCTTGTTATCAAATGATTTCTCTAATATATTGATTTGTAGTTGATTGCATTAAAATCTCATTTCTCAATATGGGAATATATTTTGTTTTGTGTATCATAAATATATGTGTTATTGCTTCAGGAAAAAAAACACACATTTTGAAAATATTTTTCAACTTTGATACAAAAATGTTAGCTAAAGTTCTTTTCCTAAGATCATGAACTTTTCCTTTGCCAACAGAAAAAAAAAATCTAAGAGAAAGTGGTAATTATACCTTAATCTCTAAATCAATATATAATCATAGCCTAAACCACTGAGTTCCAATGGATTGATAGATACTATTCTAGATTACATCAGTGGTCGCCACCTTTGCAAGAGAAACAATCAGAGAACAGGTCAGTGGGTTAGAAAAATGTTTTAAAAAGAAAAGAAAAAAAAAACAATAATCAATCAGCTTAGTAATTCCACCTCATGAGAGAAAATGATGAGCTATACTAAATTCAGTCTGCAGATATCATATTGCTAAGCTCTCAGAAAGTCAATATAACAAAGTAAATATGTTTTCTAGTTGTGTGTGTGTGTGTGCATGTGTGTATGTGTTTGTATGTATGGTTCAGTCTTCAAAATAAATTGGAGAGGAAAATAGAAAGGCATTAACTTTCTGTTTCTTCTAATCAGGGTTGGTTTGAAATCACTGCATGAGGTACATAGATGTTTTGTCAGTAGATTTAATGACACAGTAGCCTTTGCCTTATAAGAATTTCTAGCTCAGTGTTTTTCTATATGTTTTGGCTTGTGCAGGCTTTCTAGGCACCAGTAACAAGAGATATCGCGTGTAAATTTTCCCTTTCAGTCTGGGAAATTGTTAGTTTAAATCATTCAGGAATTAAGGTAGAGACTTGTCCTCTTGTCTGATCTACTTTCTAAAACAGCCATGGTTGAGCTGTGCAGCAAAGCAGAGGACGATGCGAGGAAATCAGAGATACCAGCAAGCAGATGGTATAAGAATCAAGTCACTCTGTCCATTTCTGGTCTTGTGCTATTTTGCCAGTTCAGGAAATGTTATTTCTAGGAACAGCATGAACAAATTGCACCGCTGGTCAGTGGCACTTAATGCTAGGGGCAGAATAGCAAATTTTATAGCAAGGTAGTATATTAAGTATTTCACATCACAGGTAATGGTATTCAATATTTAGTATCACATGTGGTATACAGATGTCTTTGTTTCTTACTATATCCTGCAGAAATAGTAATTTTGTAATCTTCTGTTCCTTTAAAACCACTTTTATAATGTAAAGTATGGGTGTGGGTTTGTTAATCATCATGAAAGCATTTACAAACATACTAAATTCCATGGATTTTTTTTTATTTGTAACTTGAAAGCTTTTAGTATGCTTTCCAAGATAATGAAAACATATAACAGAAGACTGCATTTTGTTATAATCTGTTAATATTAAAGCAATCTATAATACAGACCAACTTAAAAAACTGATGAATGATAGGGTGAAATGAAAGCTTCATTTTTGTTAATAGTTGGGGTGATAATTGTCACAGCACCCTTCTGTAAAAACAGGAGAGGCATAGAATGGGAGTCATTTTCCCTATTTCCACTTAATACAACCACCTCGGATTACAAGTCTCAGTAGGGTATGAACTGGACTTCCTGAGTGGCGGGTGTGGTATCTCATTTCTGCTGCACAGGCTTGTATCCCAGAACCCCTTGATAGCAGGATAGAAGTTATCTAAGAGTGCCAGTTAATGCACTCTTTCTCTCTGTTCCTTCTCTTGTAAATAAACATTGCAGTTTAAATTACTCTCTGTTTGCCTCCTTTTGAGTCTTCGTGCACAATGGAGGGCTCCCTTTGTGTATGGGTGTCTGGTTATACCATGAATCAATATATTGAAAAGTATAATATTGTATTACTCAAATATTCAGTATTTAGTAGGTTTGTGGTGTATATGAAGAAAGGGAGATGATGTAGTAAAAAATACTACTTTTAAAGTTTGGCTTGCAAAGTGGTTAATATAACATTTATTTAACCAAGAAAATGTGCATATATATAATTACTGCCTACAGTTATTCAAACATGACTAATACAGGAGCTAGTCAATTTTTGGCAGAAAAGAGGGAAAGAAAATGCATTTATTATAAAATGGTATATAAATTGTGGTGTGTATTTACTTGGCAAACACCATATATTTGCTTCAAAACAAGAACTTCATGTCTTGATGTGAAGATAATCATCATACAAAGAAGGATCATTATAATTAAAAATGTAACTAGTATATAGTAAATACCATAAAAAAGAGCTTTAGAGCTATAAACAATTTTTATATCTTGAAAAACATTCTCCCAATTTCTATTTCTGAAATATCATCATATCTATAATCTATTTAAATCTGATCTATATTTGTAAACATCCTTATTTAAAAAAAAGTACTTTAAAAGATTTTTGCAAATGTAATCTCCTTTTGTTCCCATGAAACAGCAAATCAGTCCAAAAACTATCCATATTAGAGTAAAAAGAGAATTGATAATTTAAGATTCACTCAGGAACTTAGAAGTGCTAGTGGGGACGTGCAAAGACATAGACTAGCAATTATGGCTATGTGCTAGGCATTTTTATTTAAACCAGATGTCTCTAAGTTCTCTAGGTCAGGGGGCCTAACTTCCCTACACTCTCGCAAACAGCTCTGACAGAAACCGGTTTTCTACTTGTCCTCCCTGAAGAAATGGACAAGGAAAGGATTCAGATACATGTTTGTGTTAAGACACTCCCCAAGACAAAGCCAGAAAGGCTGAGAGAGAAAAAGCAGCCAAACAAGTGTGTGATTTTATGAATCTCAGACAATCCAATCCCTGAGGAGCTCTGTGGGATGAAACAGTCTGGGTTTGTCCAGACTAGAGGCAAAAGAAACAACTTCTGTGCTCGCAGACTTGAGTCATTGTGAGACTCCCGGGATGGGGAAGGGCATAAATTCCCTCACCCCCTGGCTCTATACAGAGGATGGCCCATCTCTGAGAGTGGCAGGTAGGAGCAGTCGGCTGTAAATGCCCTGAAGATGAGAAGTCGCTGCACAGAGATTGTCCAAGAAATACAAGGGGACTCAGAGGGACTACCAGCCCCATCTTTCATGAGCACAGAAGGTCCAGTGCTCCCTGCAGTAGTTTCTGAAGAATACTAGCCTGGGTCTCGGTTCCTGACTGTTGCTTCCAGTCTCTGTACGCGGCTCCTCTGGTTTTCTAATCTGCTCCCATGACAATCTGGGGCTGCTGCTCTGGCCACAACCCTGTTGCCCTTGTCAACTTCGCCCTAAGGTTGGCACACACTTCCCCCTTTAATTACAACAATGTTCTAAATAACAGTCTGTGCACTGAATAAACAGACACACATTTAAGTAACAATGAATTATACGAAGCAGATAAGAACTTAACTGGCTCCTAAGTGCTACCCTTTCTCCCAGTGGCCTCCCTTGGCTTTCTCTCCATTTTGTGTCCATTCACTTAAGATCTTACCTGACGCCTACATCCAAATAAGATAAAATATTCCTGCTACTTGGTACATTGAATAAATACTTTTAAGGTATTTCAATAAAAAAAAGTTACTAAAAAATGTTAACACAAAAGACATTTATCTTCTGAGGGAAAATAATGGCCATCATAACATCATTTAATAAGCAAAGACCTTAGTGTCTGGTGTCAGGTATGCATTGTGGGCTGCTCTCTGCGTTCATTCCTTCTGGAAGAGCAGTGACTAGGTCCTTACCTGGCTTCTGCATCACCAAATAAAAGGTTCCCCCAAGACTGATTTCAGCATAAACCCTAAAGTACAGAAACGGGTGCCCTTCATTATATCTTAACATTTCATCTAGTTTTCCTATCTTTGTAAATTACTCTTTTTAAAATTATGTATTTATTATTTTGTAGAAGTGGCATATAGATGTGTGGAGGGTGAGAGGGTTCACCAGAGACAGAGTGGGGAGCAGAACAGGTGGATCTACTGAAATACATTGCTGAGGGGAGAAGTAGGTGAGACAGGAGAGGTCTGTTGTGCCATGTGGGTCAGCTCCCTGGCTGTTATCAAACTTAGGCCTTAGTGGTGATAGTGGTAAAACTTAACCCCTAGGCCACCAGTGAGGTCTGTAAATTATTTTAGAGAAGAGGAACTTAAATATTATACGTTTAAGTGACTGATTCCAAATATGTATATATGTTATACTCCTCTATTCTTTTTATGCAAAATAGATATTTTATTGACAAATTTTGTTTCCTACTTGCAAACTATCCTTTTGGCCTTTAGAAACCATGTATCACGTCATGTGTGGCCTGTCAAAATATTCTGAAAACTCCTGTTTGGGGAATGTTTTTTGCAAAAGTAGCCATCCTAAGACTTGAATTGGATGTCCCAGTAGCTTGGTACAAGATGCAATATAGTTACCAGAAGATCAAATGCAAGACTTTGCCATAGAAGAAGCAATGTAAAGAAGCAGGAAGGGCCGACACAACCATCTCTGAGAGAGCTTAGTGGTAAATCAGCTGGCTGTCACAGGCAGCATGGGTAAGGAGCTTAGCATTCAGTTTTAAGCCTCAATTTTGTAAGCAATAGACTCATTTCAATTACTAGCTAAATTAGTAATTTACTAAATTATTAAATTAGTAATTTCTAAATTACTTCCTAATTACTAACTAAATATAAAATACATACTTACCTTTGTGAACAGTTAAGAAGATTAAATGAGATAATGCATATAAAGTGCTGAAAAGTGCAAGGTCCGGAATAAGTTCTCCATATGTCAGCTTTCATGGAGATGATGGTGGGGCTGCCGCTGCTGCTGTCATTCTTCTGAAATCCTTCAATGTTTCCCCCAGGTTTTGCAAGGCAGACATCAATCCCAGTGCTCACGCCACGACAGCCTGGGTTAATGGGGTTCACCTTCTTTCTTTCCAATCTCCTCCTTCCTCCATCAGGTATAAGGAACACCATGAGTAATCTACTAATTTAAGTTTCTGAACTTAGACTATTTTTGAACGCTCAATGCCCTCACATACTATCTTTCTCTTACATTTACACCATTCTTGGATGTAAGACGTGCCTTTCAAACAAAATGCTCACTGAGATATTTTTGCTCACCAAATTTGAATTGATGTTGCTTTCTCTCTGTTCCTATGGTTTGAGACTGATTTCTTAATTTCAACACTTAGTACAACATAAAGTCAGTTGGATTTAAGAATTTTTCTCCACACTGTTGTCTTTGAGAACATAGAATTTGTCTTAAATAATTCACCCAATTCCCTTAATCTCAGAGCATACCCTTAAATCAAAATAATTTCACCTGAGACTTTTGTTAGTAAAAAACAAAATGCTGAATCAAATAGTTTAATTGATGACAGATACATTTATATATACACTTCTTCCTTTATTAAATACAACAGAAAAAATGAACTTATCAACCTACTCTGAGATAGCCACTGCTCTCTCTCTTTCTTGCCTTGGTTTTCTTTATTTAGTATTGCTAGTTTTTCATCTCTCATGATTCTTCTGCCCAGTCCAATCTGAATTCACCACCATCCCCATCACACCACCAGACAGTTCTCACCAAGTTTACTAATAACCTTCAGGTCAGTAAGCCTGAATTTCTTTACTTGCTAGATATTTTTACCTACATTTCTAAAATGTTGAATCATGCTCTTTTCCTTGACTCTCTGCCAGGTGTTTATCTCACCTGTCTGTACCCTCCTTTTCAAGTCAGCATCTTGGAATCTGTGCAATCTGATCTAAAGTCCACTATCACTTCATAATTTTGATGTGACCTAGATATTGCTGGCCCCCTGAATTTAGAAGTTTTTGCCAAATCATTTCTATTTTATTCATCTTTTTTGAGTAAGTGAACAAAACATCAAAAGTTAGCTGAGTGTTGTGTGTGTGTGCAAGTGTGAGCAGAAGGAAGTCCATCAAAGTGTCATCAAGTAACAGAGGGCCACTGTAATTTTGATAGGGCCGGGAAGCTTGAATTAGAGATACGAAAATAAACTTTGTGGTTTTTGAAAATGTTTGTTTATGAGAGGTGGGATACTTAGTAACTTCCACATCAAGTGTCTCTCCTCAGAAGTTGAAGTCCAGCTCTCCATATGCCATAAAGTATGGACAGAACTGACTGTGCAACTGTGCAGTAAGAGATTTGAGTTCAACTTCAGTTCAGGTACAGGAGAGAAAGGGTAGCAAAGGCTTTTTCTTAGCATGTTTTGCTTGGACAATGTGTAAAACTGAGAAAGGATTAGGATTGAATGCAATAAGGACACCTGTTTATAATGCTTGTTGTTGAGCACACAGGCATCGTGGTATTTTTTTATATCAGATTAGTGCATGTGTCGACTTGAAGGGCAGTGAATTGTTGTAAATAAGAATGTACGCCTTAGGGGTCATTCTTAGCAAAACCAGAAACATGAAATATAAAGGGCACACTCCCAAAGAATGTTGTATGTAAAAATTTATAAATAATGTATATATTATGTACAATGTTACATAATGTAAGAGACCAGATCATGCTAGAAAATCAGTCTGCTCTTCCTCAAAACAGTCAGATCTACTATTTGTGGTCGGAACAGATGTTTAGGTCTAGTAATACCTAGGTGACATAACCTTACACTTAGAATACAAATCTTAACATCGAGAACAGCCTGAACCTTGAAGTACTAGACAGATGCTTTTGGATGACAAAATTAATTTATTTAACTCTTAATTGTTAAAGGTCAGTATTATTCCTTTTTTGCATTCTAACAGAAGAGAAAGTCCTCACCAATAGCTCGACTCAATCAGGGCAAGCATTCTGGTAAGTACTTAAATATGTTCACTGGATGAATGAATGTTTACTGGAAGAAAACAAAATCAATGAATAAATAAATAAAAAACAGCCACTACATTCTAAATATTAAAGTGTCTCATGATGGGACAAGAAAATTATCCTGTATTGGATAGATGGAATATATATTCTTTATACTCATTAAGAAGCATTTTGTGACTTTTTTTTTCTATTGTTAGATAAAATTATAACAGAGAAATACATCTCAAAACTTCTTATAAATTGTACCAAATTTATACTAATTAATATTAGCATTTTTTTAAATGTTGAAAAATAGGTAATATCATATTGCAAATATAAAAGTAACATAGAAAAGATTCAGTTTCTTCTTGAAAAGTTCATTTTATTATTAATGGTGTCATAGCTTTGAAACCCAAGTAACAGCATTTCCAAGCTGTTGCTTTCGAACTTGTGCAGTTACAGACTGTTACCAACAAAGCCTGTACCAATTTATTGAAAACTGGAAGAGAATACATTTAGAGAAAGAGTTCATGATGTCACAGTATTATTGAGAGATAGTAAGTGAATACTATAAATCATTCCCAAGGAGTAGATTCCTTGAGTCATCAACTGGACTTACCACTCCAGACTAGAAGTCTGGAAGTATGGTTACAGCCCAACTGTTGAAATATATTAACATTATAGAATTAACACAAAGAAATCTCAAGTGTAACACATGTATAAAACAACACTAATGAGTAGTTATACATCAGCAGACAGATATGCAAATAATTTAGAATCTTGAATTTGTAACTGTGGAATTGCTTGGCGTATATGAAATCAAAAGAAAGTAGAACTTTTAGGGATTTTTTTTTCCCTACTCTGTGAACTACCCACTAATTGATTAGAGCATGTATCTGTAGTGACTAGAAGTTCTTGTCCACCAGGTGTGAAAGGAAGAAGTAGAAAGATTACTGATGAATGTTGCTAATATTACATTTTTAGATTTCATAGAGAATTGAAAAATGAATGAGTTTAACTTACATGCATTGGTTATATGTCTGTAAATGATTCGTCATACTTTGATTTCTACTCCTACGTAGAAATTTAGCTAACAGATCTCACTAATCAAAGAAACATTCATAGAGATATCACTTATCTTGAAAAATTGAGAAGCATTATACAGTTTTATTCTCATCATTCTAAACTGAAAACTGATACTTAGATTTATCCATTGCTATCTCTTTGGCTTTGTCATGATCACATCAGCTCTGCCTAAACAATGCCAGCTATTCTCTTCAGAGATAACTTAGATATTTTTTTCCTGAAAATTCCCATTACAGAGGTTGCTCTGTACACACATCATTGGCTCTCTAACGTAAGTGAATATCAAAACCAATCAGAATGTGTATTAAAATTTCAGATTCTTTGAAAACACACTAGGATGTCTCATTTTAAAGGTCTGCCCAAAACTCAACAATCTTTATTTGTAATAGGAATTTCAATTGGATTTAGGTGAAGTGTCCAGGAACCAGACTTTATGGAAGAAAAAAATGAACTTCTTGTAGTGATTTCATTGTACCTCAGAATGTATCAATCTCACTTCATTTGATATTGGACTGATGTCTGTTCCCATCCAGACCACTAAACTGGGTTATTCTAGAATGATCGAGGGTCACTGGTGCCCACTGGCACAGTTACTGGTGCCTACTATCACACATTCTTACTGTGAAGGCAGCTATAGTGACAGTGTTCAGCATCGACCTTGCTAACAGCAGGTCTTGGTCTCTCTGCTCTATGAAGGAGAATCCTTTCTGTCTCGCTTCTGAAATAAGCTTATTTTTTTTTTTCCTTTCTCTGGGGAAATATTTCTGCTCAGATTCCCAAGAAGCAGGCAATTTTTTCCCCCAAATCAATAACAAAGATACAATTTTGTTCTGATTTCTTTAGATAACGTTGACTTATTCATGTATTTGTGGCTGAAATTTTTACAGTCAAATAACTTCTTCCAACGCTCTATGGTTATTATTACCCCATTATACAAATCTTAAGGAAAAAAAATACAATGAAATTTATGGGCTGCATACAGAAAAATGTAAAATTTATTAAGAATTTTCTTAAATATGAATTGTCAAATGCCAGGAAATAATATTAGGAAAGGCATAAGGTCGCTTTGTTCTCTTTGGAAGTGAACCATAGACTTAAAAACAGAGTTAAACATTTACCTTCCCAGTATGATGAGATTGCAACTTGGTGAGGGTGAGGCCCAGAGGGAGGATGTGGGTTATTGTGACCCAGCATAGTGAATCTATTTAATTGTCCTTTTCCTATATTTAAATGTGGTGGCAATAGATGTAATTTCTACACAATACTGCCTGTAGCTGGCACCAAGACTACATTTTTAATGCTGTCCTTTATATTACCCATATCAGCTAGATTTTGCATAGATTTTTGAAAGAAGTACAGTTAGTTAGTGTTTAATTATTTTTCCTAACTACAATTTTCAAAGCTATGCTTGGAAAAGTTGGATTTAGACCATCCATTATGTGCATGTCACTTCAGCAACCTATGGTGTTTTATTTATGTTAGCTGCTTCTTCACACTACTCCTTCTTTCTTCTTTCCCTGTCTTTTAGACTTTAGCTTTTAATTTAAATTATTACTTTCACCTACTCCATCTGCTTACTTGAAGTAATTAATTTTATGGTATACTTGGAAGTAGTTGCATTTCTAAATGCTAATGAGGTTTATATTTATCTCTAAATTTTGTTTTAAATGCCATCTAATTAACAAAGGGACACAATGTTGGGATATATACTAATATATACTTATATTGGAATATTTTATTTCCTGGAGCCATGTAACATTTTCAAGAGAGAGAACTGTTAGGGTTAAAAAAACTAATGTTTTAGTGCATTTATACAAAAATCAAACAATAATGTAAAAGATGCAAGTGTTAAACAAAAACTAAACACATATTTCTAGAAATGCTTTTTCCAAAGTTTTCCCCCTTTCACTTTATCCTCTATTCTAGCAATTTCTTGGAATGCTACAGTTTGTCTCTGCTCATTGGCTTGACGTTGACAGCTGTATTTTGGATTCTTCCATCTGTGTGCTTTATCACTTTTCCTTTTTCATATATTTATCATCAGAATTTTGAAGTCAAGGTATTGGAACTGTTTTAGGGCATAAATGGATCAATCTTTTAAAATTTCCCCGAAGGCAATGTCGTTCTGATGTGGCTGATGGTGAACCCGGCTCACTGATATAATGACATTTGTGCTGGGCAGTAAGCGATAACTTTAATCAAGATTCTAAATGTTCTTTAGATTAGATTGCTTTTCAGAGTTCTCTGATTTTAGAGAGTCAGAGTGGGTGTTTCTGTTTTCTCTTTTGTGGTTTCATTCCCCTAGACACTGATTGCTTTAAAAACTCAAAGCTGTAAAAGTAACTAAGACAAAACTCTTGCTATTTACCTCGTGATCACTTTTTAGTTTTGCAACCTGAAGCAAACCTCTTCTGTTAGTAACAGCAGAGATAAAAGAAAGAAATGTGTCCTAGTTCACCCTTTACTGTCTTTTCTTTTAAAAATATAGGAAGAACATTGCACAAAAGGCCAGTTATGTTGGTAGTCACAAAATAACTTCTCTAAACAAGTATCAGTTGCTTGATGTTGACAACTTTCACTGATGTTATAGTTGATCTACACAACTTTGATCCAAAATTTTAGAGTTATTTTCAGAACCAGTTGTAGAGTTATTGTATGCCTTAAAAAATGTTTATCCTTCTATTCTTTTATCCCCTTCCCTTCCTGATATCCATTTTACCCTCACCTTCTTGATCTTACTATGCATTGTTTTTTCCTCTCTCTTTCCAATCTCTTCTTTTCAGGGCTCCTGGCTGTAAAATGTGTAAGTACCAGGGCATTTCTATAACTGGGTCTCCTGGGGTTTTTAAGCTCTCAAATTTGCCCACAGGGAGCTTTCCATCAGGGGTTAATTTTTCTACCTGACATTGGTTACATTGCAGGTTTTATTCTGGTAAATTTATGAGTGTTTGTATTCCCTGCCTCTTTGTCCTCTTTGGGAGGACAATTGTTAGCCTTAAAACCTCAATTCTCAGGTGAATCTAAGAAAGAAAGGTAATTTTAGATCAGTTTTTTTTTTTTTTCTTATGAAGATGGTGTGATGACTTCCTGATCTCTCCAAGCCAGACCAGAAACTGGAAGTCTCCAAATCATATTTTTAATACATAAGCTTCAGTTTTAAAAATCTGGAACTTCAGAGTTTTGCAGTCTTGTACATACTATGTTTTTGATAATTGTGATTATTATTGTATGTATTCTAGGGGTGACTTTTTTCCCAACAGCCTTAAAATTAATAAGGTGGTGCCTTATTCTGTATGTGACTTATGCTGCTTCTAACCTTGACCTTACCCATCAAAGCATCCATCCAAAACTCTTTCTTTGTTCTGTTTATCTCTCAAGGTCTCATGTTGAAAAGAGGAGGTGGATCTGTTGGCATGACAGGATCTTTAAAACAGTTTTCCTAATGAATGCAAAACAGAGATTAAATCAAATGATTTAAAAAAAACATTTTGTCATAATTTAACTGAAAGCATTACTGCCATATTAGTGTCCGTACGTAAAATAATGTTATATAACTGACTATAACTTAGATTTGATCAAATAATCAATCCAGTGATGTACTGAAATTATTTCCTCTACTCTCTCATAGTAGATATGGCCACGTCTTCTGTCTCCCAAGCTCAGTGGCATCACATTGGTGATTTGAAGTTAGATTGGTGGGCGTTATAATACTATACAAATAGCAAACATTAAAAACCAAAATCCGGGCCCTCCCTGGTGGCGAAGCGGGTTAAAGCACAGCACTGAGAATCTAAAGCCGCTTCCTCATGAGTTCGATTCCCGCCTGCCCCGGAGGTGACCACATGGCGTGGCAGACCTCTCCTGACCCCGCCCGCTGCTCCCCTCAGCAGTGTATTTCGTTGATCTGCCTGTTCTGCACTCCACTCTGTCTCTGGTGAATTCTCTCACCCTCCACATCTCTGGCCTGTATCCCAGTTCTGTATGCACAAATAAAATCTTAAAAAAAAAAAAAAAAAACCAAAATCCTTTTCTCTAGAGCAGGCTGTTCAACATTAATCAGAATACCACTAATTTTACCTCTGAGTTACCAATTTTACTCTGGGAAAGCATTGCATATGATTGGTTGAATAAAATATGAACTTGTATAATTAAAAGAATTCAGAATTTACATACATCACCATTTATTGGCATGAACAAGTCCCTTAAGAAGTCAAAAGAGCTTACCACGGATTTTTTTATATCTTGCTAAAAATCATATTACTGATTATTCTCTCCTTAAACACTATGTTTAAAGGTTTCAAATAATGATATTCAGTATTAAGTAAAAGTTGAGTTTATCTGTTGGTACAAAAGAGATCTACAGTGATTTACCTGAATATCCTTCGACTTTTAAAAAGTGTGCTCCAGATTTAGCTAGTAGTTAAAAGATTTTTGTAAGGGAAACTTTGTAAAGTTGAAAACTTTTACAAAGAGCAGCAATTTTTTTAGCTAATATTTTTCTCTTTGACTAGCATTAAGTCATGACCTTAGAAAGACCAGTTTCCTTTTCTTTTTCTTTTGAGTTTTAGCAATGAAGAAGCAATCCTCTGTTTATGGTATAAAAGAAACAATGTCTTCTGGAGAACAGTAGGTGAGGAACTATAATTTTCTGTAGAATTCAGTACAAATGAGTTTCCAAGATGGACACTTTCATTTTTTCTATTAATACCTTTAACTGAAAGAGAAAGAAAAAAATCAAATAACAGATAAGTTATATATCTATTATCACTCTTTAAATTCCACCATTGCTTTCAAACTTTTGTCCTGTCAAGTATTTATTTTGGGAAAGTTTGCACTATTTCCTCTTCATGTCTCTTGGTATATATATTGTTCATCTATTTCAATTACTCATTGATTTCATCTAGCTAGTACACTGTTTTATGCTTAAGAGTTACTCAAGGGCTTCTCTGGTGGCCTAGGGTTAAGTCTTGGCTCTGTTACCACTAGGGCCTGAATTTAATCTCCAGCCAGGGAGGAACCCACATGGCTCAGTAGGCCTCTCCAGCAGACCTCTCCTGACCCACCTGCTGCTCCCCTTAGCAGTGTATTTAATAAATCTGTCTGTTCTGCTCCCAACTCTGTCTCAGGTGAATCTGTCATCCCCTTGCACTCTGGCCTACACCCTAGTTCTTCTCAAAAAATTAAAAAAGAAAAATACTTGAAATATGCTTGATAGTATATTCAAAACACCAATAGGAATATCAAAATTTCTCAATATTGTTAGTCTTGAAAAAAATGAAATACTCAAAATATTTAAGTTCATGAATGCACACACACATAAATTTATTAAATGGATGTCTATATATATGTATATGTCTGTATATTTACATTTATCTAAGTTAGTGAGAGGATTCAGATATAATAAAAGACAGAGACTTTCTATAAATTAAGGATCTTTAATAAGGATAAAAAGAACCTTATTATTATTATTTATTTTCATGGCAGGAACCTTTTCATGGCTGATCCTTTCTAACCTATAGTTGTATCCTTTCCTTCTCCTTTTTGCTATTTCACTCATTAGCTTCTAAATTAACCACCCCATGCCACCACTTTTTATAAGAATATTGACTCATACAGGCACATACAATATTGACCCTGATTTTGTATTTTCCTTCATATTAAAATGTATTACAACCTTCTAGGTCTCAAAATGATTGGCAAAAAGAAGCCGTTGATGCAAACAAATAACTTTGATGCAGTTGTATTTCCATGCATCGAAAGATAAATATACATAGTACAAGAAAGCAGGAAAATATAATCAAGAATTTCATCCACAGCCATTGCCATTCATATGAAAACTTTTCTGAAATATCTAAAATGCCACTGACTCTATCATTGATAAATAATAAACTCTTTCTCTAAGTGGATTATAAATATATATTTTATTAAGGAGAATCATTATTTCCATAATTTCACATGAATAATTTTTAAATAACCAAATATATGAGCCCAATTTTTAAGAATGCATTAATATATTGATCTCAATATTTATGGAAAGGTTTTACTTGTTTTACTTACTCTGGTAATGTAAGCTTAACTATCACTCATGTGGTACTTATTAGGAAAAAATACTATCTTATAACTATAACTAGATGACTATGTCAAAAATGTCAACACAGTAATTTCAATGATTTTAAATACATATAGCATTTTGTTTGTAAGCACTTTGGTTCTGCAGAACAAAGTTATCTGGAGATATCTTGAAATGGAAGGCAATTAAATCTAGGATTTCCATATATATAATTATATTATAAGAAACACAACAAACTCAAAACTCAAGTAGTCTTTGGTTCCAAGATTTTCAAATCATAAACAATGAAATGGAGAGAAATAACTGCTATCCATCTTACTCCCTTTTCTAGGGGGAAACTCTGAGCCTGGAGCTTTTTGTCTAATTAGGAAATTGCACACCTGAGTGGGCACTGCAAGGTGGTTTTTAATGTGAGAGCTGAACCCACTTACTCCCTTCCTTGATTCTGTTTAAATTATGTTGACCCAGGAGAGAGAGATGTAATTTGATTAGGTTGTGATTATTTTTTTAAATATTCATTCTAAAATTACGTGGCAATTACCTGTGGAAAATATAAAGTGTTTACATCTGTTTTAGTACTTTGGAGATTAAGCCTGCAGTTGTTCTCCAGGGAAGAACTATCAAAAAGCTTTGGAGGATTCTTCTTTTCCCTTTTAAATTTTTACTCTTTGCTCAGAAAGTCTTGGAAGACAAGTTTCTGAAACAATTACTAAGAGCCTGAAATGATAAACAGGAAAACAAGAAATTATCTAAATTTAGCCTTTTTTTTTTCTTTCTTTATCTGTTTGGTAAAGGTCCTTTTATCAACTTTGGACATTTCTTTTTTGCATTGGGGCATGGGACTGCTGCTTCTCATCTCTTCACTAGATGAATACAACAAGAAAACAGCATAATTTAATGATGACTGTTTCCTTGAAATGCAATGCAATCCACCAATTTGTTTGCAGTCATTTTCACATAATTAGCTAGTATTACTTATATTTAAAATCGTATACTCCTAGATTTAAAATGTTCTGCTACCCAAATAACCGTTTTTTTTCCTTTTGATAACTGTTCTGCTTATGAAATTTGAGTGAAAAGTTCATATTTGCGCAGTGAAACTGTTTTTAGTTTGGAAGCAGTAACAACTCATCTCAAAAATCTCTTAAAATTTCAGAGTGTTAAGACAAGAGCAAAAAACTATTCAGAATATTTCTCCCACACCTGAAAGGATAAGTAAGTGTCCAAAAAGCAATGACAATAAAAAGAAGTACCACATTTAAAAGTTAGAAAAAGTAAAAATAAATATTCACTAGTAATGTTGAAGGATCCATCTTTCTATTTAAACCATTTGAAATCAGCAGCCACATAATGAAAGGAACACACAATTGGGTGATTATGTTCAAAATGCCAAGAAAAAAGGTGAAGAATTTCTTTTATCAGGCACAAAATATGAGTTCTAATGATAAAAATAATTGGAAAGGGGTAATTGGTCTTATGTTTTGAACTGAATATAAAATTAGTACAAATAAATTCATCTTAAGGTTTGTGCTTAGCTTACAAATTAGGTGAAGAGTTTTTCATTGACTCTGACTTGTCTCTAGAGAAAGCAGTCTTTTCTTTCCTGGACAGCCTGCTTAGAATCCTATCACTAAGCATTGGTTTCAGGTTTTCAAAGTTAATTACTTCTATTTAATTGTTTCAGAAATGCATGGACCATATAAAACTCAAACAATTACCAAATATGACAAGATATTGAGTCAAATGAAGTTCAATTAATTAAATCTAGAATACAATACATATAATAATAAAAAAATATTTTAATTGTTTGAGCTAGTGATTGCAAGTTATTTCAACCTAGGATAGAGGAAAAATAAATGCATCAGAAAGATCAATTAATCTGATGAAATAAAAAATATTGTAAAGTAGTTAGAATAAGTAAAGTACATGCATTTGAAAATCAGGAAAACCATATTTTAATTCAAACTATTTCCCCTAGTTGTGATGTGATATTTAAAATGCTTATTTTTTCCAAAGATCACTTTCTTCATCTGTGAAATAGGATAATAACCATGAACATGCAATTTATTGAACCTTATAGAAATGGCTTGACTTACAAGAGTTATTCAGAAAAAGTATAGCTCTAATTATAAATTTTAAGATGGAATATTTCAGATAATTAAAGTGCCATATTTAAAAAAATCACAAAGATTTTACCGTTTTTTATTAAAAAGTTTATTTTTACATCATTTTGCACATTTTTTTTCATCTCAATTGTAATCCCCACGGGTTTCCCATCACCAAATCACCCCTGTGCCA
>NW_004567117.1:17287998-17313523 GCF_000260355.1 Condylura cristata
ATGCATTCAGAAATTATTCACATGACAAAATATGGTCAGATTCAGTAACATAGATTTTCAAATCTATATTATAAGTGCTTCTGAATAAAATCACAAAATGATGTTTCTGAATATTTTGGTATTCATCCTTTTTCTATATTTTCTTATTTTTTTGTGTTTGTGTGTTAAAAATAATGTTTTTCACTTGTACTTTTATATCACAATCTGATATTTTGCTGCTCAGTGTATATTTTAATAAGACAACTTTAAAAATTATCTATGCCTTTACAATAGTTACTACATTTTTCCCATTTGATCTTGCTACATTTGCTGCAACACTATTTAATCTGGCTATAGATGTGTCAATATTTGGTCGGAAAAATGGCAATGGTGTTTTTTACTAATTTCATGATTGTGTATATATATTCGAATACAAAAATAAATATATGTAAAACTGTCTTAGTGGAACATTCATTCTGCATTTCACCATAGACTCTGCTGCTCTCTATTGCCTTAGTCTGAGCTATGTCGTTGGAAGACAGATGAGTTTTGGCTACATCTTTTGAGATCTCCAGATTGATAAATCCATTTAATAAATCATTTCTATCACCCTAGACAGGACACAGCATAGTGTTTATATGTTTCTTGGACATTTTTTCTGCTTGTTTCTGCTGCTGATCTTATTTCTTACAAATTTGACAGCTATATCTTTTTAATACAGTTTAAATTAAACTCATGAACTAATAGAGATTATTCTGTGTAATGGATAGTTAAAGCTAGGTAAACTATCCAGAGACCATTATTCTTATGGCTGCATTTGACAAATAGATAGCAAATCAGTTATATTTTGCTATTAAAGCATTTTCAGAGGAAAACCATGTCATTTCCATATTTTTGTGTATATAAGGGTAAATGATGCCCATATGTAATATAATATGTATATAAAAATGAAAAACCAAACATCACTGAATTTAAACAATTTTACAAACATTTGCCCTTTGTGAAAGTGTGCCATTGTTATTGTTTGCCTTCAAGGGCACATTCAATCAATTCCAGTTATTATAAAAATGACAGGCAGAGAGTTATTGCCAAGCTAGCGTGGGCTTGTACTCAGTCCCTTTCTAAGAATAGCTCTCTAAGGTCAGCAGAATTTAAAAATATATATTTTCAAATCTTGGTCTTCTCTCAAATGGTAATTATAATACATTATATGATATCCTTTGTGTTCTAAGTGTGTAAGGAAAGAAAATAATATATAATATGCAAATAGCAAAATATTAGCTTATGTGTACATACATGTATCTGTGCATAAATATGTATGTGCAAATGTATATGATCTCTATATATCTAATATTATACATTTATATGTATTTTAAATAATTTTTATTGATTTTGGTATTGTACTTAATAGTCTTTTGTAGAAGTAAGATCATTTGTCTAAAAAGCTAAGCAGATAAGGCTGAAGCTGGCATTGAATGCCCCTAGGTAGGGAGGAAGCAGGCTGACAGTGAGTGATGTTTCAGTCAAGTGGATACAAAAGTGGAGTTTAATTATTATGGTTTGGTTAATATAAAAAATATTATGTGTCATATTTTGACACATATTCATATGATAAACATTATGTTAAATTGGTTAATATAAGAAAAATGATATGTCAGTGTGAGATAGAAAAACAGAAAATGACACTTCGAACAAAAAATGGTTCTATTATTAGTTATTATCTCTAGGAAAACTGGCCCATGGAATTTGTATGTGGAAAACAAAACCTTAGGTCTTGAGATAAAATCTCAGTCCCTAAGAGTGAAACCCAAGTAGGATTTCAGTCCTTGCCAGAGGGTGAATTTGAAAAATCAAATTGGAAATTATTGTGGGTATTTTACTATGTGTTTAACTGGATGCAGATAATCAAAGCCGAATTTGAATTTGGAATTTTAGAGAACACCCTGATGAGTGAGATGAGCTTCTCAGGTCTGGAGAGCCAAGAGGCAGGTTGTACAGGAGACACCACATAGAAACTGTCCTTCACCAGCAGAAAAAGGAGGATGGGAGAATTCCCTGCCCAATACTCATTTCCTGAGCTCCCAGAGTTAGTATAGTTTAGAAATTGAGTCCAAAGTGGCCTGCAGGTAGGGTGTTAAGTGGAGTATTATATTAAGGAGTTGGAAAAAGTAATGCAATAGCTGTAGCTAATATTAGTATCTTAGACACTGAAATATAAACTAAGACTACTTCAAAATAATAATTACACACCCATTTTGCATGAATATCAATCTTATATGTAATTAAAGTCATAAACTTATACCTTAAAATATGTATGCAAATAATTATTGTTTTAATAAATTGTTTTTATGTCCATAAAAACATTAACTGTTAAAACAACAACAAAAACAAATGAGGGTCACTTGTGCAAGGGTTAAAGTCTCAGTTTTATCAAGCTATCAAGTGCTATCAAGCGCTATCAAGCTATTGCCAGCCTCTGTGGCCTGTTTGATCCTTTGCCTGCTGCTCCCCTCAGCAGTGTACTTCAATAGATCTTCCTGTTTGCTCCCCACTCTGTCTCTGGTGAATGTTTTCAATCCTTGAAACTCTGGCCTTCACCCCACTTCTTATATGCATAAATAAATTAACAAATGAGGCCATCAAAAATATGACCTTTTTAATATTTATTAATGTAATGTTGGCTTAGAACTCTACATGACTCAGAAATATGAATGTTGTCTTATATTTTTATAGCTTCACATTTATATTTTAATTTCTGTTGTCTCCTTTGACTCTCATAGTTCTGCAAATTATATATATGTGTAGAATTAGGCATGATTTGTGGAAGCAGCACAGACTGAGAAATATAAAGAGAAATGTGGCCAATGCTACAGAGTTTATAAGTTAGCACTACCTCTTGACTCATTCTCTCCCTCTTCCTCTCACTGACTTTCTATTTTGTACAATGATATTCTTACTGCCCATGTGCCTGAACTTGGGATCTTATTCAGGAGGGGAGACTCACTTCTTGGAAATAGAAGCTACCGTTGAGCTCGTTCTCTTGACAGGCTGCTTTGCAGCTTAGACCCTGGCACCTGGAGTCTTTAATGTTCCTTTCTCACACTTGACTCCTTCCCCCTGCATTCTCTGTTATTCATATTATTTATTTATTTTTTACATCATTCTTCATTTTGTGCATTTTTTCATCTCAGTTGTAATCCCCATGGACTTCCCACCACTACTTCACCCATGTGCCTTTACCATAGTCCCATGCGCTCTTCCCACCCCAGTTTTGATCGTATTCTCCTCTCCACCCATGCAGAATGTCTCCGGTTTATAGCTGTTCATTGTTTTTCATTTTTACTTTGCTACTCATATTCTTACGAAGCATTCTGATCCTAACTATAGGCCCTGAAGAACCTGCTGTGTGTCCCTTCTCTGTGGAGTTTTAACTGTTATTTTGTAGTGTAACCTGTGTAATTGTCCACCCATGACAAAACATGATGGGCTTTTCCTTTCTTTCCATTCCAATTCTTTTGCTACCATATAGATATTTTATATGTCCACTGCGACTATTTTACTACCATTTGAGAATAACAGATTGAACTATGACAACCACATTTTCTACACTGTTCCACAATTGAGGCTGGGTTATGCTACTCCTGGTTTTAATGTATTGTTTACTTGATTGAATTAATATTGGTTTGCAACACAGCCTATGATTTAGGGTCACAGCCTTACACCTTTTCAGGTGTATGTTACCATAACACCCCCACCACCAGAACACTAATATCCCTCCTCTATAGCCATTTGGCTGTTCCCACCTTCCTCCTCTCCACTTCACCCATCCCCCTTGGTAATCTCTGATCTGTGAATAGGTATCTAGGCTTGGCTTTCTGCAACCTGATATTAGGTGGGTGCATAATTCTTCATTGATAAACTGCTCTGTTCCCCTGTTTAGTAAACATACCTCAAGCATAAGCTCTATGTCTTCAAAATTATATATTGTGCATCATGTTAATATGGATCACTTAACAAACTCCTTCAATATTTTTTTAATGATTTTTAAGATTTATTTATTCATACAGAACTGGGGTAGAGGCCAGAGACGCGGAGGGTGAGAGGCTTCACCAGAGACAGAGTGGGGAGCAGGACAGGCAGATCGACGAGGTACACTGCTGAGGGGAGCAGCGGGTGGGTCAGGAGAGGTCTGCCTCGCCATGTGGTCTCCTCCCGGGCAGGCGGGGATCGAACTCATGCGGAAGTGGCTTTAGTTTCTTAGTGCAGTGCTTTAACCCGCTGCGCCACCAGGAAGGGCCCAATATTATTTTTAATATGTATAAAATAATGAACTATTAAGCTTAACTTACTCACTAAATTTGTGAGTGAACAATTTTTTTAAAGAAAGTTTTGGTGCCACTCATCAGAATTGTAGTGTTCCACTTATAAAATAGGTTAAATGTAAATTGTGGACTGATTTGCAAAATAAGCTGCCATATACAAGAATGATTTCTTTGGGAGAAATTCATAGCAGATTCCAAACAAATAATTCATGCCTGAATTTAAAAAGAAAATCAACCTATTTGCAGCTTCAAGGTTGTTTTGAAATGAAGCACACCTGCTTGATTCTAATTACTAATACTGTACTTATCATTCCTTCTGACTATGCAGCTGAGTTTACAAATACTACCTGCTTGGTGAAAGCCATTTATGACTCTGGGGTCAATAAATGAAATTCTATCACCATAAAGGGTTTTGTTACTTAATCATGCTTTAGTTGAATTCGCATATTGTATTTCAGCAAACAAGGCCTGACCTGTGAAATATTGGATTTCTCATAAACAAGAATCCTAATATACCTTGAAGAAGCATACATTTGAAAGAAACTTGTAAGTCAATTGAGTTTTACATTGAAGTAGAAAAGGAGAAAGAAAAATAATAGGATTAAATTCAAAACAGAGGATATTTCAGAAAACTATGCATGTGATTAAGAAAAAAATTCAAAGGTTATAATGGAAAAGGAGACTAGTAGTTTTCAGTAAAAAATAGTTAAAGAACAATGTCAGAGTTTGGATACTACTTACAAATTCAGATGGGCAAAGTGAATGGAGAGAATTTGAGCTAGGATGGGAGTACTGGTATATAGGAATAAGCTACAAAGGGATAAACTAGGAGAAAGAGAGAGCATGATGCTTCCCTAATCATGAAGGAGCAGAGACAAGAGATGACATTGATTGAGGAAATCCATCCTTCAGATATCTGCAAGAGTCCCATTTTTCTAAAAGCAGACAATCTGACAGTTTTCTGTCTTGTCAGTTGTATCTCTCACAATGAGAAAATATATATGTGCTGTCACTGTTTAGATTGGAGAAGACTCAGAGTTACTGTGAGGGCTGCAAGTAAAGGACAATGTGTCAGGTGAGAAAGGGGTTACTTAGCTAAGTCAAATATTCCAGAGACTGTAATAGGACTAGTGAATAAAATTCAAGAAAAGTGAGTTTAATTCAATAAAGTTGTTATTTATTTATTCAGCATTAATAAGTAAGGATATAAGAATGGGAGGAGGAAGTATGATGGCAGTTGTGTGTACACATGACTGAAAGTCCATATTAGTAAAATCTCTTAGCCTAAAGGGCATGCATACATACATCTTTATTAGGAAGCAAGATAATACTGTCACTCCATAACAGCAGCTAATATTTACTGGATCCTTACTATAATTCTTGTATGATTTAAAACTAATCTACTAACTTACCTGAGAAAAATTTAACCAAATAGTTGGTAATAATTAGGAAAAAGTGTTATAGGATGGTACTTAAAATGATCAGGGAGACTTTTGATAAGGGGAAAAGCTGTTATGTTTTTTTGTTTGTTTGTTTTGTTTTTTGATATTGACTGCTTTAGTTATATAAAAGGAAGTGGAATGAATATCAGAACTTTAATAAGATACTGGTAACTTAAGGCAGTTTTATTATCTTGGAAAGAGTCTGAACAAATGTAAATGTTGGTAAAGACCCTGGCTAAAATAATTATAATCAGGATTTTAGATGAAATAGTCAGAGATGGTGAGAGTTGCTGGAGGACAATTAAGGCACTAGAATTGTTAGAAAGGCTTTTAGGGATCAATACACCCAGGGAAAAAGTGAATCCAATTGACTTATATCCTATATTCTCTTTTTTTCTAATAAACACTACTGTTTATTTGTCTAAAATTGAACATCTGAGATATGGCTATTTTAGCTTTGTGTTTGATTAGACACTAATCAATTATTCATAATAATTGAAAATCTATTATCTATATTTTTATTCTAACTAAAGCCTTGTTTCTATGACACCATTAAAATGTGTGTGTGTGCACGCGCGAGTGACAAATGATTTAAGTAAGTGCTATAAATGGTATTCTCTGCCAATAGCACTTTTTTTGCTTTACTTACACGGAATAGAAACCTGGTCTATTTCAAATTGAAAACTGAGAAGGGATTGTTGTAAAGAATCAATGGACAATAGCAACAATATCCCTGGGAAAGAAATCCAGTAGAGCAAAGTATCACAGGAACTAAAATTAAAGAATAGAGTAGTTAGAAGTCAATTATTTCAACATTTTTTCAAAATGTTATTATTATTATTATTATTATTATTTAAATTTCCTTATAGCTAACTTATTTAACTCAAATGAATACTCTGAACATAGAAAACAGCAGTGGGAGATAACAAGTGCCTTCTGCCAAATGTAAAGAATGATCTTAATAGATGTATATATATATATGTATGTATATTAAAATTATTTATTTATTCATATAGAACTGGGGTACAGGCCAGAGATGTGAAGGGTGAGAGGATTTACCAAAGACAGAGCGGGGAGCAAATCAGGCAGATCGAGGAAGTACACTGCTAAGGGGAGCAGTGGGCGGGTCAGGAGAGGTCTGCCATGCCATGTGGTCACCTCCGGGGCAGGTGGGAATCGAACTCATGCGGAATTGGCTTAAGCTTCTTAGTGCTGTGCTTTAACCTGCTGGCCACAAGGGAGGGCCCATAGGTGTATATTTTTTAAGGCTATAAATGATGACAAGTTTACCACTTACATAATTAGTAGTAGTGTACCCCTTCATTTTTTGGTTGCATTTGACAAATATTTCTCACAATGATATTCCTTTAGAGGCCACATTTGCTTGCTACTCTTCCTGAGGACCATGTTTTAATTTAAAATGTTATTTTATTTTTTGCTCTAATAGATTGCATTCAACCTTTGCATAATGTTAGTTTCTGAAATGAAGCTTTTATATTAAAATGCTGAAAGCTTGATGTCTTAAAAATATACTTAAATGGGTGCATAGAATGTTTTAAATACATAGTTGTATAGAATTTTCCATAGAGATGTAAGAATTTGTAAGTAACATATGTTGAAGTTTTACTGCTAATTTCAAAGCTAAATTATGGTGGTAGGACACAGCTATGTAGAGAGGGGAATCTGAAATACTACGGATTAAATAATCTGAATGTAAACAAATATAACTTTCTGAAAAATTTTACATTTTGAAAAACAAACTGTTCAAGACACTGTAACTTATACTTAACAGATATATATTTTTAGTGTTGTAAATTTTATCTTAGAAAACCAATTAGAGCTATAAGAAAAAAAATAAAGAATAATCCTCAATAATTAGCTAAAATTATAAACATAGTAGCTAAAATTTTTTCCCTTCCTTTTGGAAAATACACAGCTATTCATTATTCATTGGTCACTTTTATTTCTTGGTGTCCATGCTACTTTGAAGAAAAAAGATTACTTTATTTTTCAATCTGATAAAAGCTATGTATGTAAAAATATAATATAAATACAATATTTTATGGTGAAGTGCTGAAAGTATTCCCTTGAAGATTAAGTAAAAGAAACAAATGATTGTTATCACAACTTTTCAATTTTGTATATTCAGTGCAGAGCGGTAAAAGAACAAAATGCAGATTGGAAATGAAATGTTAACAACCATTAACCTGTGAATTGAACAAACAGTATGACAGGATATACAAATAAATCATTTATTGCTAATTTATCAAGTTATTTAGAAGAATGTTGCATAAAAGTTTGCTATTAATACTCAAAAGTATTACATATAAATTTACATGAAGTTAAATGTAAATAAAAATGTAACCCCACTAAAATATATATTTATGTATGCATACAGAACTGGGGTACAGCCAGAGGCGCAGGTATGATGAGAGGATTCACCAGAGACAGAGCAGGGTAAAAAAGGTATATTTATGAAGTACACTGCTGAGGGAAGCAGCGGGTGTGTCAGGAGAGATTGGCCATGCCATGTGGGTCGTATCCAGGGTAGGGATTGAATTCATGCTGAAGTGGCTTTAGCTTCTTAGTGCTGTGCTTAATCTGCTGTGTCACCAGGGAGGGCCCAAAATGTAACCCCTTTTTCAAAAGATGGCATAAAACAAGGTACATAGGTATTCACTGTACACAAGATGTATAAAAAAATTATTGTAGAAAATGCAAAATATTTAAAATTCTTAAAGACAAAAGATATAGAGGATATATAAAGTTCATAGCTTGAAATGTTTAATAGTCAAAACTGTTTATTCAATATTGATCTATTTGTGCAATGCATTTCTAAGCAAAATTCATTGAGTATATGTGTACATTTTTAAATTGTGTGCATGTAAAATAGCTTTAAATATTTTAACCTAAGGTATATAGAGAGTTAAAAGAACCAACATTAGCTAAGATGATTTTAAGAAGAACAATTGGAAGGCCTCTCTTGTGGTATAAGGGGTTAAGTCTCAGCACTATGAATCTATCAGCAGCCACCACAGCATGATTTTGATCCCTGGCCAGAGAAGTGACCCACATGGTGCAGAAGACCCCACCTGTCTTTCCTACTGCTCCCCTTAACAGTGTATTTCAGTAGATCCACCTTTTCTGTTCCCTACTGTGTCTCTGGTGAATCCTCCTGGGCAACCCTTCTTCCCCTTGCCTCGACACATCTCACCTGTACCCTGTTCTTGTATGCATGAATAGATAAATCTTAAAAATAAAAAGAACACTGGGAAGACTTGCCTTAATAGTGTGCAGTAATGGAGCAGAGACACATACACACAAACAGCAGAAGAAATAGATACACACACAGTTTAAATGACTCAATAAGTAAAGGAGAACTTTTAACACACTAATATAGTAAAATGAGTGATTATGTAAAAAAAAAAAAAGTAGAGGATTAAATTTCTTCCTTATGCTGTATACAATTACAAATTCAAGTAGAATGAAAAACCTAAATTTGAAAGGAAAACCTATACAATTTTAAGATTATAATCTAGGAGAAAATTTTCATAGTTTAAGAAAAGTAATTTTTTTAACTGGGTAAAAATACAAATATCATAAAGAAATACTTGTAAATATAGCTTCCATAAAGTAAAGAATTTCTTTGTATCAAAAATATACAATGAGGCCCTCCCTGGTGGCGCAGCGGTTAAAGCACAGCACTAAGAAGCTTAAGCCACTTCTGTATGAGTTCAATTCCTGCTTGCCGGGGAGGAGATCCACATGGCGCGGCAGACCTCTTCTGACCCGCCCACTGCTTCCCTCAGCAGTGTACTTCATTGATCTGCCTGTTCTGCTCCTACTCTGTCCCTGGTGAATCCTCTCACTCTCTGCACCCCAAGCCTGTACTCTGTACTGCAGTTATATATATATATATACACACACACACACACACAATGAAAACAGTGAAAACTCATATCACATTTTTAACGTGCATAAAACATTTCAAAATAAAGAGATTTTGCAAGTCTATATACAGAAAAATAAGAAATCAAATAGTAATATTTGCTAGAGTTTTGTAGAGGCATTTCATAGAAGTGAAGATCTGGCTGGACAAGTATGGATGGTATTAATCAGGACAGCACAGTTTTAATTATCTTCTTATGCATACATTTTATTCCATAATAAGAAAGTGAATGGCATACTTTGAGTGAATATATATATTTGAAATTGCCCTGTTTCTTCTACAATTTAATTTTGTAGCTTATTGGTTTTTAAGCATTTTATCTTTATGAATAACCTATTTTTTTTTTTTTTGGTCTGGATGATTGTACAATAATTCTCACCCTTATAGCTTAAAAAATGTTATAAGGCTCTGACTTATTTGCCACTACTTTTTTTTTTTTGACATGAAAGCTAAAATGTCCTATATTTAGAAGTCTTCTAGATAATATTTTTATTCTTCTTTCCCCCTATTCTCTCCATATGGACTCCTATATATAAGATTTCCTAAATTAACCCACCCCATTTCTTTTTTCCTTTCTAAATTCCTTCTCTTTGCCTCTTGTTATTCCTTGGAGTTAGAAGAATTTCTTGAGATTTTCCTTGAGATCAATAATTTGCTTTTCTGTCCTAGTCAATCTGTTATTCACTGCTTAAAAAAATCTTGCAATCATTATTTGCATTTCTAAACTCCCACATTTTAATTATCATTGTATTTTCACAAACACCAACATTTGATTTACCAATGCAACTTGCTTTGTTATTTTCCCTCAAAGAAAATCATTCTCTTCCCTTTTAGTGACTTTTTTTTTACAAATTATTATTTGCTCTTATATCTCATTTTACCTTTTTCTTTTCAAAGTTAAGTGCCTTTATATTTCTGAGTTTTCCCCTTCTTTCTTTACCCTTTCACCGAAAGGTCTGTATAAAAGCATTTATATAGAATTAGATCTTTAGTCAATATTACTGTTATTGATCAATTCACTTAGCTTTAGACACAAGTCCAAGTATTTAGATACATTGTATATTCATTTTTATATGCAACTGCTGTATTTTCTGGGGAGAGTCTGGCTCTTGACACAGAAAATATTTTTTCTCTTTAATAACAATCCTTTTTTTTTTTTTTTTTTAAGAGTTCATGGTAAAGCAAAAAGATAAAGTTGAGACCCCTTTCTAACTGGCCATGAAGTTTATGTGAATCTTTTTGTTATTTCTCACTCATTATTTTAACTTTGTAATATAGTTTGAAGTCAGGCCATGTAATGTCTCTAATTTTATTCTTTTTACTGAGGATTTTTTTAGTTGTTGGAAAGAGGTCTTTTATTTATTTTTCACTAAGTACTGATATATCATTTTTTTTTTTTTACAATATTCTACAAATTTCAGGAGTTCAGCTTTGCACTTCAGTATTTGTGTGTAGGCTTATCACTTCTTTGGTCTGTTTCCTTTGTAAAACTGATCATAACTTCTAATTATCAATTTTTAATCCTTTTTGATTTATTTAAAAGATCTCTTTGCTATTTTTACAGGTTTTAATCTGTTATTTTAATACACACTGTATCTCTCCTAGTAATTTAAAAGGGAAGTGCTGTATTTTCTATTTTCCATTCACTCTTTTCTTTAGGACTACATATAAAATATATCATCAAAGAAAACATGCACTGGTCACATATGTGACTAGTTCAAGTAATTATTCAAGCTACTATTCAAGTAATTGTTTATTATATGACTTTGAGCACTTTTTTCATTATCTAAGTTTCATTTTGCAGATTGTTAAGTGGGATATTATACAATAGACACTTTAAAGAGAAAAAAGTAGGTAAAAATATAATTATTGGGGATAAAACCTGCCAATCTGATAATTTCTGTCATTTTGTTAATTTAATAAATTGGTGGATTTACCAAAATCTGAAGTTAGGGGTCATGATCTTTCTGAGTTACCATAGGTAACCATCCTGACATAAATTCTCAGTTATCTATAATATATATATGCATGCACACACACACACACAAGGACATGCATAGAAACACATTATATTGACATATTTGTTGTTAACAGCATTCAATTCAATTCAAAGACAATGGCCCAATCTACTGATAGGATATTCATGAGTATGGTACAATTTTATTACACTACTTCTAGTGTTACAAGTGATAGAAATTGAAGATGTTTCACTTTAACTTATTACACAATGAACATCATAGTTTGTTTATGTATATTATCAAATTGTATTTTTAGTTTCAAATGTATTTGGTTGAAATTCCTAAAATATTCTGATTTTTAAAAATTGTCTATTTGATAATTACAAGAATTACACATTTTGCTTGTCTCTTTAAACATGCTCTTGATCCCAGCACTTTTCAGAGCACATAAAAGTAGAGGTACAGGCCCTCCCTGGTGGCGCAGCGTGTTAAAGCACTGCACTGAGAAGCTAAAGCCACTTCCGCATGAGTTCGATTTCCGCCTGCCCCGGAGGAGACCATATGGCGTGGCAGACCTCTCCTGACACGCTCGCTGCTCCCCTCAGCAGTGTACTTCGTCGATCTGCCTGTTCTGCTCCCCGCTCTGTCTCTGGTGAGGCCTCTCACCGCCCCTGAGCCTCTGGCCTGTACCCCAGTTCTGTATGTACAAATAAATAAATCTTTAAAAAAAAAAAAAAAAAGTAGAGGTACAGTTATAAAATTAAAAAAAAATAAAAAAATAAATCAATGAGTTCAATTGGATAGTAGGAAGATTTCTTTTTAGTAATGTTTTATAATTAAGTACAAAAACATTCTTTTATTTTTATTTTATTTTTTTTCCAAGTTCATCATCTATTTCCAATTCTCATATCAAGGCTTTAAATTTTCTATATGTTCCTAAGATAAAGTAGAATAAGGGTAAAAGTAGAAAAAAAGTTTTTTTTTTTACGTAGAATGACAAAGTCTTCTATAAGAAAAGCTTATATATATATATATATATGTATGTATATATACATGCATATATATATATGTTAAACCTTTGTAAATTAAGAGTATATTCCTATTTTTGTATTACAGGCAAAGGGTAGTTTGTTCATATTGCAATCAGCTTCCACTTTCCTTATAAATAGAGTAGATCATAAGCTCCATAATTGAGGACTTTTTGCAATTGGTTATTTTTGGAAGACTTCCTACAGGGAGGATACAGTTCAATACAATTTTATTTTTAACTCTTAGTTGATATGAAGCAGAATTTTTTAGATTATGATCCTAAGGTCATCTATACCAAAATTGCTTGGGGAATTATTGAAACTTCCACAAGTCTTAGCCTATAACTTCTGATACAAATTTCCGGTAGTAAAATCCTGAATGTACCTTTTTTAAACGATCCCTTGACCAGCCCTGTGCACCTAAAGAATAAGAACTTCTGCTGTAAATGGTGGCAGTGTTGCATCCAGGTATTACTTTTTTTAGAAATTGGAGCTCCTAAGAAGAGATATGCTGAAGTTGCAGGAGACTAAACAAAAGTTCAGAAGTAAGGCTCTGACGTATTACTTTTCATCTTATGCTATGTAGTGAGTACTGAGTACTTTCCCTTTTTAGCACTCTTTCTTTTGCAATCCAATTTCCACTTCTGCTGACAGATCATTCTTCAAGACATAAGAATAATAATGCTTCCTCCATTCCTAATCTTGGTTCCCCTGATTACTAAATTGAGAGTAAACTCTTTAATATATTCCCCCAATGGCCCTCAATAATGTTTTACCATACATTTTCAATCTTATCCTTCAATGCATACATTCCTTGTATCGACCTAAGCTCATCTGCTCACACACATTCATTTAACCTCTAAAAATTCTGTTTTGCCTTTTACCATACAATAGTGATGCCTGGCCATTTAATATTTATCAGGATCCAGAATCAATGTCATATTTGGTTAGCTAGAAGTGACTGTTCTACCTATGCTCTCTCCTCCTAATGATTTTTTTTGTTTGTTTTGTTAAGAGAGATTAGTTTTTTTTTTTTAAAGATTAATTTATTTGTGCATACAGAACTGGGGTACAGGCCAGAGGCTCAGGGGCGGCGAGAGGCTTCACCACAGACAGAGTGGGGAACAGAACAGGCAGATCGACAAAGTACACTGCTGAGGGGAGCAGCGGGCGGGTCAGGAGAGGTCTGCCACGCCCTGTGGTCACCTCTGGGGCAAGCGGGGATCGAACTCAATTGGAAGCGGCTTTAGATTCTCAGTGCTGTGCTTTAACCCGCTGTGCCACCAGGGAGGGCCCTAACGAACTTCTAAAGAATTTTACATTTAAGTAACATACACTTTTATACTCCCATTTTGTGGTTATTTGTGCTTATATTTATTTCTTATGCATCATTGCAGTTCCTCCTCATTCCATTGTTAAACTTATTTATTAAACAAATTCCTATCTCAGTTTCTAGCACTTGTTCTTTTGTATAGTCATGAGTCATTATCATAAGTCAAAAATAGTTGTTAGAAAGTCTTTCTTCTAGGATTAGCTTACTTGCTTTACCAGTTCATATCTGTTTACCCAAACAATTCCTTATAAACACACTTTCTATGTAAATCCGTTTAGTAAGAAAAGATATTTCAGAGGAAAACATTCACTGAGCCTGTTGTGTTGGCAATACCACACTGATACATGGGAGTCACAGAACAAGCTACACAGAGCAGGATACTATGCAATGAACAAGACCCTGACTTTTTATTAATAGAATAATCATTCAGCATCAGTTATGTGGGGCAGGAGAAAAAGGTGGGTGAAACTGAGAATGTGCTTCTGTTATCTAGGGTCAGAGGGACGTGAGTTCCACTGATCAGCTCTGGGTCCTTTGTTATATATTAGTTAACAGTTTCCTGGGCATTCTCCATCATACTTGACCCAGGTGAGCTCACTTCTATTTTTTATTTTTCTTTCAACCCTATTGCTAACCTAAATAATAACTCTATTAAAATTTTGGTTGCTATAGACCTGAGCAAATGTTCTAATTCTACATCTGTGGAAAGCCCAAGGTTTCAGCTATCCAGCATTCTGATGTTGATGGTTTTAGTTCATCCACCTCAGCAATCTGAACCTTCTCCTGTGAGGCATAATCTAAATAGAATATCAGAATTATGATGAAGAAGCATGATATTCTGGATACTGAATATAGGTCTCCCCACTATCCAAAAGTAGAATTCACCTCCATGGTTTGTTTTGTAGGTTACTTTGGAGGTCGGGGAATGCTATAAAAGTTTACCATATAATTCAATGGAAGAGTATTCCAGCATCCTCAAAACAACCTACCAAATTATAACAATAGAGAATAGTGAGGGAAACCTGTAAGAACATCAAATGATTTGTATTAGGTTAATTTTATAGATTTTCTTCAAAGAACATACAGAATTTTGAAAACACTTTAGACTAAGGCTTATATTGGGGTTATAAGAATCTTAGAAGTTGATTTTATTAGAATTAATTACAGCTTCTGCATTAGCTTTATGATTTATTGACTTTCTGAATTTAAAAGCTAAGCATGAAATTTTCTGAGTTTCTGTTCTCTTTTAGTATTGTGCATAATGATGTTTGGACATTTGAACATCTATTTAATCACATAAAGATTCAGTATTTCACTCTAAAATGATTTACAAATGTAAATTGCTGCTGAAATGTTGATGAATTGATATTTTTCTTTTGCAGCATATGAATAGATTGTATTTATCATTGATATTTTGGGACTCAGTTAAGAACCCTTTTAAAGTTAACCATAAAATCCATGTTCCTTTACTTTAAAAGGTGGCAACATACATCAAAAACAATCATTTAAACCTTATTTTAGGAGTGCACATCCATTCTACTGCTCTGACTTTAAGGAAGGCATTAATAATTAAGTTCATATTAATTATTTCATTAGTTAGTCTACTTTGTGTGAACAGCTTTAACAGAATATATATATTCAGGGACTTTTAATATTTTCTTTATATATAGTTACTGTGAGAAGTAAAAATGTGGGTTTAAAAGGTGTGAACAGGCCCTCCCTGGTGGGGCCGCAGGTTAAAGCACAGCACTAAGAAGCTAAAACCACTTCAGTATGAGTTCAATCCTTGCCGTGGAGGTGACCCACATGATGAAGCAGACCTCCCCTCACCCACCCTGACCAGCCCACTGCTTCCATCAGCAGTGTACTTCCTCAGTCTGCCTGTTCTGCTCCCCACTCTGTCTCTGGTGAATTCTCTTACTTCCCCTGAACCTTTGACCTATGCCCCAGTTCTGTATGGATAAATAAGTAAATCTTAAAAAAAAAAAAAAAAAGGTGTAAACATTTATCAAAGCTAGATTATAGCATATATTTGGGTTTTATTTATGTTTTTATTTGTATTAGCAGAGATTCTCAATTATTTAAAGAAAAAAAAAGTGTATTTCCCCTGGGTTTAGAATTAAAAAAATTAAGATTATTGGTTCAATTGAGCCAAATAAATTAAATGATTATTTCAGTAGAATTAGATCCTTAGTGATGAAGTTGATGTGTTAAAAATACATTGGTTTAAGGCCCTCCCTGGTGGCACAGTGGGTTAAAGCACAGCACTGACAATCTAAAGCCGCTTCCTCATGAGTTAGATTCCCACCTGCCCCGGAGGTGACCACATGGCGTGGCAGACCTCTCCTGACCCACCCGCTGCTCCCCTCAGCAGTGTATTTCATTGATCTGCCTGTTCTGCACCCCACTCTGTCTCTGGTGAATTCTCTCACCCTCCACATCTCTGGCCTGTACCCCAGTTGTGTATGCACAAATAAAATAAAATCTTTAAAAAAAAAATACATTGGTTTAAAATGATGTATGACTGAAATTTACATGTTATAGTCCACTACTTTTTCTTTTTTCAAATTTATTTATGCATATAGAACTGTGCTACAGGCCAGAGGTGTGTGTGTGTGTGGGTGGGGGGAGGTGACAGTATTCACTAGAGACAGAGTGAATAGATAGAACAGGGATAGAACAGGCAGATCCATGCAGTATACTGCTGAGGGGAGCCATGGATGGGTCAGGAAAGGTCTGCTATACCATGTGGGTTGATCAAACATCTGCAGACAGCCTCACAGTGCTGCACTTTAACCCACTGTGCTACCAGGGAGGGCCCCAGTCCAGTGTTATTTCAATTAAAACATTTAAGGAAAAATATGTAAATATAATAAGTAAACAGAGGATATAGTCTCAGAATTTATATACACGTGAAGTTCTGCTACTAGTTCTGAATGTATGCTGTGCTTTTCATAGCTCTTCTTGGTTTGGAGTCACCTGAGTTTTACTTTGACTTACATACTTCTCAGCTCGTCCTAGAAAGTACTTCCATCATAACCTACTTCACTTTATCTGCTTCAATTGTAGGTTCCCCAAAACAAAGCATTCCTACAAGGCATAGATGCTCAATATATACTTAATAAAGAAATGAATCAGTTTTATGATTTCTAAGTTAAAAATTGTTTTATGAATAAAAGTGCAAGAAGCAGGTTTCCTTGTTGACAAGTGTGATTTTAAAAAGAATACTGGAAAACATGTGGTGCTGTGAATCACAATGCTGTGTTCTCTCGGGTACAAAGATACACAGGAAATGGCCTTTCCTTTCCAATTTTTTATACAAAAGGACAATCGAGTCGTGTCCATTCATAGTGATGACATCAGACATTGCCTAGCTTGTGGGTTTGTCTGCTTTTCCTTCTTTTCTCTCTCCCTTCTCTCCTTTCTTTTGGCAAGAAGCAAAATTTTTAGATAGTTTTACACTCATATGTAGGAAATAAATGACCGCAGCAAACTAAACACACAAGAATTGTTCTTAGATGCTGAAAAAAATATGTGACTGATCATAGAAGAATGGAAAGAGAGTGGGATGAAAGGCTAGAGTGGGCAATCGGATAGTGACAATGGTGGTGAGTGAAGAATTGGGTGTGAAGCCAAATTCCAGATGTTTATATCATATTTAAGTTGGTATTTTTTTTAACATTTTATCTATTTAAAACATATTTTTTATTTATTTATGCATACAAAAACCAGGGTGCAGACCAGAGGTGATGGGGTGAAAGGATTCACCTGAGACAGTGGGGAGCGGAATAGGTGATTTGACTGAAATACACTGCTGAGGGGAGCAATGAGAGTAACAGGAGAGGTCTGATGCACAATATGGGTCACCTCTCTGTTGGGGGATTGAAATCATGCTGTAGTGATTGCAGATAGCTTCATAGTGCTGTGCTCTAACCCCTGTGCCACCAGGGAGGGCCCTCCGTTTTTGCTGTTGGTTGGTTATTTTAAATAAAAAAAAATAAAGCTTATTAGAAACCACCCTCTCCCTACACACACACACACACACACACACACACACACACAGAAACAATCACTGGGTGAGAGATCTCAAGAAAGGAAAGATCGCAGCTCAAATAGGTAATGAGAGGTAACCATTTAAACATAATGATTGCTCTAGGCAAAATTGGAAAAGAAGTAAAGGCTGACAAGAACAAAACATTACAAAGAGAATACCAGCACACACTTCATGTGGATTGAACAATTCGGTCAGATTAGAGGATGCATGTCAGCAAGATGGTGGCTATTAGAGGAATTGAGAAAAGAATAGTTACATTTTGGAGAATCCTAAAGTGAATGTTTAACTCTTCCTCCTAAATATTTTACCTTTCACCCACTGCTGACCTCTAGGGTGGGATGTTTCATTTCGAATGCATTACTTTCTGAAGACTGAGAGGAGCTGATGGAAGTTTTTGAAGAGGGCCTTACCCAGTGACTAATGCTTTGGGAGGGAAATGAGGAATGTGGCAGCTTTATTATTAGAAAGTGAATTGAGAAGTCCCATTTAGTCCTTTCTACCTAAAGTAAGGAAATGTGAAGTCTCCAAAGGAAAGGAGTTTTAAAGTGAGTGTCTTCAGGAAATAGCCAATCATGGAAGTAGGGCATGATGGATGAGCTCAGGGGTTAGAGAAAAGTTTGATTAAATGCAGCAGGTCTGAGAGGTTTGTGGTCTGAAAGCCAATTGGGTAAGAGGGATGTAAGAAGTGGTATTTTATAGATGGGAGCACAGAATTCTGGGATGACAAGGTGTATTTCTGTATAGTATGGTCAATGCATGAAGGAGTAGGTTTACACAGCAATGGAAAATTCCTTATGGAACAAAGTACAGAGAGATGCAGTGAAAGATCCTTAGTGTGTTATTTTGTTTAGGGTAATATTGTAACAATTTAATGAATAGCAATAGAAAGAAAAAAAGTACAATTGTTTTGCTGCATTATTTAAAACTTTTATTTATTTTTTAAATATTTATTTATTCATTTATGCATAAAGAGCTGGGGTATAGATCAGAGGTGCAGGGACAGTGAGAGGATTCACCAGAAACAGAGTGGGGGAGCAAAACAGGCAGATTTCCCAAGTATACTGCTAAAGGGAGCAGCTGGCCTGTCAGGAGAGGTCTTCTGTGCCATGTGGGTCACCTCCAGGGCGGGGATCGAACTCATGCTCAAGTGGCTTTAGCTTCTTAGTGCTGTGCTTTAACCTGCTGTGCCACCAGGGAGGGGCCCTAAAACTTCTATGTTTTAAGCCATTTTTAAAAGTGACTTTTAAAATGCTAATGAAAAAACAAACAAACAAACAACAAGCTTATGTTTAGGGAATGTAGGGAATATATGTAAAAGTAAAGAAGTATGATGGTGTAAACTGCCAAGGCTGTGCTACTTTTAGCAATTGTAGTTGTTTTCATCCAGTGTTTCTGTGTCCAAGGCAAAGCTTAAAAGAGCTTTTAACTTATTTTCTTGATAATAAGGACATAGTTAAAGAAAATAGTGCTCTTCAAATTACATTTATTATTTTAATTTTACATCAACACATAGCAGTAGTGAGATCAATAGAAATATGTACTAACAAATCCATATGTGAGTAATCTGTTTTATATGTAAAATATTGGCAGGCACATAATCCTATGAATAATTTGAAACAAACTCATTTCACAAAATTTGCAGGAATTACTCTTTTGTTTATTAATTTATTTTCTGTAAATCGTCATTATTCCCATTATTATATTGTAACAATTTAATGAATAGCAATAGAAAGAAAAAAAGTACAATTGTTTTGCTGCATTATTTGAACCTTTTATTTTTTTAATATTTATTTATTTATTTGCTCTTTTGAATTAACAGATAGAAGTGCTTCTGTTGGGGTTCAGATGTTGAAGTTTGGTGTGTGGTGTTCTTGGGTCCCTCTGAGAAAGACTTTGGCAGAGTTTCTGTTCCAGCAGCATGATGCAAAATTTATTTAGGAAGAGATGTTTGCATAGCCACAGACAGGCAAAGGCTGCATTTTAAAGGTGTATTAAGAAAAAGTGACACCTGCCTAGACACAGGAAGGTAAAGGGCTGAATTTCGCAAAAATGGGTAGGTTTAAAAAAGAGACACCTGTAGAGATAGGTGAGCAATCTTAAAGGACATGTATTTCGTTAGATTGAGTGTTCTTTCACCTTGCCCTTTGTATATATGAGGGGATTCATACCTCCTATGTGGATTTTTTTTTTTTTTAGAATCAGGTTGGGGTCATTTTATGTAACAGATAATCCTCGAACCTGAACCTCGGATTTCTGGAAAGTCCCATACACAGTTAATTATCTGGTTTTTATCTTTGTCAGATATAAATCTAAATATTTCTACTCTAAGTTTACATCTCTTCCATCGTGTTGAAATATGTTTTAGATATGATATTTAAAGAATAGACAGGACATAACCATAGAGTAAACTTGAGGATCTCCCAGGTGAATCTGATTCTAAGGGGAGCAGTGGGCGGGTCAGGAGAGCTCTGTCTGTTGTGCCATGTGGTCACCTTCAGGGCAGGTGGGGATCGGACTCATGCGGAAGTGGCTTTCGCTTCTCAGTGCTGTGCTTTAACCCGCTGCACCACCAGGGAGGGCCCACTAGGTCCATATTTTAAATGTGTCTGCCATTGGTACCAGCATGGATATATGCTTGTCTTGTGTGCCATACCTTCAGGCAGACTTTTGTTATTCAAGATAACAGTTATGTGACACTCTCTAGTGTGTTCATTGAAACAAAGACTTATTATTATTATTTTTTTTCTTCTTCAAATTCTTCTCTTCCCATAACCAGCTATTAAATGCTGTGTTTGCCAAGTTTTCTACATGCATGGTAGTGTTTTCCTGGCTGAACAAGCATTTCATTGTCATACTTTATTTCCCACTCTGTTCTGATGACACCCTGTCCCTAATTGTATAGAATGTTAACTTCCTCACTCCAAGACATGTTGTGAACTAAATCTTCCTTAGGTCTCTATAAAGCCCCCTGTGTTCAACATGCACAACACAGAACCAAGTGTCTTCAGTCACACTCCCTTTCCTCTTCTTTTCCTTTTCTGGCTGTTTTATTTTCTGCTTATCCCCATAAATACTAAATGTCAGTGGATACAAAAATGAATAAATTAATCATATTTCCTGCCTCATGGGAATAATAGTAAGATTAAATAAAATGTTCCACCCATCAAAATGGTGCTCAGATGAGGAAGGCAATTGACATGATATAAACATGGAAATGAGATCCTCTATAATAACAAAGTTGATATTCTCTACTATTTGGCATTGCCTGTGGTTACCAACAGCGCTTTGAATGTCAAATGCCTTTAAAATCAAATCTGCTTTCAGCAGAACTCTGGTAGTAAGCCCATCTCCCCTAGTAGTCTCTGCCTCCAGTTGTTACACAGAAGTGTGAAGGGAAACTGCTCAGATGCTCTTCCTCCCAAAGCCACCAAATTATGAAGGAATTGTTGGTTCAAAAGACTCTGTCAGCTAAAAATAATAATGAAAAACAAAAGGTGTGAGCGGAAATATCGATGAATTGTGAAAACCTCTCCCTAAAGCTTCACATCAGCACTAATTAAATGAATGTCCTTTGTTGTTTCTGTTGCTGATTGAACCACTTATCACGTGAGGTTTGCACAGATCAAAGGTAGATAGCTCCCCTTTACCACATTTAAATTTCCTTTCTTTTTGTAACTGGGATCAATTTTTGAAACATTATACTTTGAAAGCACCTTGTTAATTCTACCAAACCATTAGCTCTCAGGCTTTATTTAAACATGAAGTGGTAATAGCTTCATACCTGGAAGGGTAGGTCAGGCTACATTTCTCATTTGTCAAGGGACTCTAATGCTGTTTTGAATTTGTGGATTGTGCTGAGCTGAGAAGGTTTAAGAGCAAAAATCTTTAGGAACAAGCTGGTTGCCTACAAACTAGAAGCAAGTTTTTCTTTCTTTTCTTTTTTCTTTTTTTTCCCCCCTCACATCTTGTGAGGGGGATGCTGAAATCCAGTGCTCCATGAGAACACTTTCAATACCCTTTAACTAATTTTGATTATTTGTAATAAATGCACTTCTAAGGACTTCATTGTTAATAAGCTCTCAAAGCAATTGGGATTGTTCCGGAAAGAGTGAATTTCCTGTCAATTTCATACCAGGAGAAAGTTGATGTAATAATGTAAAACCTGAGGCATCTCACTGACTGCTGACAGCATCTCCTTCCTTGACTGTGTGGGGCTTATTCACAGAAAAGACAGAATTCAAGATATTTAGTTCTGTTTTAACTTTAGCTCCTAGACAAAAATTTTCTGAGCATGAAGACCTAAAAGTTGGATGCCATATATACAGGAGTGAAAAGTAATGAGAATGTTGTGGTTTATCAGGCCTTTTCCAGATAATTTAGTTTTTCGATACCCAGCCACCATTCTGAAGCAAAAGCTGTTGATCAGCTTCTCACTCCCAATCAATGTATGTATTCTGGAACAATATGCAGAATGTTACATATTTTGAAATTACAAAGACATTTTAACATTGCCATTGAGATGTATTCTTTTTTGTTGTTTTTTTTTAAAGATTTATTTATTTGTATATACAGAACTGGGGTACAGGCCAGAGGCTCAGGGGCGGTGAGAGGCTTCACCAGAGACAGAGTGGGGAGCAGAACAGGCAGATCGAGGAAGCACACTGCTGAGGGGAGCAGCGGGCGGGTCAGGAGGGGTCTGCCAAGCCATGTGGTCACCTCCGGGGCAGGCGGGAATTGAACTCATGCGGAAATGGCCTTAGCTTCTCAGCGCAGTGCTTTAACCCGCTGCGCCACCAGGGAGGGCCGAGATGTATTCTTAATGATATATAGATGTAGTGTGCCATTTTATTTATATTTTTATTAAAATTGTGAAGAGTTAGACTGTAATTCCGCGCAAACACTGTTAATATGAACTACTTGCCCATCTCCTGTATATATGCCATACTTTCTGCAATCTGTAATCAGGAGTGTCACTGCAAGCATTTTGTGTTCCTTCAGCTTTTTTTTTTTTTTTTTTTTCACTCTTTTTTTAATGGACTGTGTTTTCAGGTTTCCACATTCAAAAATATCTTCTGGGTGCTAGGTTTCTTTGCACTATCTATGTTTTTTTGTTGTTGTTGTTATTATTTTGTTTTTATTATTTGTCTTTATTAAAGATCTGTTTAGTTTTATTATTATCCCCAGTCAGTGTTCAATTTTCCTTTGGTTAATATGGATTATAGGTTTTTCCATCCTTTGTTTTCAATATATCTGTGCCATTCTTTTTGGTTTCTTTTAAATATTTATTTATTTATGCATACATGAACTGGGGTTCATGCCAGAGTTCTGAGGGGGGTGACAGAATAGGCAGATTGACTGAAATACACTGCTCAGGGGAGCAGCAGGTGGGGACAGGAAAGGTCTGCTGAGCCAAGTGGGTTAGCTCCCTGACCTGGGATCGAACTCATGTTGCAGTGGCTGTCAATAGCTTTGTAATGCTGTAATTTCACATCTTGTGCCACCAAGAAGGTCCCTGTGCCACTCATTTTGAATATGATAGTTTTTTTTTTTAAAGATTTATTTATTTGTGCATACAGAACTGGGGTACAGGCCAGAGGCTCAGGGGCGGTGAGAGGCTTCACCAGAGACAGAGAGGGGAACAGAACAGGCAGATCGACGAAGTACACTGCTGAGGGGAGCAGCGGGCGGGTCAGGAGAGGTCTGCCACGCCATGTGGTCACCTCCGGGGCAGGCGGGAATCGAACTCATGCGGAAGCGACTTTGGATTCTCAGTGCTGTGCTTTAACCCGCTGCGCCACCAGGGAGGGCCATGAATATGATAGTTTTAAGCAGTATAATAGTGGACTTTAAACTCCTACCTGAAAATTCCTATCTTTTAAAGGTTTAATTATTTCACTTGCCTTTGTCATGAAATTAATTTTACCATTTTATTTTCTGTTATTCACCATGAGATTCTTTGCCACTTATTAGCCTTTTCTTTCTTCTATTGAATTATCACTTTTTATTTATTTCCTTTTTCCTTTTCTCTTAATTAAGAGGCTATGTGATCTATTTCTGATCCATAGTGAACATCATTTTTGAACATAATTAATTGAAACGAATACAAATTTTCCAATATTTCTGCCCTTCTTAAGAGGAACATATAGAGCTTAGAACATTTTAGCTTTTAATATACTCTTCTCATTTCCATGATAGTCTCATCTAGTCTTATAGTCTTATAGTCTCATCTAGTCTTATCCTTATTTTGAATGTTAACTAAGTAGTTAAAGAGTTTAGTCAACCACAGTTTTCAAAAATAACTCTCCTTTGTTTCTTATATAACATACTAACATTTTAGGCTCAATTTCCTCTTTGCAGAATTAAAGTCTAGTTGTTATGTAACTGAAATTAGTGACTGGAAAATACACAGATTCTTTTCATTTTGTATACTGTCACCTTAGCCCTTACGATAATTTTAGGATCTTGGCTTCTACACTTACTGTTGGAGCACAGTGAAGATGGTGTTCCAGTGACCTCTTTTTTCTCTTTTTTCCTTATTTGTTTATGCATACAAGAGCTGGTGTGCAGGCCAGAGGTGCCAGCATTGAGTGAATTCAGCAGTGGCAGAGTAGGAGAGCAGAATAGGCTTATGTACTGGGATGCACTGCTGAGAGAGCAATGGATGAAACAGGACAAGTCTACTGTGCCATGTAGGTCACCTCTCTGGCTGGGAAGCAAATCTGTGCTGCTTGGCTATGGATAGCTTTGTAGTACTGCACTTTAATCCCTGCACCACCAGAGAGGCCCTCCTATAACCTCTTTTCTTAATTTTTGATACGTTCTCCTTCAAGGCAATTGTTCTTTTGGAGATAACCTGTGTTTGATAGTTGCTGTTGCTATTCAGATTTTCTTGTTTGCTAAACTATTTTTTAGCTTCACTACAATGTGTTTAGATATTTATATTTATTTATACTGTTGGAATTCATAGTTTTCTATTATTTATGGTTTTTCTTTTTCTGCAGGATTCTCATTAAATAATTCTCACTATTTCCTTTTATTCCTTCTTCTCCCTATGCCATAGAGTCAATGTATGTTGCAATTTCTCATTTCAGTTTCCATGTCTCACTTGAGATTTCATGTTTTTTATTTGTTTCCTTGTGCTGATTTATGGAAAATTTTCTCAACTCCACTTTTCACCCACTGAGTGTTTAAGGCAGTGGTATTTTTCATTTCTTACAAGTTCATTTTGATTCTTTTCTAAGCTAGCTTTCCTATTAGAAAATTAATTTATGATTTATAATCCTTTCATTTTTTTTCAATCACTTTAAACATATTTTGTTATTCTACTTTAGAATTTCTCATATGTAATTTCTGGCTATCTAAATCTATAGGCAATTATTATGTTATCTCTCACTGTAGATATTTTTCTGGTGTGATTTTATCTTTTTATTTAATATTTAATTCAGTGAATTTTGTTTTTT
>NW_004567117.1:17313748-17417849 GCF_000260355.1 Condylura cristata
TACAGAACTGGGGTACAGGCCAGAGATGCAGAGGATGAGAGGATTCACCAGAGACAGAGTGGGGAGCAGAACAGGCAGATTGACGAAGTATACTGCTAAGGGTAGAAGTGGGCGGGTCAGGAGAGGTCTGCTTCACCATGTGGATCTCCTGTGGGGCAGGCGGGAATCAAACTCATGCTGAAGTGGCTTAAGCTTCTTAGTGCTGTGTTTTAACCCGCTGCTCCATCAGGGAGGGCCCATAAACATATTTTTATCCAATTTCTTTTTCCCACATGAAAAGGGACAGAGACTCAGTCCTGGAGGTAGTGCAGGAATTATTTTGTTATTTTAGTCATGGGTTGTATTTTTTAGATCTCAGCTTTAAGGTTCTTTACCATGTTCATATCAAAGGTTAAAGATCCTCTTCCCAAATGGGAGACCCAGATTTTTTAAGTTGTATTCAAATTTAAAGTCATCTTTACAATAATATGGCAATCATTTAACCACTCATTTTCACTCATATGATTTAGCAATTTTGCAAGCTTCCTGATATATCTTAAATAAAAGCAAACATTTCAGCTTTGATTTTGAGTTCTTTCTAGGTCTTGCTAATATCTTTCTCTTCTGCTGATGATATCATCTTTCCTTTCAATTCCATGCTTTACAGTATTCTAGCAATGCTTGACTTCTTTCAGTTATTTTAACATTCTGTGTTCTTTCTTACTTCTGAAACTTTAAAGGTGTTTTTTCTTCATAGATATCTTCTTACCTCCCTAAGATGACACTTAACTCATCAATCCCCAGCATTCTTTTATTTTATTCATTTTGCTTTTTGAGATCTTTTCTATGCCATTTCCTCTAACAAAGTTTTTATAACCCTAGTTTTTAAAAGCTTATTATTATTGCAATATTCTAACTTATTATTTGTTTTATAAAACAGATAAAATGCACACATTGAATAAATGAAAAATAATGTGTTTAATTTTGTTTTTTTTTATACCAGAAATATTGTTTAGTCTATCAACTAAAATCCCAACCTAATTATACCATAAGTTGCTTGCTTTAGTTTATATATGAAATATGTCAGATATTCACTTGGATTTGTATGAGTAGGTCATGCATATATAGGGATATACTACCTATAGCTTTCTGTAATTCATTCTTCTCTTAACAATTTGTCTAAAATGATTGGTTCCAGTAGTTTGAATTTGACATCTTGTAGATTCTCATGGATCCTTTAAATGATATAATCTACCTTGTTGCTTGACTCAACTTTGACATTTTATATCCAGACCCTATCAACGTGCTTTATTTTGGCCATAGTAGCAGAGAAGCTGAAACCAGGTCAATATTTCATTGTACCTAGTTTAATCTTTAAGGATAACCTAAGCATATGGGCAGCAGAAGTAGGGCCCCTTACTGGGATAAACTAAAATAAATTCTCCCTGAAGAAAGTTAAAGCTATCCTAGGTAGAAGATGTGAGAAGGCAGGTATTGCATACATGATCCCCAGCTGGTTCTGGCATATCACTGCAGGAAAGAAATTCTGAAATGAAAAACAGAGGCAGCCTTCATGCTGCTTTACCAGTGGGATCGGTAGATGAGTTGTCAAGAATACTTGACCTGGGGCTTTAGGAGGAAAGAAAACAAATGAATATCAATGTATATCTGCTTACATTTATTAGAGGACAAGGTAATGGTAATCTTTCACTCATTATTCTTCAATATATATTTAAAATTAAAAATGCTATAAAGAAGTTATTTAAAATATCTATTTTTATATAGGCTCTAAGTAACGCTGGGATTTTTTCATATGGAGACAAAAATCACAGAATGCAGTAAAGTCAAACAAAACAAACAAACAAAAAAAACAAATCTGTGGCTGAAATATGTCAATATAATTGGTACTTGAAACAGTAGCAAGTTTGTAAATCTTCTATTACTCAAACCTGTTCAGAATAAATATGCTTTTAATTTTATGATTTTTATCTCCACTCAGCTACAACCTTGAATAATAAACAAGTGATAGCATTTTGATGATAGATTAGAAGGGTTATTTTTGCCTCCATAAATTACTAGTAAGCTGTATTTAATATATAATATGATGCAGAAAGCTAAACTTCTGGATACAGTCATATACCTCATTACGAAACTGTAGACTATTCTACTAATATCCCCAAAACACTTGTCAAGATGGCAAAGGATATTTACTTTTTTTGGAAATCACTGACAACAAATTTCATGCTGATGTCATATGGGAAATATGTCACTATGCTTTCACATAGACTAGTATGTATTTTACAGTGTGTTATCCATTCTGTAAAGAATGCTAGAATAAAGTTCAAATGCCTTATGTGTGATATGAATCCTTCGGTTTACTAAATATTCCTTCTATGAACATTACTTTTATTTTAGTGAACAATAGCATTACAAACTTCAAAATAAACGGCACAGTAATATAATAGTAAGTTAATATTAGATTAATTTGAAGAATAGAACATATGCAGCATTGCATATGTTCAATCAATCCTAGAATTTAGATTTGATATGTGTGTGATTGGCACATTGTTAAAGTTAGAGTGAATTGGCATTTTCTTTCCTTAAAAAAGTTAATTTCATTGGAATTAATTTGGGGTAGTATAAAACACAAAGGCTTGGATGAGACTGGTTTGGAATATTTCTGTAATTAGCTGAGTTGATGATTCTGAACACCCTAGATGCAAATGTTATATTTTAATTTTATTACAACTTGTTCAATTTCAAGCAACTCACAAAGCAGACATACAATATCATTATGGTTTCAACAGTATTTTTAATTTATTTATTCTCATTGAAATACCATTTTTTTATATTCTTGCTAGTGCTTTGACAGTGTAGAATTTCCCCCTTCAGGGGTAGTCACAGCTCTCCTGCCACCAAAGCACCCATTGTCTTAACAGTGGTGTCACATACTGTTAGAAAACTTGGCCATTTTATAACGAAAATTCTCTGAACCTTTGAAATTAGACACAAAACTATTATAGCTGAATTGGAAGAATATGGCTTCCTTTTGTTATAGAGAGGGATCTCCATAAATGAGGGAGGTCCCATTTTCCCTATACTAATTAGTGAGGGTGGAACAGAACAGGGCAGGGGGAAGCTCCTGCAGAGACTAAGAACACATGGAGCAGAGGGACATACAAATAAGGATCTGCGTGCTTTTCTGCTCAGTACTTGCACCAGGTGAGGGACATGAAGGAGACACTTGGAGGCAAACCACATAGAGACACTTGAAACAGATATGGAGTAAGAGATGCATTGGGATGCTGATATGGCAGCTTTTATCCTGGTTTGTACTTTAATTCTATTCCATCCTAGACTTGCCTGGTCCCTTTTGCCCATTTCCTGTGGTTCCATGCCTGATGTTGCCTTAGACTTGTGGCAAAGCTTTTGGGCCTCAGCAGTCCTGCTTTGAGCTGGCCCTGTTTGGCCCTGGACATTTACTCACAGTAGGATGGGTGACTTTGGGTATTTCAATGGAAAATGGTGTCCTTTCTCTTCTTCCCTCTCTATTTACACTAACCTGTTAAAATTCTTACATACTAATCAGAGTATGCTTTGTTTTCATATGGTTGATGGATAGTGGAACCTCTTTAGAGTTTGCAAGTCTGGGGGTCCTAGGTCTCCCCTATCTGCCCAGTCTGCTCACTAACACTTCCTTATTTCCTGATTATTCTGTAGCTCCACATGCTCTGGAATTAGGTTTCCTGCGTTCCTATTTTACTTCAACTGCTTACTAGATCTGCATTCTTGCACCATTCGCTACTTTTATTATCTTGCAATTACTATTTTGTAAAATGAGTATATTAAAAGTATGTTATAAATGTGTATATGTATGTTTTGCGACTTGCAAAATAAATGTTGACTCTAAAGTACATATTGTTAGTTTCTGTTATTAGCTAACCACATTACTATTATAGGCTTCTCTAAGAAATAAGAACTTCATATATGACAATTCCCTTGGACTTCATATCAAATAATTATCTTGTATTGTTTAAAATATTTGAAATTTATGATTGAAAATAACACACTGTAACATTGCTATTATATATGTTATTTCCAGTACTTCTCCACTTTAGAAACATGCACTTTTAATCTGTCAGAATTGCTTATTTATCATTATAAACCTGTATTTCTCTGTCCAAACATGAGCCCAAAATGGTATTTTTCTGGACACACACACACATACGCACACAAGTCCTACCTTAATTCTTTAGAAGTATTTGGACATTGTTTTTTTATACCTCAACTTTATAGAAAAGTCTGACCTGTAGTTTTCCTCATTTGATTTAAAAGTAATATTGCAATATTTACAAAGTAAAAACAAAATTTTCTCTGAGCCTTTATCTGGGAGGCTGAAATGCTATCTTGATTTTGTCAAACATGAGTTTCATGGCCTCTGATAAGTTGATTTGGAGGCTGTCCATGTTGCATCAATGCCTATGTGCAGTTTTACTGACAATAGTGCTGCCTAGAATCTCTGTCTAGGGGATCTTCATCTCCTGTCATATCAAATGTCATTTCAGAAACATTCATTGTAACTCTCTGTCATTGGACAAATAATGGGCCAGTGTGATAGTCACTCAAATACACACAGTTTCACGGCTAGTGTAACAGGTCCTGGTGTCGGCTACCTGCGATTATGGAGAAGTCAGACACATCAAATACAGAATGGGAAAAAATGAGTTTGCAGCTGAAACTCATTGCACTTGTCCACTGAGGCTGCCGGTCAAAGGAATTGAAGCTCCCTAAACAAGAGAACCCCTGGAATTCAGAAAGCATTTTGAGAAATAGCAAAACATGGATCCTTTCATCTAACAAATTGTAACTATTGGGAAAATAATTTCACAAGTTACCATAGGCTATTAAGATTTCATCCCTCGGTCCTTTAGAATCACACATTTACTGAGACAAGGTTTTCATGTAACATTGAGAGACTTCCTCTCTGTTACCCTTCCAGTCTTGAATGAAAGAAAATATGGGACGTTACATAATGTTAAAAGAGTGTCTTTCTTGATCAGTATTAAGATGCTTATTCATTTCTTAAACTGTCTTCATTGTATAAGCATTACTGCAAATGTTAGCTGGTTTATTAATGTATGTGAGCTGTATGGTGTGACTCTTTAGTATAGGAACCTCTTGACTGGACATTGGAATCGCTCTAGGTATTCAAGGATATATGTTACGGCTTGTCAAGCAAATTATGTTTGCCACATCTCCTGGCTGTTGTGTAAGAGAATGGGGTGCATAGCATGTTCCAAAGTCATAAGTTGATCTTTTAGGATGCCTATACTTGTTATCTCCCTCTCCTTATATTAAAGGGTTACTCCCATTCCCATTTCTAGCAGTACCACTCCCTATAAGTTTTAACACATTTTGATTCCCTTGGTGTGAATCTCTCAGTCCATATTTACAATCAGTATAGTGACCAGGGGAAGAAAGTTATAAGGATAAAATTAACCTAACTTTATTAATATCACATAATATTTTAGAGACATCCTTTTCCAATGAATGAGTATTAGAAAGTGAAGATAAAAACAGCTGCCGGCTCAGTTACTGATGATCCTTGTCCACTTTCTTTTCAGTTAGGATGACATTAACTTTGGAACTAGAATCTGTTTCATCACTGTTAACCACTCACTAATATCTCTCCTTTAATCTGATGAATTATTACTTAATGCAATCTCATCATGCCACTGCAAATTTATTAAGAGTTGACTGAGCCAGAACTCATCTTACAATCAGATAATCTGAACTTTGTTTGGAGGGAAGAATTTTTGCTTATTTTTTTCATTGGCATATTATCCTGTCTTTAGCCAAAGGCATTTCTGTTCATTTTTTTTTTCAGATTTATTTATTTATGCATATAGAACTTGGGTACAGGCCAAAGGTACAGGGGCAGTGAGAGGACTCACTGGAGACAGAGTGGGGAACAGAAAAGGCAGACTGAGGAAGTACACTGCTGAGGGGAGCAGTGGGCGGGTCAGGAAAGGTTTGCCACACCACGTGCGTCCCCTCCCGGGCAGGGATCGAATTCACGCTGAAGTGGCTTTAGCTTCTTAATGCTGTACTTTAACCCACTGTGCCACCAGGAAGGGCTCACTTATGTACACTTTTATTAAATCAAATATATTGGAAAAATGTATATTTCTACCTTCAAAGTTTGGTCAGATTTTTAAGTGTGCTAGTGAGTGGTCTACAAGGAAACACTACTAAAAAGTTAAGATTTTCTCTAGCATTAAATTGTCTAGAAACTGCTCTATTCATTCAACAATTCCATTCCACACTAAATGCCTATTGATTTGTCAGTAAGGAAGGTACCATTTGGCCTTGGGTCATCTTGAATAGGTAAGGAAAGACAGACATGATAGTAGAAAATTAATAAATGATATGCTTACAGAAAGAAATCAGGTTTCCTAGTTTCAGCTTCATAGATTGTCTGCCACTTAATTTATAAAGCACATTCAACATTTATGGAAAAAGCTTCTTCCTTTCATGTTAAATGAAAAGTTTGGGGGTTGAAAAAAATTCAGCTTACCTAGATTTTACCTCCTCAGCATTCCTTTGAGAATTCAGGAAGGTAGCCAAGGCACAGCATTTAAATCCACTGATCCTTGCAGACAGTTCATTTAATAGTCCTTGTCTTTAAATTTTACTGCTTTTAAACTGCCTTCAATTTCCCATTTTATCATGATGTACAATTATTTGTGCATTGCTATACTGGAAGCTCCTCAAGGGCAAGCTTTTAAAAAGTAGTATTATTCATACTTGTCTTCTAGCACGCCATATTTTTCAAATTATATTTTTGAGTTGAATTAGACAAACTAGAAACTAAGAACAAAATTACACTATGAATTGCATAATCTAGAAATGAAGAAAATAATTTTTTGAATATTTTCTGTTAGTTCCTCTTAAATAAAGGCACATCTAACTAATTTGTGTTATTTTCTTTTTATTGGCAATATGTGTTAGCAAAGTAAATCAACTTACAACTAAGGTAGATACTATTAATAACACACTCAAAACTCTGGGGAAGTTCTATCTCCAGGGAAATGAGAATCTGATTATGCTTAAATACATGATTTCTATTCTAGGCATGAGCATTTATACCTCTGGCTAGAGGAAGCTGATGGAGAAATAAGAGCTTTAATGGAACAGATCTGGGTCGATGTCTTTTGGATCACTACCACATGGTCTTTGATTAACCCATTACCTTGTGGTCTGTGTTACAGTTGGCCTGGGGGAAACCTTCTGTTGGAAATTGATGGCCACTACACACAGCCAAAAATGAAATATAATTAGGCTTAGGAGAAGGAGAATGGAGGAAAGCCAGGTAAGCTTGCATTAGTCTAGACAGGGGGAATGTTCAGTTGTCACATGAGAACTAAACTATGTAATAACAGAAATGTTATACCTTTTATACTCTAGTCCTAGCAACAACCTATGAGGTAGAAATAAAAGATTCCTAATTATTGGCTTTTTTATCAAGTCAAGTTCTAATAAAGGTTTGCTGCTACTTACCTGATCATATACAGAAAATAAGCAACAGTCAACAGGAATGGTGTTATTAAGACAAAAGTAAGATGATAAAATATATACCTAAGTTTATCTCTAGTTGGCTATCTGTTCTTATATATTTCAAATGTCTGTCTTCCCTTACGACCTCTCCCATAACTCTCTAAGTACTAAACTTTTTTTTTTAAAGATTTATTTTATTTATTCATACAGAACTGGGGTACAGGCAGAGATGTGGAGGGTGAGAGGATTCACCAGAGACAGAGTGGGGAGCAGAACAGACAGATCCATGAAGTGCACTGCTGAGGGGAGCAGTGGGCGGGTCAGGAGGGGTCCGCCATGCCATGTGGATCTCCTCAGGGGCAGGCGGGAATCAAACTCATGTGGAAGTGGCTTAAGCTTCCTAGTGCAGTGCTTTAACCCGCTGCGCCACCAGGGATGGCCCTAACTACTAAACTTTTAAGGCAGGAACATGGAAGAAATTTCCTAATTAAGGTAGTATTAGAGAGATGGAAGAGCAGAATCAAATAAAGTGAGAGCATAGTTTTCTAACTAGCATATTGGGAACCACCTGAGTGTGTTGTGTGTATACCTAATATATATAGTGTGTATATATATGTGTGTGTGTGTGTGTGTGTGTGTGTATAAATTATACGTGTGTATGTGTGCATATGTGTAATGAGTTATGCATGCAGGAACTAGGTTGTAAGCCAGAGTTGCAGGGTGGGGGTGGGGGGGTGAGCTGAGAAAATTCACTAGAAACAGAATGGAGACAAGAACAGGTGGTTCTAGCAAAATGCACTGCTGAAAGGAAAAGTAGGTGAGACATGAAAGGTCTGCTTGGTCATGTGGGTCACCTCCTTGGCTGGGGGTCAAACTCAAACTTATGCTGTAGTGTCTGTTGGTAGCTTCATAGTGCTGTAAGTTAAGCCTTTGGCTACCTGGGAGGTCCCACCTGAGTATATTTTAAAAGTATGTCTCACTCCCTTATATTCTGATATAATGAACAGATGTGGCTTGAGCTTTGAAATTTTAAAAATCTCCCCATATCAAGTCAAGTCAACTTAGATTATGAGCCACTAAATTAAAAGTGAAGAAGTGTCTCAAGAAACTATATGTCAAGTCATTCCAAGTTGGGGATTGTCTGTATTTCTCTTTTCTGATAAGAAATTTAAACAAGAGATAGTTTATTTTAATAGTATTAATAATATGTAGTATTCATTAGAATAATTTTGCAAAGTCCAGGAAATAAATCTTATATAAAATTAAGCAAAGGGTACTGCAATGTTTACTTTGCATGCTTTGGAGAACTTTTGATTGTCAAATAATATTTAAACAAATATTTATGTAAATAGTATTTTTTACATGAGGTAACATTGTTTTAGAGCACTGCATAAGTCTCAGGTGCACAGCTTTATAATTTGGCATCTACATGTACTATATTACTTCAGTCACACATATACTAAGATTGGAACAACAGAGAGATTAGCATGGCCTATGTGCAAATCATTATTTTTTAATATAATTTTAAAATAAACATTTTGATATTATATGCTTACCTTGGAGGAGAAAGCTTTATGAAAAATCAAATCTTATTGGGGTATTCAATATATAAAACAATACCATAAGAATCAAACCAGTGAATAAAAATGTATCAGGTGCCTTTGATGGTAGAAATAAACAAGGGACTATTCTTGATATGATGTGAACCAGGGCTGAGCCTATACTGTAAGTTTAGACTATTCCTCATTAATAAACAACTCAGCTTGTTCCTTGACCAATTCAATAGAGTAGTTTCACTTTCTTGAATTCTAAAGTGTCCCTTTGAGGGAAGATGTTGAATGGAACTCTTTGGAGAAGCCAACAGTTCCTGCGTTTTCCATCTTCAGCATTAAATGCAGACCAGCTGTGCCATTGTATTTGCATCAAGTAGCTTGTGCATTATTGCCATTTCCATTTGCTGTAGCTACTAACGCCATCTCACCACCATGGTGTTCAGTGGACCCAGGGGACTCAAGCGTCAGTTTTTCCAGATGGCAGGCTGCCAGTCTACAGTACACATGTGGAAGTCACTGAGGGAATTCATTTCACTGCAAAACCAAAGAACATCATTTCATGCCCACCTTGTGTACATGATAGCTTCCAACTGGAGAAGCAGCCGCAAAAAGAGACAGATGGACTGAGGCGCACAGAGAAAGTGAAAGACAGACACACATGGAGACATAGAAAGATGCTATTTTAGTGAATTTAGCCCATTTTCTAGGCTATTATACAGTCACATATATCATTTTGTGAACAGAAAGTTTTTAAGCATTATTGCCAATTTACAGGAAATTCTCTCCTAATAGCTGGAACAAAATTCTCAATTTGCCCTAATTAAAATACTAGTTTTGGGGAATGAGTTTTTCCCTTTCATATTTAAACTGAACATTAAAAAAGTTAAATCACTTTAAATGGTCTTTAAATTGCATTCTCTCTATCGGAATAGTTAACTCTTTGCCTGAGGAGAAAAACCTCAATATATGAATGTAATATCTGAGTGAAGTAGAAAGTGTTTTTTTCCATAATAAATATTTTGGCTATTACAGAGTTTGTATTTAAATGGGAAGTATTATGAGTTCTACCAATAAAGAATGCTGAATGAGAAATGTTACTTTTTAAAATAGCTATGTAACAGGAAACCAGAAACACAAAAAAACTGTGCTATGTAGAATATTATTTCAGGAGCTGAAAAGATCTAGCCACAGGTAACAAGTTGAATTGTAAAGGGCTCTCAGTGAAGGAACATAGCAAAATATAGCATACTGATTATGAAACAAAGAGACATAAATTCAGGTCTAAATTCAGGACATAAATTCAAATCTACTAGTTTCCAAGAACTATGGCAGTAAATTAGGAGTACTTATAAATGAAGTTTGAATTATTTAAATTTCTGCCATAAGGGATATTGCTTCGTTAAGTCAAATATTTTCTGAAGATGTGCTATTCTGTGATAGTTTTATTATTATATTGCATATTAATGTTTGCGATACATAATGCTTTTTCATGGAATTCAGAAATACTATGTTTCTCTGATGTTTCAATTCCTTGAAGTAAGCATTACTAATTCCCAGAGTTTGTGTGCATTCAATAGGTATGTGTGATGTTTGCAGCTCAGAGATCATACTGAGGTGATTGTCATCGTTACATTATTTTTTTCAGCATGTTCAGATGTTTTTAATAAAATAATGAGTTTGAGCTAAGAAGTAAAGGTATACATAATTTTTACACTGGAAAAAAGTGATTTTAATTCACAAAGTAAAATTGTGTATGTTATAATGTACAGTAATTAATATTTAGATCTTTTTTCGATAGCCTAAGACTAGACTATATTTTAAAATGCATTCCGAAAGTAATAATGCATTTTATTTGTTACACATGGCAACTTCTTCCATGATGAAATTTGTATTACAGTTTTGAATCTTCTTTAAGTTCAACTTTTAATGAGATAAGAGCCTTATGAGAAGATAAATAGAAAAAAAATGCAAAAACGTTTCAAATTTTAAAATCCTTCTTGATAGCCTTATTATGATAATTTACCCTCTCCTTTATCCAACATTCTCCAAAATGATGATGCTAGTTTAAGTGCTATGAAATTCAAAGCATTTATCCTGTTTTTTATAAGTTTAAATTTAGTATCATCAAGACACTGCTGCCTTTGGTAGTCATATATATTTACATATATATAACATCATTGTATGAGGCCAGATATATTCATTCAAATGTATGACTAAAAGAAAATTAACTTTATATTCTAGGTAAAGATTTTTATATGAGGTACCTCTGGTCAGTAATCAGAACACTGGCTTTTAAGGAAAAACAAACAAACAAAAAAAACCACCTTCATTTCCATTTCCATTAAGGAAGTCCTAGGGAATTGACATCTGTAATGAATTTGAAAGGTGAACATGAATAACTTTGTAAAACCAAAATGGGAAATCAGCAACTTACATACACTAAATAATGTTTCATATGTGTTATGGGAGAAATATTGGGATGCAGACAAATATGTAGGTGTCAAAGAATTTAGCAGAGACAGAGTGGAGAACAGAACACTGCTACGAGAAATACACTGCTAAGAGAAGCAATCCACAAGACAGAAGTCTGCCCTAGAGGAGGATCTGAGATTTCTATTTATAGTGTTTTGGCGGGGTTTATAATTTGGGGCACCAGTTTGCCCCCCATATCTTCTGGGATGCCTGGTCTCAGTCACTGGCTTTAACATAGAAGCATGTCCTAGCCTCTGCTTCTGCATTCCTGAGGTTGCAGTGGTTTTTCTGGTCTTGGTGGTGGGTTTTATGGTCTTGTCCCCAAGGCAAGCTTATTCATTCCCATCTCACATCAGTCTCCCAAGCCTGCCTAGTGGGCAGGAAGTGGATGCTTACGTTTTTAATCTTATTTATTTGTACACAGTTATATTCAAGTCTTAAATTTCAGAGAATCCTGCCTCTAGCAGCGGGGTTCACCACAGTATTCCACAGTGAGGCCAGACAGCACACCATCAGGAGGGTTTGAAATACAATTCTTAATTGCTTTGGCTTTCAGGACTGCTAATTCAGTGGCTGGCACATGGTAGACATTTGTTTAAAGAAAGTGTTTGGGCCCTCCCTGTTGGCACAACACGTTAGGACGCAGCACTGCAAGCTGGCCTCAGCTGCTTCAGTGCGAGTTCAATCCCCTGTCCCAGAGGTGATCCACATGGCACAGCAAATTCTCCTTTCTCATCTGCAGCTCCCTTCAACAGTTATGTGATCGATCTGCCTGTTCTGCTCCCCAGTTTGTCTCTGATGAAACCTCTTACTGCCCATGCACCTCTGGCTTGTACCCCAGTTCTGTATGCATAAATAAATAGACCTTTAAAAAATAAACAAATAAAGTGGGTTGTGTTGGGAGAAGTGAATGAAGATACTCTAAAGCAAGAGAGCTGAATGGAGATATAGAGTTGTGGAGGAAATGTGAAAATAGGAGGATGGGAGTGCGAGTTCTGTGAGACTGAGACAGAGTCCTGCAGCCTGGGCCCTCCCAGTCTTAAAGCTGATTGCCCAGATTTCCTCACTATTCTAAGTGTGAAGAGTAGACTGACTTACAGGAAATCATGTTTTTTAAGACTTTTATAGTTAAGATTGCTTATAAAATTAATGCTAATGGAAAAATTAACATTAAAATTAATACAGTTACGGTGTTCATTGTAGTAAGAACTGGGCCCAGGAGTCCTTTCGTTATACCTTTTCTCTCTTATAACAGTCCTGACTTTGATGCTATGTTTACCCTTTGAAAGAAGAGGAACAAAAACTTGAAACTGAAAATTTATTAGGTTTATTTGACCACATTGCTCTTTGTCATAAAGAGAAATTCTAATTCAATTTTTGTTCCTTTTCTGGATTACGTCCTAATCTCCTCCAACAGTCTCAGCCCTCCACCATAGCAGCCTTAGTCCCTTCCTGGTCATGGAAACATGTATGAAATAACTAGAGCTGTTTTTTTCCAAACAAAGTTTGCATGGCATCCTTATGTTTAAGTTGTCATTGCTTTATTTTGAAACTGGCTTTTCCTCTAATAACCGAAAAAAGCTCTATCTCTTTTTTTCCCCCCTTTCAGACATTTCCTGATACCATGTTCATGTTAGCTAAAATCATGTTTTATCCTGTCCTTAAAAAGCACACAAACACCCAGCTTTTCAGTGAAAGCAAATGCTTTAAAAAAAAAAAAAAAGATGTATTTACTTATACATGCAGGATCAGGCCAACAGTGTATGGGGTGAGAGGCTTCCCCAGAGACAGAATGGGGAACAGAACAGGTGGACCCACTAACATACACTGCTGATGTGATGTTAGTGAGTCATGAACATTTTCATGTGGGTCATCCCTGGCCAATCAAACTAGTGCTGCATATAGCTTCACAGTGCTGTATTTTAATTTAAACCTTTGCACCACCAGGGAGGACCCAGAAAATGCATCTTGACATAGGAATGCAATTCTAATTGTCCTATGCAAATTGTAGAAGTGTAATAAGTATAATGAATATGGCTTCTTTTTATTTCCTCCTGGATCCAAAGTCTTTGTGAAAATTTATATATTGACTCTGTTTATTTATTTCCCTTCCACAAATGTGTTTATAATCAGGACCTCATATGTGAGGTTTTGGTTCATCAGAACTTGTCTCAAATAGGATTTACTAATGGTTTCCGCTTTCATGTAGTTCTTCCCTTAATAAGTAAGAAGACCCCACATTTACTTTCTTTTAGAAAAGTATATGTCAAAAACTATATTTTTTTCTGATTGTAGCTGATCACAATTTGAGATATCACAGCATCAGCTCACACTAGGTAGTCTAGGGGTGAGGAGATTACAGTCATCCAGTTTGGATACCACAGGCAGTGATGCTGGAAATGGAAAGGAAATATCAGTCTCAAGCAGCGGTGTAAATAGGGTGGTATGGTCATGCTGGTTACAAAGATGGGAGAGAACAGGGCCCTGGGTATTTGTGCTGGGTGCCATCTGACAATTCATCTCATCTGTTCTGCAATCACTCTAGTTATTTTCCATTGTAAAGAGCTGCCCTGCTTCACTTTGCCCTTATCTTTTCATCTGTAGCCCTCCAACAACTTTCACATTTTTGTACCAATTGGTCTTATTTTGACACATGTCTAGCTTGTTACCTGTACTGGGCCATCTTTTCTTCAGCCCCAGAAATGTTAGTTTTCTGCTCTAACTCCAGTCCAGATTGAGTTGTTCTTGGACTTTAACCCATTTAGGATTTAATAGATCACATTGATTCTAATACTCATTAGTTGATGGCTTTCTGTTTGTACTTACTTGTACTACTTTATATTTTTTTCTGTCATGTTTATGCTTAGTTTTAACACTGGTACATTTCTGAATAAATTCTGATCATATTTGTCTCTCTTCCTGTCACTAGCTATAGTTACTAGGATCATGTGACAAACAGATAACCATACACTGAAAAACATGTACTGGTCAGTCCAAAATTTATATAGTTAACAACAGTTATGCTGTTTTAAACTCATTTAATGTCCAAATTTGGTTGATCAACCAAGGGGGTTGAGTAATGTTGAAAAACATAGGTGGCGATATTTATAAGGAGAATAAACTGTGATGTAAGGGGACTCAGTTTCTTATGTGGTTGATAACAAGCCATATGTCTGTTTTGCTTTCTTTTTGCACTTTATAAATTTTTTGGAAAGTAATTTACAGTAGTTTTCAAAAGGTAGTGTTATCAGAATAAAACTTTCAGAATCATTCTTCATGAGTAGGAAAATATTTACTTATATAGATTCATTCTGGCTAAGAGTATACAAATCATGAAAGCCAAAACTGGTAAAAATAGTAAATTAGCCAAGATCTCATCCTATAAGTGGCACCTACTTACTCATATGTGATGAAGACGTGTATCAGACTCTGGCTGGAAGCTGCAGTTTTAGTCAATCTATCGCCTTGGCTGAGTTATGTTTGCCTGGACAAGTAGGGATGAAAGAACGCCAGGAGTGGAAAGAGACTTCAGTTGCACAAAGCATGTTTTTTTGACTGTCAGGGCTGCTCTTGTTGTTACTGCTAATTCCGGCTTGGCTCCTGCTGATATGGCAAATGGATCTGATACTGTTTTACTTTCAATTTGAAAAAAATGTTGTAGAATTTGCCTTGGGGCAGAAAGCTCAAGTTATAACTAGTTTATGTCAGCAAAATGAGAAGTTGTCAATACATGTTTGTTCAATGAAATTGATCTGAACTGAACACCACTGGATGCAATTACAATTATGACAGGTGAGTGAAGGTTTATGGCAATTACCCAATATTTTGGGATCTCCTAGTATATATGTGTGGCATGTGGTGCGAGAGACAGTGGAGTTAACAAGATCTCTGATCACCAAAAATTTCCAATCCTGTGATGGATAAGATTGACAAATGTGATTTCCTTCCAAAACATATAGATATAATGAGTGGAAAGCAAAATAACTATCACCTGCTTAGATAAGGTTACAAGGAAGTTTTGAACTGTATTTCAAGCTAGTCTGTGAAAGCATATTATTGGCAAATTATCCTAATTACACATCTCTTACAGGATTGTCATGAATAAAATGTTTCATTTTTACCTATCATTTAGTATAATATTTAGCCTTTTTTTTTTTTAAGATTTATTTATTTGTGCATACAGAACTGGGGTGGGTACAGGCCAGAGGCTCAGGGGCAGTGAGAGGCTTCACCAGAGACAGAGTGGGGAACAGAACAGGCAGATCCACGAAGTACACTGCTGAGGGGAGCAGCGGGCGGGTCAGGAGCGGTCTGCCACACCATGTGGTCACCTCCAGGGCAGGCGGGAATTGAACTCATGCGGAAGCAACTTTAGATTCTCAGTGCTGTGCTTTAACCCGCTGCGCCACCAGGGAGGGCCAATATTTAGCCTTTTTTTTTTTTTTTAAGATTTATTTATTTGTGCATACAGAACTGGGGTACAGGCCAGAGGTGCGGTGGGTGAGAGGATTCACCAGAGACAAAGAGGGGAGCAGCAGGAGGGTCAGGAGGGGTCTGCCATGCCATGTGGGTCAGCTCCCTGGCAATGGATCAAACATGCTTTAGTGGCTTCGGAGAGCTTCATAATGATGTGTTTTAACCTGTTGGGCCACCAGGGAGAACCCCACAATGGACATTTTTGAGAATTAAGGTGGGGGCATCTTATTTATTTGTTACTTGCATGTTTCCTAATCCACACAAATCTGGAAAACAACCTCAGACAGTAAACAAAGCCATTATCTCAGGGAATCCATATGTGTTATAAATTATAAGTTAGTTAAACTAAGGTTTGAATGTATTCCAGGTCTTTATGGATCACATTTTCTTCATATGAAAATGTAGAAAAAACAAGAATTCATTAGTTTTTAGAGGTGAGTAGTGTTCCATTGTGTGTATGTGCATGCATGTGTACACAATAATGTCTCTTGTAAATAATTAACATAGTAGTGCATATATTCTTACAAATTAGTTTCTTGTAATAACTCTACATGAGAAATCAGGAAGTACCTCCATAAAAAAAAGGACAATATAATTGGAGAGCACAGTTGGTATGAAAGAAAGAGGCAGGTAAGAAAGTGGTAATCAAGACTGTTAAAGTAAAAAATATTCGATAGCTTTCCCTCTAGCGTAAGAAGGGCATCTCTGTTCAAGCCATTGGAAGTATCTGGATATCTCTTCATCAAAGAGTTAGGTGATTACTCTGAGTAAATACAATGATTTTTTTTTTAATTTTTACTATATATAAATAGAAGCATTGAGTAAAAATATCTCATTGGTTTTAACCTCTTAGAATTTTAAAATATAAACTTACTCTCTGACATAAAAAAAGACAAACAATTTTATATTGTTTCTTTATCTGGGTTAGACAAAGAAATGTGAATCCCTAGAGAGTAGGCAATCCCCAAATCAAGTACTGATGTTGTCTATTATTTCTTTTCATTTTCTCTCTTCTTGGTTCCTTTTCAACCACTAATTTGTACATAACTAATCTCCCAGGCTTATCAAGTCACTGACTTTAAAAAATGCCATTAGAGTTAATCTATTTTCTTTGCTATGTATCTGACATTGCCCTCTTGCTTTTACTTGGTCCTGCTTATTTCTTGATGGTCCCCTTTACCTGCTCTTATGAGAACATTCGCAGAACTGCAAGGTTAGCCAGGCTCCAGGTAGTCTTACCTCTGTGTACTTTCTTCAGTCAGAATATGGCATAGTGATGGTGTAGAGTTACCAGATTTTAGTTCTAAAAACACATTTCTATCATAATTTTGCCTCATATTTAATGTGTGTGTGTATGCACACATGCATGTGTTTTTGTGTATGTCGATACATGCAAGTGTGGGCACCTGGTCACTTGCTCTAACAGACGTGAGATGCCATCTTATAAGAACACTCAGGCACTGGTTTCTGTGGTAAAGGATGGAGACCTCAGGCCTGAAGTCAGCAAAGAATGGATGTATACCAACAACTGGAGTGATACCCTGACTGCCAGAAATGAGACAAAATGCTCATAAGCTGTTATATTTCTCCCTAAATTATTACATAAAAATAACTAATAGAACTTGTATGTACATACTACGACCTCATCACTGCCTTTCCTTCTTTTGAGAGCTGGGAGTTAAAACTTGCATAGTAACCAAAGCACCCATTGTCATATACCATACCATTAGGCTCCTCCCATTAATGTCAATTCTGCAGTCACCTTTCCTTTTCTTTTAACAAAATTAACATGCATTTATTTCAAATATAAATCTAGAGGCACCCAATTTAAAATAGACACTGTGGCTGTTATGAATGCTGGGCCTTGCCAGCAGACTGCAGTCATATTTCTGTTTTTTTTTTTTTTAACTAGTTTTTTCAGTTCTTTGTTTTGTTTTTCTGTATTCCATAGATGAGTGTATCCATTCAGTGTTTGTTTTTCTCCATCAAACTTAATGCAATTAGCATAATATTCTCTAGTTCCAATCATATTGTCAGAAAAAAACAGAATTTATTAATTTTTAGAGCTTAGTAGCATTACTTTGTGTGTGTGTGTACACCATACTCTTGTAAATAATGAACACAGTAGTGCATATATTCTTACAAATTAGTGTTTTGTGTTCTTTGGATACATACCTTGGAGTGCAATTGTTGGATTATATGATCTATCTATTTTAAAGTTTTGAGTAACCTACATACTATTCCGAAGGGATTGCACCATCTACTTCCCACCGACAGTGTACAAGGGCTTGTTTGTCTCTACTCCTCACTGACATATGTTGTTCTTCCTCCTCCTCCTCCTCCTCCTCCAGCCTCTGCCTCTTCTTTCTTTTTCTCCTCCTTCTCCTTTTCTTATGGATCATTCTCACAAGAAGAGATGGTATATCATTGTGGTTTGGTTTACTGATGATAAGTGATGCCAGGTTTTTTCATGTAGCTGTTAGCCACCTATATGCCTTGTTTTGAGAAGTGTCCACTCAGCTCTGCCCATTTTTAGGTTGTATTGTTTTCTTTTTATTGAGTTGTGTTAGTTCTTTGAAGATCTTAGTACACAAAGATATATACCCTTGTTGGGTATATCATGTACAAATATTTTTTTTCTCATTTAGTAGACTGTGTTTTTTTTTATTTTAATGACAGTTTCTTTTATAATGCTGAATTTTTTCACTTAGATGTGGTTCCCATTTGTTTATTTTTGCCTTTGTTTTCTTTGCCTTGGATTCTAGACCCTCTAAGATGTCATTGAGGCTTATGGCATGGAGTGTTTTGCCTATGTTTTCTTCTATGTATTTTATTACTGCTTTTCTTGTATACAACTTTTTATCATATTTCTGTTCCATTTTAAATCAACTTTTGTATATTGGTGTGATATCATGTAACTTTCCCTGTTCCTATGGCTATTTGTTGAAGAGAATTTCATTTCTCCATTGTATACTTTTGACTCATTTGCCATAGATTAACTGACCATATAAATATAAAAGTGTCATAGATTTATTTCTGGGATATCAATTCTGTTACATTGTTCTTTGCATATCTGTTTTTATTCCAATAGCCTACTGCTTTAGCTATTATAGCCTTACATCACTGGGCATTTTAGCTCCTAGATTAAAACAGCTAGTTGTCTAATAACAATTGTAAGTAAGACATAGAGATAAAAAGTTCACTATAGCTCCACCATGGACATACAAATATAAAACAAAGCAATAACCAAAAAAAAAAATGCAAATAATCAATACATGTCATGCATTTTATGTTATCAGCATATAGTTAGTAAAATTTTAAGTCCTTATTCAACTGTTTTCCAATTAAGAAAACATGAACTGAGATAGACTTAAACACTCATCAAATGGTACCCCATGTGCATTTACATTTTTATAACCATCTTAAAAAACATGTAAAAAATTTAAACTAACTTGTCTTATTTAATCCTTAATAATATCAATTTTTCATGCTAGCCGTTAGAACCATACCTCTTGCATTTAGACTGTTCATTGAAAATCTTACTGTCACTCTCTTGCTGAGTTTTGTATTTTTACTATTGTACTTACTCTGCTGAAATACATCATGAAAGGTGCTGTGTTAATAAAGAGCTCTATTTTTACTTACCAGAGTCCATCCTTTCATGACTCACTTTCCTCTGGTTTGTTTGTGATAATTAGTCCAAATTAGTGGTTCTCAGACTCAGGTGAATATCTACATCTTCTGTGGAGTTCCTTAAAAACACAGCTGCTTCAGCCTTTTATCTTTGTGTTTCTAAGTCAAATACTGAATGAGATCTAAGCATGGGAAACACAGGAAGCATTACCCAGAGGATCCAGTATGAGCTTTGACATTCTTGGGTTTATTCATGTTCAGAACAGAACATCTGCACAAAAACTTTCTGCCCCCGTTGCATAGATATTCACGGATAGTATTTGGTTAATAAACCTAATGTCTACTCTTAATATCTAAGCATGTGCATTATCATGAATTCATAGAATTTATTTCCTCCATTTGATAATTGTTAAATCATATAGGATTTTCAGCTAAGACATTCATTTTAGGCATGCTATTAGAATGGATAGCCATTGTTAAATATCTCATTGTTCAATGGATGCATTTAATTGTTTTCTGAGAAAAAAATAAACAAAATATTACATTAGTATGGAGTATTCCAGGTTTTTGAATTGTATTTTTGATGTGATTCTTTTATGTTGGTTACAGTTTTGGGGTCCTTTAAACCAGATACAGAAATTGGTCACTCTCCATGTCTATTCAATTATAACTTTTTGGTGTCACCTTCTTTAAGAAACCTATTTCATAATGGACCAGGCGAGAAAATAATAAGTATAATAAGTATAATGAACAGTCATATACCAGAGACATTTTGTGGGGGTGAAGTGGGGAATAGAATTAAAAAAGGCAGGGGGAGGGAAGTGCACGAGACTATGGTGATGGCACATGGGTGACTTGGTGATGGGAAACCCATGGGGATTACAATTGAAATGAAAAAAAAAAAAGTACAAAATGATGTAAAAATAAACTATTATATTTAAAAAAATGTTTTCAATAAAAAAAGATACCTACCTCAATTATTTGGAATATATAATAATGTTCCTTCCCTCAGAGTAATTTAAACTTTACCTTTTAAAATAATTCCAACCGAGGCTAGAATTAAAATTTTGTATGAATTAAAATGGATTTGTAGACTCTTAAACTAGTATCAGAAAATTTTAAATAAAAACTGCATTCAGCTTTCCCTGGTGGCACAGTGGGTTAACAACAGCAACAGCACTGCAAGCTAGCTGGAGCTGCTTCAGTGTGAGTTCAATCCCCTGCCCCAGAGGTGACACACATGGAGCAGCAGACATCTCCAGCCTCACACGCTGCTCCCCTCAGCAGTATACTTCATCAGTCTATCTGTTTTGCTACCCACTCTGTCTCTGGTGAATCCTCTTAACACCCCTGCACCTCTATCCTGTACCCCATTTCTGTATTCATAAATAAATAAATCTTAAACTGAATTCAAGAAAATATTCACATAGTCTAAAAAAATTGTGTAGTATAGATTGGACATTTAATGTGATTCCCATTAAAACAAATCTGTAATGAAATCCTTTAAATGTTGAGGCAATCAAACACAGCTGCATAACATTAATTGGAAGTCATGATATATTTTATAAGTCAAAGATGGCAAATCAATAATAAGGTTCAAGGTGTATTTGTGGTGATCAGTCTTGGTTGCATTTTCTTGACAAGTGACCACATAAAATTGATTGTAAAGAATCTTATGTTGAATAGATGGGATAAGCTGATATCTGAAACATTAACTACTTACACTCACAAAAATCTCAGGACTTAACGAATTGGTCTTCTTATCTGTATAGAACTACAATAGCAAACAATAAGTAACTCATGAAAAAATAGTGGTGTTATTAAATGATCTGTTGGGCTATGGAAAACTGAATATAGAAAGTTGTGTCATATATCATAGAAATTTGGGAACAAAAGGAACTTCATACACCCTAGCACAACATTCTCAATTTACAGTTGTGGAAACAGATACAGAACAGATAAATTATTTGATCAAATCAAAACACTAGGTTAATATCTAGATGTAGAATTCAAGACAATATCCATCCTGTTCTGATATATTTTTGTACTATCTGTGAAATATACACAATTAATACAGTACTTATACAGTATTCCTATTGCAAAAGATATTTTTTTCTGGTATTTGGATTCTGTTTTACCAGAAATAGAATTTTACTTCAAAAGGATAGATTTCCAGAGAATCCATGAAAGATTTCACTGCGAAATACCATCTATTTTTGCAATTAGAAGTTGATAAAATTATTGGTTTATATAACTTTAAGAAGAAAAAGTTGAGGGGCCTTTGCTCTGGTACAATGGGTTAGGGCGCAGCACAGCAAGCTGGCTGCAGCCGCCTCAGTGCAAGTTCAATCCCCACCCCAGAAGTGACCCACATGGTGCGGCAGACCTCTCCTGACATGCCCACTGCTCCGCTCAGCAGTGTACTTCGTAGATCGGCCTGTTCTTCTCCCCACTCTGTCTCTGGTGAAGCCTCTCACCACCCCTGCACCTCTGGGTTGTATCCCAGTTCTGTATGAGTAAATAAATAAATCTTTAAAAAAATGTTATCTAAGAAGAAAAAGTTGAAATCTTAGATATTTTGTTATAAACTTAAATAATCAGTGTTTAAAAACAAACTCTAGTATGTAGAGTTAGTATACTATAGTATGCCTATGTTTTCACCACCCCAAAGTTTTCAATTCAGTGACTTAACGTGGGTACTGGAAATGCAGGGCCCTCCCTGGTGGCAGAGCTGGTTAAAGCACAGCACTACAAAGTTAAGCCATTTCAGCACAAGTTAGATTCCTGGCCAGGCATGTGACATGGCAGATCTCTCCTGACCTGCCCACTGCTCCCCTCAGCAGTGTATTTCTGTTCATCTGCCTGTTCTGCTCCGCACTCTGTCTCTGGTGACTCTTCTCACTGCCCCTGCACCTCTGAGCTGTACTCCAGTTCTGTATGCATAAATAAATAAATCTTTAAAAAAACAACAAAAAGCAATCCCAGTTAACCTTACCTGGCACAAAAGTATACATTTTAAGATCCTTAATATGACATATAGATTCCTTCATGGCCTGAAAAAGGAATGGTCCTTATTTCTTTTTGTTATAATCCAGATGAGTTGACTGTTCAACTGTATATAATGACTCATTATCATCGTCTAATACATCTTGTAAATCATTGTGGGGGATTTTACATTTCCTGTACTTCCATTAACAAACTCTATTTGGTTCTTAATCACCTCCAAACCTAACTCTTACTTGACTCCCTGGATCAGTTACCTGCTATTTTATTAGAAAACACCCCATTTCTGGTGTCTTGGAACAGCCATTTATTTAGATCATGTTTTTGTGGTTAGTAATTTGTGCTTAACTTCATTGGGTTACTCTGTTCGTCTTAACCAAGAGCACTTGTGTAAATACAATCACCTGCCAGTCATTTAGAAGGCTCTTCTGCTGGGGTGTGGGTGGCTGTAAGCTGTGATGACAGAACTCAGTCCAGATGCTTCCCATCTAACAGCAGGCTAGCTGGGGTTTTGTGACAGGATGGTGTGGGCAGGAATCCAAGGAGTATGTGTGGAGGAAAAACCTTACAGGGCAGTAACTTTTGAGTCTCTGCTTGTACCACACTGCTAATATTCGATTGGCCAGCAACAGTGATTTGATCAAACTAGATTCAAGAGGTGATTTCTCAGGTTTCCTCTGTTGATAGGGAAACCTGTGAAATCACTTCGTAAGAGCATCAGTGCAGGGATGAAAAGAATTTGTTTTGATCTGTAATGCTGGTAGTGCTCATGACTGCTCAGTTGCAATAATAGAACATCAGAAAATTAAAATCTTGATAAAAGTTTCACACCTTGTCAAATGTAGGGAAATATTCAAGCTAAGATATGTTTGATTCCAAAGCCATTGAGTCCAGTGCAACTGATGGCAGATCTTAAATATATTGTATGTTTCTTCTTTCATCTTCACTGCATTATCTTAGTTCACGTTGTCAGCTATGACCTAGATAGAATATCCTAATTGATCTTCCTGCTTCAAAATTCCTTCTCCGTAATATAGTTTACATGAAATAATCTGAGTACTATTGTAAAATGTGTACTAAATTATGCCATTTCCTTAATTAAAACATTTTCACAAGATTTATGTATTTATGTATACAGAACTGGGGTATAGGCGAGAGGTACAGGGGCAATGATGGGATTCACCAGAGACAGAGTGGGGAGCAAAACAGGCAGATTGACAAAGTACAATGCTAAGGGGAGCAGCAGGCAGGTCAGGAGAGGTCTGCTGTGCCATGTGGCTCATTTCCCTGGCTGGAGATCCAACTCATGTTGAAGCGGCTGGGCTAGCTTAGTAGTGCTGCACTGCAACCCATTATGCCACCAGGGAGATCCCAATTAAAGATTTTCAATGGCTTATCCTATTCATGAAATAAAAATCCAAAGTTCTCATTTTTATTTTTAGGACTCTAAAATATCTTCCCCCCACTTGTTATTCTCCCCATATATATACCATCCTATCCTATCCAATATTCACATATTGAGACACACAGTCCTGTTCATTGTTTCTCTAGCACATGCAGATATTAACCTTAAAAGTCTTTGCAGTTGCTGCCCCTGGGGATAGGAGTTCTGAAAGGGAGATGCCTCACTGTCTCAGACAACTTGTTCTCTCTCATTATGCAAGCTGATTGCCAATGTCAACTTCATAGGAAGGACTTTCTTGACTGCTTTCTGTAAAGTACTCATACTTTTTCCTGAGTCCTTCCCAAAGGCAATTTATTACATTAATATTGGGGTGGGAGCTAGGGGGATGGTGTCAATACATTACTTGTCAGTATTTGAAATTATCTGGCATATTCATTTACTTTCATAAGATCTCTTTCCTTGTTACTGTTGTAAACCAAATGACAGTAGGGACCTTGTCTATCATAATCACTGGAGCCTTCTTAATGAAAGACTGTTGCTTGCACAATATTTGTTGAATTAAGAAATGATATGCTTCAGATCTTGGGGGGAAAAAAAGATGAAAGATAATACAGGGCTCTTTCCACACCCTTGGTATTTTCAGTAAGTGGCTAAACCCACCTATTCAAAGCTCATTTCTCATAAGGTTTTATCCTTTGATGAGATTCCCTATCTTATAGTTGGACAAGATCTTAAAAGGATTAAAACATTCATCTTCAGAATAGGTAGGGCATGGATTCAGAGATGTCTATATAACCAAAGGAGAAGGAACAGACTTCTTTTGAAGTAAATGTTATCCAGTATCAAATAACTAATATATACTCATACTGTGTATGACAAAGGGGAACTGATCATGGCTGAAGAAAATTGAAGTTGTAAAAGAAGGAGGACGTAAATGTTGAGAGGAGAAACATAAGGAAAATGTAGATTTAGTGATACAGAAGACATATTTCTTTTTAACTCTGTAGAGATAAAAATATAAGCTACATCTGGAGTATTTTTGTCATTCCTGACTGAAAATACAGGCAGCTGTGTTTTAGATGATTTATGAATACTTTTAACACAGATTGTGGAAAGGAGTTCATTCTCAGCGGAATAAAATATACTTGACAGCAGAGTTATAACTAGAAGGACTGGTAAGAATAGAGTTATGGAGATTAAGGTATGCATCCTAGATTTATAAAAGTGTAGACCAAATAGTTCAGTCGTATAATTACCTTAGAGAATTGGTAAAGAAAATAACTTGCTAAACTGCAAAGTATACTATCTCCTTTTTCAGTGCTGCTCAGTGGAGTGTTTTTAAAAAAGGTTTTGTGAACACTGTAACAAAATGGCATTCTTGAGAGGTTTATGCTGGAATATTGACAGCTTTCCAGTTTTGTGATATATCAAAATGTCTAAAAAAGTCTATTTTAGACATTGACTCAAGGGAGCATATATCTTGTTTGATGTTTCTCCCATTTTAGTAATGCAGAATATCTTACATATGCATTATGTAGTATGTGTAGGTGTGCATATATATATATGTGTGTGTGTGTGTGTGTATTCACACACATACACATATATCTTATTTCAGTCTTTTTATTTTTTGAATTTTTGTTTGTTTATATTGGAATTGTAACTTCCTGATCCTATACTAATTCAAATATTTATAAAAATACAGCATTAAATATGATAGTCAAAGTTTTAAAAAGAAGTTTTAACTGTTCTGATTTCCTATATTCCATCCCCTGAATATTGCATCTATTGGAAGACATACATGCAAAGATGTGAAAGTTTAATAAATTAACATTATTTATTCATGCAAAACAGTTGTATTTATAAAACATAGACTAAGAGGCCAACAACTGTGGAAATCACAAGAATATAAAAAGTATTTTTTTTAATTTAATTTGTCTTCTGGCAAACATAATACAAAGTTACAAGTTAACAAAGCATGAGAGAAAATAGTGTGTGCAATTAAATTGCACAGTTCAAATGTGTGGATTTTATGATGCATGAATTATATCTCAATTAATCTGTTCAAAACATGTGTAAACTGGTATTTATAGGAAAATAACTTATTCAAGGTTGATTATTTGAAGGCAGACTTCAGGTAAGGGGCACAGGTAGAGGTGTGCTGTTCTTAGCTGTTGACAGTAACACTGATTGGGGTGTCCTCAGTCTTAATTAGTTAGTGCAGAGTCTGCACAAGTTATTAAGTATTCGCCCACACCCCTTGCTGCCAGGTAGAAGGTGTTAAGTACAACGGTTACTTGATAATTGGGAAAAACTTAAAGAGAAGTGAGACCAAGTGAAATGAACATGGAAAAGATTCAAAAGCAGTAACCTAATGCAGGATCACCAGCTCTCCATGTGCTTAGGACTATCGTCTTTGGTGCCCAGGGTTCTTTCTGGCCAAGCTATAATGTGGAGTCAGACAGGAGACCTCTCAAAGGCCCTGGTATGAGAAACATGCTGGGAAACCAGTATTTGCTGAAAACAGCAGACAGACATATGGCCAATAAGCTAAAATACCTTACATAAGGTATTTAAGCAAGATCAGCTAAAATACTTATTTATAAAAAATATTAGCAGAAAGTTAGGTGAGAATAGGAATTAGAGATAGCGTGCTTTGATTAGCAGAAACTATGGAGCCTCCTAAGCAAGAGCCCCTGGTCATTCCACCCTATCTGGCACCAGATGATGACACATCACCCCCACACATGGACATTCCTCCACATATGTGTCCATCTTCTCTGAAACTGGTTCTAAATACATACAAGACTGCCCACCGATCTGACTGCACCTTTTTAGGTGTGAGCCCCTCTAAGCCTATCTCACTTGGACTTTGACTAGTCTTTCTCTCAACCCATGTTGCTTCAAATGCTGCCAACACATGAGGTGGCAACATATGAGGTAAATGCTTAAGGCAGAGTTTCTTAGAGAATGGTCAAGGAATTAGCTTTATCAGAAACACCAGGATATCTTATTCTACAAGGAGATGTCTTAGTTCCATCTCAAATACAGGAAATGCATGGCCCTGTGGGTAAAACTTATCAAATTCAATATTTTTGAAAGATTTATTTATTTATGCATATAGAACTGGGGTACAGGCCAGAAGTGTGGGGGCAGTGAGAAGCTTCACCCAAGACAGAGTGGGGAATAGAACAGACAGATAGATGAAGTACACTGCTGAGGGGAGCAGCGGGCAGATCAGAAGAGGTCTGACATGTGGGTCACCTTTGGGGCGGGGATTGAACTCATGCTAAAATGGCTTTAGCTTCTTAGTGCTGCGCTTTAACCTGCTGTGCCACCAGGGAGGGTCCAGCAAGTTCAATTTTAATAAACACTGTCAGAAAGTTTTCAGGGATACTAAAACTGGATGTGTCAGTAATGTGGGTTACATGCTAACTAGTAGAGTTTGACTAGCCCTCTGTTTTCATTTCTAAATAGCTAACACAATCTATCAAAACACAGTATTCACAGCTCTATATTTAAAATAGGTTTTTATGTTTGTTGTTCATGGGTAATTATCTGATAGCGGAATTTTAGAAAGCACTCCATGGCTACCTCCAGCGAGCAGGCATGTGGACCAAAACTCCTACTGACAGGAGCTGTTGTTTGCCTGGGCTTTCTATTTTCAAATGGTTGTAGCTAATCGAAAATGTTATATGTACATATATATTACCACTCATTTAGATCCTTATTTTTGTCCAACTAGGTTTAGTGTATTTCCTTGGGTTCAAGCTCATTTTGGTTAGATTTGCCTAGAAGTGAACTTTCTAAGCCTTTAACATTTCATATTTGCTGCTTTATCTCCCTTGGAATCTATGTCCCATCCTTTTTTCATTCCACCTTGATAGATTATATTACCATTTGCTATTTTTCAAAAGTTACATGTAGTAAAATTCATTTATTTTCTGGTCTATGGTTCTGTGAATTGTAACATAGAAGTAGATTTTATAATAGTCAATACAGAAAGAATATAGTATAATTATTTATCCCCAACAATACTCTCCTGCTGCCCCTTCCTATTCAGGTTCTGTTTCACCTGAAACCCTAGCAGTCACTGATCTGTTTTCTTATGTTTTGGCCTTTTCTAGAATAAATGGAAATATAGAGTATGTAATTTTTGAGATTAGAGTGTTATTAATTAAATATATTTGTGACTATGTGTGTGGCTTGAGTGAACCAATAGCCCTTTCTCTCTCTCTCTTTGTTGAGTAATATCCCATTTTGTGGATGTATCAAAGTGCATTCATATACCCACTGAAGGGCATTTGGATTGTCTCTACTTTTTGTCTATTAGTAAAGCTGTATACATGTTTGCATGTTTATGTGAAATATCTTTTCAGAATTGCTGGTTCATATTGAGACAGGAGAGGTCTGCCACACCCCGTGGATCACTTCTGGGGCTGGGGATCAAACTTGCACTGAAGCGGCTGTGGCCAGTTTGTTTTCAAAAGAGGTTGTGCAATTCCTCTATCTTTTAAAATTTTATCACTCAATGATTATGCAATTTCCACATATCTGATAAAGGGCTAATATCCAAGATCAAAAACAAAAAAGAATAAACTCATAGAATTCAACAAAAAAAGGAATGAAGGCAATAAAAAATGGACAGAAAGCTTATATAGATACTTACCCGAAGAAGGCAGATAGGGCCCGGTACAACAGGTTATAGCACAGAACTATGAAGCAATCTGCAGAAGCAATCTGCAGCCACTGTAGTACAAGTTTGATCCCCAGCCAGGGAGGTGACCCACATATTGTGGCAGACCTCTCCTGTCTTGCTTGCTGCTCTCCTCAGGAAATGTATTTGAGTACATCTGCTTGTTCTGCTTCTCACTTTGTCTCTGGTGAATCCTCTCACTCCTCAAACCTCTGACCTGTAACCCCAGGTTTTGTGTATATAAATAAAGAAATCTTAAAAAAGAAAAGGCATACAAGTAGAAATGTGGGGGGGGGAAGTACTTAGCATCACACATCATAAGGGAAATACAAGTCAAAAGCAGAATGAGATGCCACCTCACTCATGTAAGAATGGCCCTTTTCAAAAGGACCAGAAACAAGTGTTGGAGAGGGTATGAAAATAAAGAAACGCTGTACGATGTTGGGAGTGCAATGTGGTTAGGTACTCTGGAAAACTGTATGGATCCTTCTCAGAATATTAAAAAAAAATCTCCTATAAAATCTGTCAATCCTACTTGTAGAGTGTACGATCAAGAAGCTAGGCAAGGCAGGGGCGGGTACTTTGAATCTGGGACTGTCACTGTCTGCATGCCCAGAGCCTCCTAACCTTGAGCCTCCTAAATTCAGGGAACTACCTAAATCTGGGAACTGATAAGCAGGATTGATGAATCAGTTTCTGAAAAAGCAGCTTCCACTCCCTATAAAAGTTTACCTGTGTTCCACTGCGGGTGTGACTTCTCCGACTCCCATGGGGGTCGGTGAACCTCTCCTGTGAGCACAATAAAGTTCCTGACTGTCAAAAACTTTGCCTGGATCTCTCTATCTCTTAACTGCACTGAATCTTTCATAGAGATCTGCTATTGAATACAAAGTCACCAATTTAAAGGCACATTGATGTTCATTACAGCACTATTTACAATAGTCAATTATAGAAACAACCTACATGTCTAAAGGTAGATGAATGGGTTAAGAACATGTGGTATACAATGGGATACTTCTCAGCTACACACACACACACACACACACACACACGATAAATGCTGTCATTCAATAACATGGCTGTGACTACAGGGGTTATTCTAAGTGTAACAAATCAGAAGAGAAATATCAGATGATTTCATGTCTATGTGGAATATTGAGAAATAAAATATCAGATAAAGACAAGCAAATAACAAACTCTAAAATTCTGACTGTAGAATTGAGGCTTTATAGGGGGGCAGGTAAGGGGAGAGTTATGTGAGGAGGGAACACTGTGGACTATATTGGAGGAGTATGGATGCTGCGGGTTGTGGGTATTTTACAGTAACATCATCTGTAGGGTTTGATACTGAACTTCTGAATTATAGACACATTGGGAACCGTTGTTAAACCTCAATAACAACATTTTTTAATTATGTATTTTTCTGATAATGAAAAACAGCTATTTTCTAAATTTGTCATTAGAGAATATGCCTTTTGCTTGTTTAATTTTTTTTTGCTTGTTTAATTTTTAATTTACCTTTTAATTATGTTCGTTGAGCTGACATTGATTTACAACACTGTGTGTGTTTTAGTAATCTAATTCACATGTCTATAAAGGTATGTTATCACACCCACCTACCACCAGAGCACCAGCGCTCTTCCACCATAGACTTAAGAAAAATCCTCTGAGGTCTAACATGCTTGAATTAATTTATGTTGCAGAATTCTGAAACAGACATTCACATGTGTTTTCTTTTAGCTCTCCTTGAACTGTTTACTTTTCATTTATATTGTACAGAAATCACCCAAAATTGCCTTTGATACCATCTACCTTGAAGGTAAAATACTTAAGTTCATTTGCCTATTGTGTTGTTTGACAAGATGTCAAAATAATGTTATTTGTGCTTTCTGGGTATCTGGACTTCAAAATGAATATGAATAAATCCTACTTAAGAAAAACACTGAAATAATTTGAAGGAAACACATTCTCATATTGTAGATATCACTCACTTTTCTCTAGAATTCTCCTGAATTTCAGTGATTATTACAGTGCCATTACTTTTCTCTTGTGATCTGTAACCCAATGAGGGCATTGAAGGGTACCCATGAATATGCACTTCTTACCTTACAGTTAGTAGTCCTTTAGACACCCCAAATCATATGATGTAGTATATGAGAATAGAACATACCAAAGCTGGTGCTGTAAATCACTTAATACATATGTTGGTTTAAGATGGAATTTCCTATATGAGCTGTATTTACCAATTTAGTGCAATTAGTTATAAACTTATTTATGTTCTGTAATATTTTTTCAGTTCTTTCTGTCAGTCTCCAAAACATCAGATTGTACATAGCAGTGAGACTCTCAATTGCAGAAATGCTTTTTTTTATTATTATTGAATTATTCATGATGCTAATGGGAAGACATTTCTTATTATCTTCCTCCTACAAATAGTTCAAATATAACCCTGGTAAATACAGTGTCCTGATGGGCATCTTTTCCTGCTTTGTCTATTCTAGACATCATGGTCCTGATACTAATTTTCAAACTGGATCCTCCTGGGTCAGAAATTTCCCTATAACAATGCCAGAGAGGATGTTTACGCACAATTATATACACAAAAAGGAAGATAATAGAGTCACCAACTGGACATATGCCAGATATTATAAAGTGTGTACTGATTACAAGCCCTTCTTCTTATTATAAGAAAACTTGTGGATCCACATTTTAGCCTTACTAGGAACAAAGTGTTATGTTCTTTAATGTATTATGTTCCCACAATTTTTAAAATGTATTTGCTTTATATATTATATATAAATTTTCTGTTTTAAAGGCAAAGATTTAGCTAACTTTACCAACTTGCAACTTTTTTCCCATCCTAATGATACAGGGTTGCCAGATTTCTCAAATAGACATATACAGTGCCACTTTAGATGGAATTTCCTGTAAATGAAGGGTAAAAAAAAATGTATGTCTCAAATATTATTTAATGTTCTATAAACCTAATGTGCACACCCCCTGTCTCAATCCCTTGCATTAGAAGTTAATCTCCATTGTAAATGTGTTTGAAGATGAAATCTTTAAGAAGGGTTTGATTTATAAAATGTGGCCTTCACAAATGGAGTTAGTACTCTTCTAAAAGATACCCTAGACTACTCCTTTATCACAAGGCCCCATGTGAGCACATAGCAAAATGTTTACCCTCTGTGGTACAGATATTCATGTGGCCAACACCTTGATCTTGGACGACCCAGTCTTCAGCACAATGAGAAACAAATCTGTTACTTTTAAGCCACTAGTCTATAATACTCAGTTGTAACAGTTTAAATACACAAAGGCAATATGGGACATGCTAAAAGAAAAAAAATCTTTTATCTATCTGAAATTTCAGTTTCACTGAGCATCATGTACTTCATCTGGCAACCAGATTAAGATAGTCATACCATTTTCTTTCATTAGCTCAGGGTACTACCCTTTGTACCAATATACCTATAGTCACTGTTCCATCAAGACATATCATGTAGTTCCTACTTTGTGAGATGCTTGAATCCCTCCCCCTTTCCTTTAACTGTCTATCCATCTCTGTTTCCATATCTTCAACTTGTCAGTAACTGACAGTCACATAGCCATTGAAGGTATGATTTGAATCACATAAAAATATTCAGTGCAGATCCTGTTCATAAATGATGACTACATTAGTTCATATGAAATTTTTGTGGTTCCCCACTCTGAATACATTCTAATCCATCATTTCTCTTTCCTTACCTCCTCTGTTTTCATATATTCTCAAAATTCACAAAGAGTGACTTCTCAGGACCCCTCTGAACTACAGTCATCCTGGGGATTGATTCCATTTAATGCTTTCCTGGATCCAATCCACTTTTTGTCTGGATCCACAATTTTAGTTTATTAGTTTGTTTTGCCAGAGCAAAAGAGCTGCATTTCAAATAACTATCTAAAGGGATTGTTGTAGGCGATTTCCGGAGATCTTGCATGTTTGAAAATAGCTGAAGTTTTTTCTTCATACATGATTGATAGTTTGAGTGTGAATAGAATTCTAAGGTTAAAATAATTTCCTTTGGGAGCTGGAAAGGAATTGCTCTCTTGTCTTCTGGCATCAGACTTGCTGTTGCGAATCAGCCTGTTCTGATCTCAGTGCTATGTCTGTATTTCCCTCTACTCTTTTCCTTCACAATTTATACTATTTTTTTTATACTCACAATTCTGAAACTTTATTATTAAACTAAATGCATATTTTCCATATTCATTGTACTAGATGGGTTCTTTCAAGCTAGAGACACATGTCTTAATTCAGAGCAAATCTCCTACACATGTCTTTGGTCTCTTTCTTTATTACTGCTCCTCTGAACTTTCTGAAATATGTATCAATATCAGTTGTATATTGACGTTTCTATTTTTTGCTTTTACTATATCTTTTAAATTTATTTTTTTCTCTTCAACTCATTTGAGGACATTTATCAAACTTTGTTCTCTAATATTTCTAATTATTTTCCTAACATTTTATTACAAAATGTTTTAGAGTTGCTGAAAAGAAATTGTAGTAAAAGGCATAGGCCTTCTACCCAGATTCCATTTATTGCACATACACAAATAACTTGTTCTCTGAATTGTATCTTGTTTTAAGGGTCAAATTAGTTTTTCATATTTCTTTTTATTTGGGAGTAATTTTTGTACCTCTTACTTAAAATTACTCCCCAATTATTTCTCAAATCTGTCTAATTAATTCACACCTACCTGAGCGAATAACCAATAACTATAATATGGTGAGGCTTGTACACAGGTGGGTTTGCACTTGAATGTGTGGACACGGAGTGATCTTCACTGGGAAAAGCCTAAATACAACGTTGAGTGACCTGTTCATATTCTAGGAGGTCAGACTTTTGCTTTGTTAATATCTTTCTGTATCAGGAGATAGACTTTTAATTTAACAGTGGGTAATATTCTGCACACAAACAGACACATGTATATGAGAGTATCTATAACTACAATGTATCTGAGTAAGATTAAGTGTGTCATGTTCTGGATGAGTTACTGGATTTTCACAGTGTAATCTAACCTTCCCTTTTGTCCTCTACACTGAATTTATAAAATTAAAGACTTCGGGATTCTGTTAAAGTTGCATCTTTTGCCCTTCTCCTTAATCTTGGCTAGGTCTTCTTGGATTTGTATCCCTTCAGCAGTCTTCTGCAGTGTCTTTCTCTCTCATCTCTTTGCTCACCTCTCTGTTGTCCTCTGTCTCTAAATGTCTTTTATATCTTTATTCCATTATATCCCTTCACTACAAGTTTGGCAGGATATTTCAAGGGAGAGGTAATAAATACTTGTGAACAATTATTATTTAGGAAACAGTTTTGCCAACACACAATCTAATCTGGTCTCTCTTCCCTGTGGCCCTTGGATAGGATTCAGCCTGACAGAAAGAAGGGGGAGAAGGTCTGCCAGGCAAAAAAGCTGTCCATTATGTTATAGACCATGACTTGACCTTGGACGAGCCAATTTGAATTTCTTTTAGGGAAAGAGGGTCAATGTCAATTCCTGACAAAGTGTACTTACGTATTAGTGGTAGGGATACTTGTAAGTAAATTAAAGCTAAATTATGAATGTTAAATGCTTATAATATTTAGGAGCTTCTAGGAATTAGAAGGTACAGATATGAATAAAACAAGTTATATGAAATCAGGCATCTTAAAATTTTCTGTGAACTGAATTTGAGTAGTTGTATATATATATTTAAAATGCTATAATCATTCCCAAAGAGCCTCCATCTCTTGTTTCATAAGTATGTTAGTTGTATTTTCAAGGCCCTGGTTATTTCCCTTTGTGTCCACCATATTGATTGTCTTATTTAGATATTTAATTTTAAAATCCATATGTTGCCCATTTCCTCAGAATAGTTAACTGCAAATTCATCACAATCCAAGGGCTTGATTTAGACAAGCAAATTTAATTCTACAGTGTAAATAATGATACTTTGAATATGTAATAGGAATGCTACTTTTCTTTCCCCAATCCTCATTCTAGACATTTAAGTTATTCACAGCTGCTATTCCCATAACACTTAAAGTGATTATATCTATTGCCAACTTCTATAAATTATTAACATCAAAGCTAGTGGTTCCCTGGCACACAATTTCAGCCTTCCACAGAAAGAGGAAAAATTAGGGAGGTTTAAGTAGATTAAGAAAATTCAATTGGTAGCATGGTCAGTAGAAATTTAATCTTTGTTTTGAAATGCTTTCCCTTTCTTTACTACTGCTTCTTGCACACAATACTATTATAAAAAGCAAAGATTTTCTATGGAGATTCTGAAAGTTCAAGTATGAGATAATTGAGTAAATTTCATTCCATACTATCTCTTCCCCAGTTTTAAGTGATGAGGTATCAGAGCCTCTTCTCACTTAACAACATCTTGCAGTTATTACAGTTAATTCAGCCAGGGCTTACAGACTGTATTCATAAAACAAGAATGGATTGAATTCAAAAAAAGAAATGATGAAGATAAATTGAGAAATGTCTAAATGAAATTAAAAATTATTACTTTTTCGGCATTCAGAGAGTGTCTGACTTTAGCTAGCAATATCCAGTTAACAGCATTAGGAATTAAAGGTATGTATGTGATAAAGATGGATGTCTTGCTTTTGTGGATACAACTTGGGCAATTTGAAATACATATTTTAATAATTGATCTCTCTGAATGATGTGCAAGTGCTAATGACGCTTGATGTATGGTATCAACTTCCTGACTTTGGCAGTGATCGATGGTCTTTACATTTCTGTTAATGAAAAGGCAGCCAAACTTTTATTTACACATACCTCACCACTGCAAATAAAAGCTCAGTGGAAATGGGTGGAGGACTCTATAACCACCATTTCCATATGAGTGCAGACTAATACCATTTCTGCAGTCATGATGACAGTAGGAAGATGTTGCGAAAATTAATGAGCCTCAGATTGCACTGTCATAATAAAGGGGTGGGGGAGGACAAGTGAAGTGCCTCTTTTCATGGCAGCTGCCTGGTTACCTCAGTAAGGATGAAACAGCTTCTGGAAGTTTATTAATAGCTTTATTGACATGATGATTGAAAGTAATTTTTCAGCAGACTTGGGTGTAATTCAGTAACAATTTTATTAGCTCTTGTCCAGCAATTTCAAAAGAACACTTCATGTAGTGGTATAATAATATATCTTTATTAAGGATATGTTTATGAAAATAATTCCTCAGCTCTGAATTGCCTCACAGATATTGCATGTTTGTTTGAAACAAGGTTATTGTAACTCTTCAGGCTACAAGGCTTAGGATACCTAAACGTTACTGTTTAAGTCAATCTGAGTATATTGTTGGTAGTATGTCTTCTCATTGATGCCCAGAGTTATCAGATGCCAGCTTTTTACTTTCTAGAACCAGATTTAAAATGCAGTACCTTCTAGTGGACTTTCATCATTTGTTCTTCACAAAATTAAAATTACACTACTCTTTTGATGTCCTGCCCTTTTGTATTTTGTAATAGACATATATACATTTATTCCTATGATGAAAGAGACCATCGCGGGCTGATAAAGTTCATAGATCAGTTATGTCACGTGATAAACTCTCCAGAGTTTTGGGTACAAAAAGTCAAACTGAGTTCCTATAGGAGATACAATCCCTAATTTCATCATTCTCTTGGAACCAATGCATCATCTGGTAATTAATTAAACTGCTGCATAATAATGTGACTTTTATATCATCTGTGTTCTGCTTTTTTAATAATGGCATCCCTGATATGAGATATTCTATGAATTTAAGTTCAGTTTAATAAATGTGTGATAAAGGAATTTGTACGTGATAAGAAACTGGCCAGGAAAGAAATTTTTATTTTTCTGTAGTGTTTGTGTCTGTTATACCACATATGCATGTTGACTTAAAAAAATAATTGAAGTGTAGGGCCACCCATGGGGCACATGGGGTTAAGTCTCAGCACTGTGAAGCTCTCTGCAGCTACTGCAACATGAGTTCAATCCCCAGCTAGGGAGTTAACAAACATGGTGCAGAAAACCTCGTGTCCCCCACTGCTCCCCTCAGAGGTGTACTTTGTCGATCTGCCTGTTCTCCCCACTTGTCTCTGAAGAATCTTCTCACACCCCTGTACCTATGGCCTACACCCCAGCTCTTGTATGCATAAGTTAATATTTTTTAAATCAAAGTGTAACATATATGCTGTATACATGCACATGTGTATTTATCCATATGCATATACATATAAAAGCACATGATCATAAATACGGTATATATTTTCACAAAGTAAACATGTCAATGCAAATAGCACCCAGCTTAAGAAACAATGTTATACAAGTCCCAGGAGTTTACTGTGTTCTTTTGTATTTTTTGTATGAGGAAAAACATAACTTACAAAAAGAATATGTAGTGATAAAATTTACATTTTGTTAGATAATAAAACCACTTTCAAGTCTAGATGGGTCACTTCCATTCATATGAACATTAAATGTAAGAATACATTTAGGCACGTTTAGTACTTATTCAGAAAGCACTTTGGGACACACATGAATTTTTCAAAAAAGTACTTGATGAAGACCAAAAACACTGTGACACAAACTGATATTATCTTAGCCAGGGAGATATTTTATAGGTAAAAGTCGCTAATTGTCTGCCTCTATCATAAAGAGCCCTTAATAATGTTCCTGAAGAACAGTTTATGAAAAACTGCAACCTAATGAGTCCAGTAGGATGAATTATCCACAAAATACACTCTCTGATAATTAAATCTTCAAGAAGAATTGCTTACTATTATCAACCTAAATGCAGGAAAATGTATATATGCCAAGACTTTGACTTTTAATTTGCTTATTATGAGCTAGACTTTCTGATATTAAAGTCTAGCTGAGTCTAAAACTATTTACCTCATTATAAAATGTGTTATTAATTATACCTAAATAACACTAATCCATACATAAGAAAATAGATTCAAGTAGGAAAAATCCTCTTTTTAAATTTAAACTTTTTACAAAGTGAATTTTCAGTATTTCTATTGTTTATGTTGTAGTTCACCATTACATGGTTCAAAATAACAAATCTTTATCTTTATTTGTGGAGGAGTTCACTGGATTTATATCACCTTCTGATTTTTCACTATACTACGTGGTGTTCATGGTATAATATTTTAACTTATACTGTTCCCTTTCTAACTTCGTATGGCATGCTCAAGTTTACACGCCAATTCATTGTTATGAAACTGTATTAAGTATTTTTATAAGATTAGCAGGCCTGCATTCTCTTCTACATTTTCTTCCTTTTCTGTCAGTTCCACCATTGATTTTATAGGGTCGCAATATTAAACATTTCCAACTACTTCTTAAATTATGTATTTTATTCATTGTTAATGGCATGGGTCTAAGAAGTAAAAAATCAATACAGAGGCTAAAGTTTTTGATTTCATTATCATCATTCACTGCATATTACTTATTTTATTATTAGAATGTATCATTGTTTCTAATGTATTTTCATTTAACTTAAAATGTAAATCCTTCACTTGGGAACTTTTTATAACAGCAGGAGTGAAACAAATCCCCAAATATTGGACAAGTGAATTCTAGCTGAGATTGAGTCTTGTTCATACTTACCATAAATAAATGTTACTCTGGGAATGGCAATCTAAATATCTTTAATGAAGAAAGACTGACTGTGTCTTTTCAAAGATATGTTGCAGCACACAGAAAACAACCTCTTGTGTTCAGGCTTATATTTACTCTCTATGAAAATGCAAGAACAGATGGATGATTAATGCCCATTTTTTGTAGAAATGGGAAGTGTAGTGTGTATAAGGAAGTGTTAGTTTGTATGTATAGGCGGTGTTTGTGAGTATTTTTAGAGACAGATGGCCAAGGAGTTAACTTCTGTCAATGAGTAGATTGTGAGGACATAAGAAATGATGGGGCATTTACAGATACCTAAAGGATACTCTTTGCAAAATTTGAGTTGGGTTTCAGGGACTGCATTCTCAATAATTTGGTACATGAGGGAGTTTCAGTAAAGACCTTTATGGAAAGAGGCTATTTAAATATAACAGTCATGAATTTTCTATATTTTAAATTTTATTTTATTAAAGATTTATTTAGGTATGCATACAAGAACTGGGGTACAGGCCAGAGATCACGAGGTGAGAGAAATCATCTGAGAGTGGGAAGCAGAACAGGCAGATTGAAATACACTGTGGAGAGGAGCAGCAGATGAGGTCTGCTGTGCCATGTGGTCAGCTCCCTGGCCAGGTATTGAACTTGTGCTGCAGTGACTGTGGAGAGCTTCATAGTGCTGTACTTTAACCTACTGCACCACCAGGGAAGGTGCCATATTTTAAATTGTGAAGGGACAAAAATGCCCACTTCCACCACACATGCCATTATTTTCATTCTCCAACCTATATTCCTCTGGTAGCCTACAGTGATCAGTGCCCGCTCTTTTATTTATTTATTTATTTTCCACTGTTCTGCTTTGTTTCCTCGTATTGCACATACAGGTGAAATCATCCACTGTTCTTCTATATCTTTCTAAGTTTGCTTCAGATAATGCTTTCAAGTCCATTTTGCTGAAAATGGCAAAACTTTGTCATATAGCTGAATAATCTTGTATTGTGTATATACACCTCATCTTCCTTACCTTATCATTTAATCATGGGGATGAAGATTGTTTCCATATCTTAGTTATAAATAACAGTGCAATAAACTTTATAGCACATATAACTTTTTGAATTGTCTACTTCATATTCTTCTAATAGATACTCACCAGTGAGATTGCTAGACCAAATGGTAAATCTATTTTTAGTTTAGTTTTTTTTTTTTTTTTGAGGAAAGACCATATCTCTTTACAAAATAGCTGTACTGATTCACATCACCAACACCATTATGTAATAGCTCCTCTTTCTCTAGATCCTCTCCAACCCTTGTTAGCAGAGTTTTTGATAAAATATTCACATAGGTATGAGATGATTATGTCATTGTGATTTTGATTTTGTTTTCCTAATAAGAATTGATAATGGATATTTTTCATGCCTTTTGACTGGCATATTCTATTGTAAACGTTTTTAATTCATATTTTTAGCCTATTTAATTAATTGTTTTTGCTTGTTAAATTGGATAAATTCTTAATATAATGAATATTAACCTCTTATAGATTTGTGATGTGTGACTGTCTTCTAACAACTGTGTATTATCATGGTGATGCAGAAATATAAAATCAAGTTATCACAGATTTCAGAATCACACAGCTAGAATGTGTACTTTAACTCTTCTGCTTACCTAAGATGTGACCTTGGACAATGTAATATCCCTCGGTCTCAAAGATTCCATCTGCAAAATGAAATAGAATAGTATAGACCACATGTGGTTCTGAAAAAATAAAAATTAAAATTGAATTGTAGATGGAGAATATAAATGTATAACAATTATGATGTACTTATTTCATTTTTAAAAATAGTAATTCTGATTTTACAATGTCAGACTTTTCTTTGTTAATAGAATTATTCCTTATTGAGTTAATGTTCATATACATACATGATTCAAAGATACACTGTTTCATTATTGCTTCTTTGTTGGCAATTGAACATCCACTCAGTTCTCACCTAGAAGTATTTATCAGTTTTGTTGAAGTCTAACTTTAATAAAATGGTATATTTAATTTTCTTATTACTTCATAAAGACAGTTATACATTCTCATGTAATAAACCCTTACACCAGCCCTTTCTTTCCCTTAAATTAAAATTCTCCTGGTATGGTATTTGCTTCAGAACTAGGAAGAAATAGTAGGATCTAAATACCAATAATTTAGGATTTACAGCAAGACTGATCTTGAATGGAATACCATGGTCTGATAACTATGTTGGGAACCTAAGTTGTTAATCTTCCTATGTGTCAAATCCCTCATAAATAAGTTAAGTAATAAGAAATTACCTTATAGAGCAACTTATGAAGATTAAATGAAATACTACATGTAAATACTTATAAAACATAATATTCTTTTTACACAAATTAAATACCTAATAGTTTATTTTTTTTAAGGTTGTTAATAGGAACCAAGCCTACTGTAGTGTCTAAATTGCTGCTAAATGTTTGGATAAATTAAAAATTCAAATGCATATTGACTGTTCTCTGATACTATGAGAATTTTGCTAACAGGAAGGATATGGCTCTTGCCCTGAAGAGAATGATATAAAAAATTTATAAATTTATAATATGCAAACCACTTGGCTAAATTAACTTATATTTTCCATGCCAAAATATTCCATCTGTAATAAACTTATAAAGATTCCGTTAAATAAATCAAAGAGAAACTATGTGGAACATTTTTCAGACTGCAATGAGTTTATTTAACTGTAACCTTTGCGGTAGTAATATTCTAAAGTATGAGATGACTAGCAGATGATGTGAATGTGGAAGCACTAAATAAACACTGTACTGGAGTCATCTCAATTTACATTCAAACATCAAGTAAATTTAAGCATTGCTATGTGACTTGCCAGTGTGCCCGTTGACTACAGTAGAGGTGTGTGTGTGTGTGTGTGTGTGTGTGATTGTAAAAAGGTTAATACTCTTCAGACAAAGTAAAAAATGGGCTTGCTAAATATAAAAACAAATGGCATTAAATGTTTATGTATTTGAACAGAGGTAGTGTCAAATATTTCTTTATTTGCTAGATGGAGGATAATCTGAAAATGATCCAGAGGGGCACTGGAGCAGAGAAATACTTGAACTGGGGTGTAACTAGAGCACTTCTTGAAATATGGAGGTCATGACAGAAGGGATGCTGAGAGAGTTGGACTCCATACAGAAATACATGGGAAGAAAATGTCAGACACCATGCCAAAGGCAAGACCTGCCATGAAAATCTTGCTGTCATAGTATGGGTTTGGCTATTGGCTCTCAGGAGGGGAGAGCTAATCTCAGGAGTGGAGATATACCCTTAACTGAGGATAGAAATGTGCAGAAAAGTTAAGGTCAACTATGTTACTAAAATTCATATGGTACCAAAAAAGGCCCTAAATAGCAAAAGCAATCTTAACAAAATAAAAAAGGAAGAGTGATAGTATCACACTGTAAACTTTGAACTATACTAAATATATATATATTTAGTATCATGTGGGTCACCCCTGGAAGTGGGGATCAAACTCTCACTGAAACAGCGAGTGTTGCACCACCAGGGAGGGCCCTATGGGTTTATTTCTGTGATCTCATTTTGGTCTGCGTACATGTCTTAGTTCCAGTACCATAAAGGTTTGATTTGTGTGTGTGTATGTGTGTGTGTGTATATGTATATATATTTTATATATACTAAATATGTATATATATTTTACCCATGAGAGAGAGACAGAGAGAGAGACAGATGTCTAACAAGCACATAAAAAAGTATTCATCACTATTGTCAGGGGAATAGACAAATAAGTGGATTAACAAGATGGTATATATGCATAATGTAATACTACTCAGCTATAAAAACAACAACATAAAACTCTTGCTGTTTGCAATAACATGGAGAGAAGTACTACGTGAAATAAGTCAGAAGGAGAAATATGGATAACAGTATTACTTGACGTGTATAGAGAAAAAAAAATAAAGGGTTAGAGAAAACATACATGGCAAACTCTATAAAGCTCAAATATATATTTGAAGCTACCAGAGAGGAAAAGGGTACAGGGAGAGCAAGTGAGGAAGTGAGGAGAGGATAGATTGAAGTATGGTGGAGGATTTGGGTATTTTGTGATAACTGTTTATGGCAATATCATCTGAACAGTGTGGTCCTATACCTCTATATCATACACACACTATAAACCAAGTATCTGAATAAAAATATTTAGAAGATCTAGTCATACAAGGTCATAGTTGTACAATTATAGACAAAAAAAGTGAAATTATATATTAATTTTGTATTGACCTGCAACTATGTATATTCTGGTGAATTATATATTGCACTAAGAGTTTGTATCATATTAAAGAAAACAAAGCTTCCTAATTAATTAAATTTATTTAAAATGTGTGCACAGATTATGGAAGTTCAATTGATTGATTTTTTTTTTTTATGCTCAAATTCTTCCAGAAGGAATTAGACTGTTCAAGGGTGTTATTTAATTGAAATATAAATTAGAAATATTTCACACATATATTAAGGAACATTTGCTATAATATTAATTAGAATGTTTTTTACACTTTTATCAGAAAATCTTGTTAAAGATTTTTTAACCCATGACTGGACCTAAATTATTAAGAGGTAAAATTCAGACATTTATAATAAAAGGCAGTGTTAAACAGAATTAGACAGGAACGGTTGTGGTATGTAGTAATAAACTTCCGAATGCAATGCATAACATCTCCTCCTATAAGAGAGGGCTCTGTCTCCTACTAGGAGGTTCAGAAAATAGGAGACAGAGACATCAGTATTATGACGGGAGTTGATTTGATTGCTCTTGTTCTGTCTCTGGCTCCACATCCTGATTTCACTTTTCTACTTAATCTAACTCTGGCTTTCTTCTCCAAAACAGCAACAAAATATGTATACCAAGCAGTACAGTGAGCTCCATTTTGCCACAATTTTTGATTTTCTGTTGGCCACAGCTATCTCCTTGAAACTTAACTTCTTTAAGCTCATGTGATACCACCTTACTCTGTTACTTGATAGCAATGATTATCCTATCTCTTTTTTTAAAATTTTGCATTTTTTAATTGACTAATTTATTTCCTTTTTCTTAATTTTGCATTTCTTAAATTGACTAATTTATTTACAATGTTACTCCTTTTTGTACATACTTGATGTTTTCCCTCTGGTGTAGTCCTTATAGTTTTCCCACCATCATTGTCCCCACAACCCATTACCATAGCCTGTTATGCTTTTCCCTCCCTGATTTTGACCTCTCTTCCTTCCCCTACCTTGCCAAATGCCTCAGATCTGTGGTCTGCTTGCAAGTTTTGTGAACCACATCACTTGTTTCTTATCTGATAGTCCTAGAACTGATAGTCCTCTGCCCCTAAACTCCTTTTCCTCTCCTCTCCTCTCCCCTTCAATCACTCTTTGCTTATATTCCATGTTCCTTGGTAGCATTTTAGAGTAACAAGTCTCAAATCTGTCTCATTTTTTCTCTATCATGATCTCTATGATTTTTGCTAAGTTGAAATTCTCCAAGTGCATCCAGTCTGGTCTCTTTGTCTTTCTTGTACACCTCTATAATTCTCTACAAGTCAACCAGATTGTTATTTTTAAGGCTTTAATTATGGTTCCCCTTCTAAATCCCATTATTCTCAATGAAACAGAATAAAACTAATCTATCTCACACCAAATGTCTTATTCAGAAAGACAAATGCCACTTAATTGCCTATATGCACATATTGCCACATATAGGAATGAATGAGTATATGGAAACATTTTCTAAACTATAAATGGAGTTTAATATTTTGGCAATTATGAGGGTGGTAGGGATGCTGAAGAGAGTGATAAAAACTATCCTAGTTAGGCCTTCTGATCTGTGGACATCAAATCAACCAGACTAAACAATATGACACACTAGCTTCTTCCTGAAAGTAAATGAGAACAGATTATCTGTATACTGGCTTGTGCATGTCAGATATAAAAGTGTCTAAATATTCCAGAGTACAGTAAACAGTTAATCTTTAAGTCAGCAATAACACAGTGTTTGTCATGGGAATTGTGATATTTTATATGTCCACTCTGAGAACTAGTACTGATAATTCTTGCAATGTTGTTACTGGTAAATTTTTGATTGAAGTAGGGCTATCAGGTTTTAACTCAATCATGATTGTGACAATCATCTTAGGGTCACCATCATAGGCTTGCCTTCCTGTCAGAATATATCCCTCCTTGTAAGACACAAACAAATTATATTAAACGAAATAAATCAAAAGGTGAAAGGTAGACATGAGATGGTTTCACTCATCTGTGGAATATAAATTATAAAAAAGCATGCATAGGCAAAATACAGTAGGAGTAAATCTGGAACTCAGAAAAGCTATAATGAAGACTATAATGGTAACCAGAGGGTAAAGGTGGAAAGGAGGAGGGGGGAAGGTGGGAGGTAGAGCAGTTATTAACTAGGTAGTTTGGGTGAACATGTGCACATATAGAAGAACAAAAATATAATCCAAAATTATAAAAAGAAAAATAAAACTTATTACAGAGAAAAAAAATGAAACAGGTTCTTTGCAAAATGGTGTATATGCGGTTTCATTCTGTTCAGTTGTACTCACTGTGGTGAACCCAGATGTACTGTCAGCAAACCGTTGACTAAGTGTATTACATGAGTTACAGCCTGATAATCTTAATTTAAGGTTGATAATTTACCAGTGACAATATTACATTAATTATCAGTACTATAATAGTTCTGAGAGTGGGCACATACATATCACAGTTCCTATGAGAAACCAGTGACAAAGGTTGCATTATTGCTGAGTTATAGGTAAAAAATATGAAAAACCTGACTCAGGAATGTATAGATTATTTTTTTACATAGATACATACAAGTCAAATAAGTTTATTTTGCAGTTCTAGCATTGTTGAGTTTTCTGACTATTTTACTAAATCGCTGTCATAATTTTTGGTATATCTGTGCTGTCATATTTTAGAAGAGAATCAATGTATATATCTACATGTACATATCTACATCTATGCTTATCTGTGCATCTATAGTGGATATAGGTTCTAATAAATTTTTCCTTGGAACTTTCTGCAAAAAAATTAAGAAAAAGGAAAAAGGTATAGCATATCATAGAAACAGATTATACAGATTTTTTTTGAATGCTGAAGTAAAGGAAAGAGATTAAACTTGAAATCTATAATCCAGTTTTGTAACACAACTTTGTTTCATTTGCCAACCTGAAGGTCTCAATAATTCATTAATACACTGATTGTGGGCTTTGTTGAATTCTACTTATAAATATGAATTGCACACTAATTGAGCTTTGTTATTAGACAGATGAAGCTTTCAAAAGATATTTTCCATATTGTAGCCCATTTAATATCAGAATTTTCTTGGCTAGTACATTGTCAACATTTCTCATTTCCCATGAGTGGGACAACAAAGTTTGATGGCTGTGGTTATTTCTGTGAAGAATTTTTGAGCTAAAATGTTTGAAAACATAACACCTTGTACAGTTTCTATTCCCTAATTTAAAAATGAAGCTTATCAATACCTTTAAAACGTTTACTAATAAGTGATCACTGAGCATAATTTGGTATTCTTGTATTTTTCAAGTGATACATTTTATAGCATTTATGTTTTATACATAAAGTACATATTTTCTCTTTTTGATGTCTGTTCAAATGATAGGTTGTCAACATTGATTTGAAAATTGCTTATTTTTGTTCAATATATTTTTGAGCATAATTCTCCTAGAAAAGGTAACTCATATAATCCATCTCACAGCTATTGAATAAATATAGCATATGTATCCATTTGTTGCTTTATGGAAATGTTGCTAAATTTTCTTTTATTATAAACATTTTCATGTACATATCTCCTTATATGTTTGTATGTGATTGCATCCTTAGGAAAAAACTACTGGGTCTTCAAGTATGTATATCTTCAACTTTTCTATATTTTGGCAAATTACCTTTCAAATTATTTGTATCCATTTAAATTCCCACCGGCACAGTATAAAAAATATATTTGGTCCACATTCTTGTTAAAAGATTATTATCAAAAAATTTTGCAAGTCTCTGAGTGTGAAATTATTTTTTCTCATAGTTTAAACATGTGTCCCTCTTACTCGTGAGGGCAAATAATTCAAATACTAATCACATTTTATCTCCTTTGAATTGTCTATGGCTATATTTTATTCGCTTTGTTAATTTTTGTCATTTTATTTCCTCTGTCCATCCTCCCTTCCTTTGCTTTCCAACCAGATTTACCATAACCATTTTATTTTACATTCAGTAAAATACATTTCATTTTACATTCAGTTTACTAGCTCTCTCTGTTTCATGTATTGCCAGTACTCACCCCCAGTATTTATACCCAAATCTCTGGATTGCCTAGTGAGTGTGCATGCGTGTGTGTTAGTTTCCATGAATAAAGATATTCATTTATTTTTATATCTTTTTAAAATATCTTCTATATCTCTAAAATTACTTGATTTTTTTTCTGGACCTAATGAAATTCAATAATGCCATCTTTTTTTCTATATCAATCTTGATAGAATTATATCTGTATTATTTTGTAAAGACTTTTTTTTATTTTTTTATTTATGCATGCATATAAGAGGTGGGGTGTAGTCCAGAAGTATGGGGGGGTGGAATCTAAAAGATTCACCAGAGACAGATTGGGAAGGAGAACAGGCAGGTCAACTGAAATACACTGCTGAGGGGAGCAGCAGATGAGAGAGGAGAGGTCTGCCGTACCTTGTGGGCCAGCTCCCTGGCCAGGGGTCCATCTTGTGCTGTAGTGGCTGCAGATAGCTTCACAGTGCTGAGACTTAAATCCTTGCACTACCAGGGAGGCACACTGTATTTGTATTACTAGACTTTATAAAACCTGCTTTTGTTATCTCTACTTCAATTTTTTCCTATTTAATTAGCGTCTACTCATGCCATATTTTTATTTTTCTTCTGTGTTTTTGCTGAATTTGATCCTTTTTCATTTAATTCTATTGTTTCACATTTGATTCTTACAGAACTGGGGTACAGGCCAGAGATGCGGAGGGTGAGAGGATTCACCAGGCACAGAGTGGGGAGCAGAACAGGCAGATCGACCAAGTACACTGCTGAGGGGAGCAGCGGGCGGGTCAGGAGAGGTCTGCCTCGCCATGTGGATCTCCTCCCATGTGGATCTCCTCCGGGGCAGGCAGGAATCAAACTCATGCGGAAGTGGCTCAAGCTTCTTAGTGCAGTGCTTTAACCTGCTGCGCCACCAGGGAGGGCCAAAACTTTATTAACATATTTTAATCTCTAATTTTGTTCACAAAATACCTAATATTTTGCTTACATACTTACAACATATAGAGTAAGTCAACACCTATACATTCTAACAAAATTATACAAGAATGTTAAAGCTTTGATAATTTTTATTTATCCACTTTATGTCTACAATTTATTGGTGCCCAACAATTTAAATTTCTTTTGTTTACTTCCAACTTTTTTTTTTCTATTTTAAAATTAGTGTTATTTACATTTAGCTACTTGTTTACTAATTTCCTGGATTATTATACTCCAGATTTTTCATGTCTGAATTTAATTTCCTTTCTAATGAAATATATGAAGCAGTTCTTAAGATTTCAATTATATTTCTATAATTGATTTTGTTCTTTTTTCATGACTTTAGCTATGTATATTATAGATTATCATTTATTTTTCTCATAGTTTGAAAGGTATTCTTTTAAACACTAGTAATCTTTTCTGACGATTTAATATTGTTTTGTCATTTGTTGTGCTTCATACTTTTTGAAATATGTGTTGACTGGTAGGTAGAGTTTTCTTTGTCATTATTGGCTACTTTTAGAACATTCTTAGTTCTTCCCCAAATAGAACTATAATGATGTGTAATCTCAGTGATACATTTAACATATATTTATTCTATTTTATTCAGTTTATTTTTGATGTTTTAGCATGTTTTAAGAATACTTAATCTATGTGATTTAAATTTAAGAGTAGAAATCCTTTTGTTTAAAACATATCTAACTAATATAACAAGGCAATTAAGGAAAGGTTATGTTCTGAAAGGTAAAACAAAGAGGAGCAATTAAGTGTTATAATATAGTATATCCAATTTCTTCAGGAAGATAATATTTTTGGTTGTGTTTTAAGCAATTCAGAAAGACAATGGAGCAATGAAGTTTTACCTCTATTTTGTCAGACATAAGTGGAAAATTTAGTTGCTTCTATCTTTTCTAACAAAACAAAAATCATTAATGATTGAATGGAGTATGTATATAGCATGATCTTTATTACTAATCGTTAAATATCTGTCCTTAACTGGAAGAGAAAGCACAATACCTTTCCACAAAGAATGTTTCTGAAGCTTCTTCAGGGTAGAAAACATGCAAATTGGAATAGTTAATAACAACTCTCACTGTGCTAAGTCTGCAATAATATATACTGCTATATGTAGCTTTACAAAGATATTTTAAGCCCTTTACATATTTCTCATCTCCATAAAATTTCGAGGATGATATTTAAACACATTTAAATATGTTTTTTTGTGATAAAATGTTGATATTCTCCCCTTAACTTGATGATTGTCTTTCTGATGGCATTTGGTGGACATGTCATTATAGGTTTCTTGAACTGAGGTATCATGCTCAGGTTGACAGAGGTAGAGAGGAGGCAGGACCCCAAACGTGCATCAGTTTCTGAATCAAGGAGGCAGTATTTTCAAGAAGGCTGATTGAGGAAACATTTTTCAGTTGTTCCTTTATTGCTTTTCTGAAAAGTATCTGCAAAACACCTTATGCAGAACTTACACCTGGGGCTGATACAGAACAATTGGTCAAATAGGTATATGTGATTATCATATTTTGAAAAATTTCTCATGTTTTGAATAATGCTAAATTGTACATAGAAAACTTCAATTTTAAAACTGTATATATTTACAAAGGCCACTAAGATTTATATTGAGTTACCAAAATTACTTAAATTGAAATTTTTGAATATATTGCATTTAAAATGTAACATTATATGAGTACGATATGTAAAATTAAGTTTAAATAGCAGAATTGAAGCCCTCTTTTTGTTTTGCTTTGTTTTGTTTTGTTTTTAATTAAGGAGCCAAAGAAGATAAAGTTGTAGAGGGAAACTGAATTATTGTCTTTCATAACTGAATGTCAATGACAATAGAAAAAATATATAAATTTTCGTAGTATCAAATGAACATGCAGTGGCAGCAGTAGCTTGATATTGAGTATTTGAAGAGAAACAACACCATTTGGAAAATGAACGTGCAAATATGGCTGCCTATGAAAAGTTGAAGCAGCTGCCAGATAAATACTTTTCATTGAATGGTGGTGCGAGGTGAAATCACAGCCCTATTAGTTATTGCTGCTGTAGCTGAGTTTGATCCCTGGCCAGGGAGCTAAACCTGTGGTGTAGCAAAACTTTCCTGTCTCCTTGATGCTCCTCTTAGAATAAGTGCATTACACACTTATATAAGCGCGTAATTTATATAGAATATATAAGTGCATTTGCACTTATATATAGATTTGCCTCTTCTGTTCCCCATTCTGTTTCTGGTGAATCCTCCTGGATCCCGCTCACCATCACCACAACCACCACTACCACCACCACCACCACGGTCACACACACGCACACACACGCACACGCACACACACACACACCCTCTGTCCATGACCTCAGTTCTTACATGTATAAATAAATAAAATAAAATAAAATAAAAATATATCTTTAAAAAATGTAAATGTCTTGGTTTACTTTTTTTTTCCTGAAAACCATATTTATTCACTATTATGGGAAATCATCAATAGCATTCCACCACTTGAATTATCTATTTTAAGATCCTGCTTAGCATTCAAAACTGAGCCTATGGCTTTTTGAGAGAGAAATTGAGTTGGGATTCGTTAGTCAAGATATCACTTTTCTTTATTTTTAATGTTAACTTGAGTAAAGATTTTCCACTTGATTGGAAAAAATAGTAATTACTTCCATGCTAAAATATGTAATACATAAAGAGCTGTGAGTCTTCAAGACAGAGTTCTTTCAGAAACATTCTTTCCCATGTTTCATCTGTTGAGAGTATTAGAAAATTTACTGGCAAATTTCATTCGATGTAGATTTCTACTAAAATAACAAATGGTGGTCTTTTTATTTTAACTCAGAACTTTTAGCTGTATTTTATGTATAAGCATTTTTTTAGCATATAAAGTATATAAGATACATATAAATACATATATACACTCATTTAAATATATTTATATTATCCCAAAAGATCTCAGGAAGACATATAAAGTCATACAGTACATTTATTTTATTTTATTTTATTTTTAAGCTTTATTTTAAGTTTATGCATATAGAACTCTGGTACAGGCCAGAGGTTCAAGAACAGTGAGAATTCACCAGAGAGAGTAGGGAACAGAACAGGCAGACTGACTGAAATACATTGCTGAGGGGAGCAGTGGGTGAATCAGGAGAGGCCTACTTCATCATGTGGGTCAGCTCCCTGGTGTAGGATGGAGCTAGTGTTGAAGTGCTGTGGCTCTTGGTAGTGCTGTACGTTAACCCAGTGATCCACCAGGGAGGACCCCACACAATACATTTTTAATATGAAAATCTATCTATGCTTTATTTATTACTTGTCTTTATGATTTTCCACTGGGTGCAATGACATACTTGTTTCATAATTTGGTGCCTAAATTATCACTTCTAAATAATGTTGCAAACACTGGTTTCACACTTGGAGGTGATTCACTTATTTAAACCTTAAACAGATTAAAACTAGGTAAAATAATGTATCTAGATATTGATTGTGGTGTGCCAAACTACCCGATTTTTGATGGTTTAAAAACAATTGTTTTTACTACAATTCATCAGTAATTAAGAGAGAATTCAGTTGAGTTATTCACCCATTTCTCTTAGTAAAAGGATACAATTTGCCTTAACTCACATATCTGGTCACTGGTGAGAATTCAAGAACACTGCACGCAGCTCACAGTACGCCCCTACATATGACTTTACCAGTATGGTGGTGCTGGGAAGAATTCTTACATGTTTTGGATGAAACCAAAACCCGAGTCAAACTGGAAGACTTAAATCATTAAACAATTGGTAAACTCTATTTACAAATCAAGTTAGCAAATCAAGGCTGATTCGAAGAAAAGTAAACTTCTACCTCCTTCAACCTTCCAGTAAGAAAGAAAGCAAAGAATTTGTAGCTATTTTTCATCTATTAAACTACTACTGCAAACTTGATTGTTCTTATAACTGCTTTACAAGGATCCTGATCAGTGTGCCTTTGAGAAGTCATAAAAGAATTGAGAATCAGTGCTTCTGAATATTGGCATCTCAAAATATAAAAATCAAACAAACCAGCTATTCTCTCATTGGTCCCTCACCCATAACTAGTTTTTCAATTTGTGTCCATGTTAAAATCATGTGCTTATTAAACTTGAAAATGGAAAGCTGTGAATGTGTATTTCACACTGTTATTTTTGTTCTGACATTCTAAACACTTTCCTACAGGAAGTTTAAGAATTGATCCTGAAAAAAAAAATTAAAAATAAGTAAATCTGAATAAACAGTTGTGAAAGGTGATGAAGCACTAAAATTTTTTCACTGGGGTTTATCAAGACTTTAAAATGTTCATTTCAACTTCTTCAGAAAATTAAAATTGGCCAAGAAAAAGTTAACCTTGGAAGTCCAAGCTTACTCTCCCTGCTTTGGTTGTTGCATCTAATTTCTTAATTTTGTGTTTCACAGTAAACAGCATAGAACTAGGTACTTTTCTATATATAATGTGCTATAATCTTTATAATTTTGTGTTCTATTTTAATATCAAAAATAGATCTGAATTTAGTGATCGAATATGCATATAAAATACATTTTAGATTTGAAAACAATGATAGAGATATTTTTCCTCAGCAGTTTCATTTTGCAGACAAAACAAAAGAAGTAAAAAAAAAATAGGGAATATTCAAAGATAACAGCACCTAAACATTTTATGTAGTAGATGTTAAAACTACCCTAGAATAAAAAATTGTTTTAATTATAATATTAGCTATTTATTGTTGTACAAATCTTCTACAATTTGGCAAATAAACTTCACACTCTCTCATATTACAGGCTTTGTAACTAGGACTCTGGGTGACCTTTCTATGGATCATAAGGTTCAGAGTTTCACACAAGTCTGCAATTAAGATTCAACCTACCATAACCATCTCCTTCAATAACGTAGGATTCAATTTAATATTTTTTAGTAGTTTTGACAGGACTGAGTCTCTTACAGACTATTGGACTAAGTGAGGGTCTTAGTTTCTCGTTGACACTGCTGAAGCTGCCCTCATTTTCTTGTCATCTGAGACTCTATAGGACAATTCCAAATACTAAGGCACACTTCATCACAACTAAGAGCTCCAAGAAGAAAAAAGGCATAGTCTAACACAATCAAGTATTAGAATTGGAGTCCTCACATTTGCAGGATTTTATTCATTGGATGAAAGACTTTTTCTAGACCACATTCAGGAGATTCTGTTGACTATGATTCATCTTGACAAATTTGATTTTGGTCTGTCTTAAATATGTATATTTAATATATTAAACAACCCTTTAGGGTTTTAAAGTTATCATTCTTTACTTCAAAAACATAAAGTTCCCCCCAATTTTTTTTCTGTATTATGATCAGCTTGTGAAAATTGTAAAAGCACCTGAAAATATTTTAAAATTTATTCAGAGTCAGATAGAATGGAAATCTTACCTTGCATTTTAAATTTGCTTGTATACATGCCTCAGAATACTTAGATGTTCTTTAGACACCTGAAATGCTGTTTGGGGCATGGACAAAAAGTATATGTGGTTCCAGAGTTGGACTGACACATGCACTCTTAAGTAAGCTGAGGCATATGAAAAACAAATCTCGTAATATGATGCTCTACTTAGTAAAGTAAGCATGCACAAAGTTTTAGAATATATTTTGGAAGTTTTTAGTAATTACATGAAATGGGAGATTTCTATTTATACCTTATTATTAATTCCATACGATGCAATGACAGTGTACTTTTGCACAACTAGAATTTCTTGCTTTATGTAAGTATAGGTGGTGGTTTTTGCAGAACAGATTGACATGGTTGGCTGTTTTGATGGCATTTGAAATGACATTTCATTTACTATGTTTTTTGCCAATCCCCTTTCACTTTTTAAAAATAAATTCTATGGTCTCCTTTAATGATCATATATGTGATAAGAAACTAGATGACACAGTTTTAAAATTTACTCTAATGCAGTATATTAGTGTATATTTAATTCTTTAAAATGTATACAAAAATCTTCAAGATATACAATTGTTGATGAAATTGATTCTGGAGTGAAAAGATTATAAACACGAGTAGAAGAATGTCAGTGTTCTATATGTAATTGAATTGGCTAATAAGAATATTGGAGATGTGTGATTTAGATCCTTTATTAAATCTGTCTATCTTATATCATGCTGCATTAAAAAGATAAACCTTGGGGAAAATGTCTGTTCTAAATAATGGGCAGTTTTTCTTTCTTGTTTAGAAAAAAATAATTATGCTTTTGTTAAGATGTATGCTGAAATATTTTATTCATGTGATAAACCATCCCTCATTAGAATCAAAAAGTAGTTCAGTGCAAATCAAAATGTGTTTTTTGCTCAAATGACTCCATGTCTAAACAGCTGAGTAGACTTGTTTGTATCAATATTAGTATAATTTCATACTTACAAAAATAATATTTAAATATTGTTTTTTTGATAGATATGTTGCTAGTATAACATGTACTATCAGCTTGACATTCAAGTACATTTTCTTAACTTTGATATCTCCAATTAACGGTTGTTTTCAGTATTTTTCCAAGTGATCAGTAAACTTTGGTCAAGTTCCCTCCCTAATCTGTTTACTTCACCCCTACTATGCAGTGAATGTGGTTGGCTAATATCAGTGTGGGTGATACAGGTGTGAATTAATTCACTGGAGATAGAAACAGAAAATGTAGATTTATTGAAATATACTGCTAAGAGAAGAAGTAGGTGAGATGGGAGAAGTCTGCATATGAAGGATTGGGGGCTTGCTTTTGTAATCTAATTTGTGGGCTTTTCCTGACTGAGAATATCAGTTTGGAGAAGTTAATGGCTGTAATGTCTGATCTTGGGCACTGAGCTTTCACACAGATATGCCCTGACCCTGCATTGGCAGTTATGGTTAAAGTGATGTCTAGAGACCTGGTTCCCATAGCAATCTTATCAATATCCTTTATCTATTCAGCTTCCCAAACATATCTGCTGGGCTTGGGGTGGAGGCTTACTTTTAACTTTATTAAACAATGAATGCTCTTGTGTTCACTATATACCTGAAATCGTATGTTAAGTTCAACATCCAATGTGACTACATTTGGCAGTAGGGTCTTTTATGCAGGATACTAAGGTTAGAAGAAGTTCATCAGATTGGAGCTCTGATCTACTGGAAGCTTCTAAGAAGGAAGGCCAGTGAGCTTCCCTTCTTTTTCTGCCATGTAAGGACAGATGGATAAGGTGGTCATCTGCAAGTCAGGGAGAGAGCCCACAAGAGAATCTGTTATAGGGCACCCCAAATCTGTTAGAGGACAGGGAGAGAGGGGCACCCCTGAAGCCTCAAACCTGCCTGATCTAAGTGGGTTCTGCCATCCGTCACAACAAGACAAAACATATATAACTTTAGTGAAAAGGGACTTTAATACAGTGAATATATAATACGGAACACAAAGAATATAACTTCTAAATCAAACACCTGAAGTTACCCATCCCCTCGTGGGCAAAAGTCAACCCAAAAGGGACTGGCCCAAAGCAAGGCCTGAAAGCTACCACAAGACTAAAGCACCTTCTGGCTGGGACCCATGGAAAAGGGTCAGCGATGGCCAGACAAATCTGAGAGGAAAACAGCAAAATCAAAATCAATATAAACACTGCCATAGTCATCTCCTTACAGGTCTCTCACCCACATCTGCCTTAACCAGTCCACAGTCAGGAAACAAGCACGGTTTCTTCATCACAGGCTTGCTGCTCCCTGTGGCTTCCTCAGGTCTCCTCCTTGTTCTCCACCCGTCTTTCTTCTTTTTTTCTCCTCTCTTCTTCTCTCCTTTTTCTCTGCTCAGCTCCTTCTGGGTGGGGCAGGGAATTTGAAACTTCCTCTTTTCCTAGGGACCACCCTGTTACAGAACCAAATTCATTGGCACTTTGATGAGGGACTTTAAGCTTCTGTAATTATGGACACATATTTAGTTTATGATATTTTGTTACAGCAACCCAAGCTGACTAAGAAAGGTCCTTAGTTCACAGTTGGTGTCTCCAACTTCTGAACATGAGAAACAAGTCCTAAGCAGGGAGATCCCTTACTGTGGTCTCTCCTTTGCTACTACATGAATGCCTTAGTGGGGTTACTCCCTGGTGCAGGACAGCTGCTGGGCCACCATGCTATTCAGTGACCTGGTGAAGAAGGGGGTCCACACTTGAACAGTAAGTGATACCTCTTGTATTTTAGTGGTGCATATTCAGGCATTTGTTTATTTATCGCTACTATTCTGGGTATCAGAGATTAGAATTATTCTTTGAGGAAGGTGTTAAAACTCCTCAAAGAACAGTCAGACCTTAGTAATAATGGATCCAGATCCTTAATCCAGATCTCTCTCTCTATTATTATTATTCATTGTATTTTCTTCCTAGCAGTCATAAAAAAGATATATAAAGCGTAGCTTTTCCTAAAAAAGAAAACTAAAATATTCTCAATGAGATTATCTGTAACATGTACTCATAACTTTTGGAAAAGACTATATTAACATACATATATATGTATATGTATATAAAATATTCACATATATATGCATCATTTATGATATAAATAGATAGATATAAATTTTAGAACACCCACTCATTAGAAAAAGGCTGGATATTTTTGGATGTTAAAAAAAATGCCATCTAAATGACAGTGATTTAAATATATCCTCCCCATACATAGACTATTATATTGGAAGGAATTTAAAGATTTAGGTCTACCACATTATTTAGAGGATTTGATTCCAAGAACCATCAATGAAGAAGTAAAACTGTTGGGAGTTTTTAATATATATAAAAAGGACACACTGATTATTTCTTAAGTGAGCTTGAATTGGGCTTATTTTAGTTTGGGAATATCATATCACCACCAAATTAAATAAAAGCAATCATGTGTTTGAAGAAATAAGCCTTCTTAATTTCTATTTCATGTCCATCTGGCCTAGACTAAAATATAAATGTCAATCATATGCTGAAGTGAAAAAAATGAGGTGAAAATACATATGTCAATTACTCCATTGAGCTAGAACTACCACTGTGAGGAATCTGAAAAAGAATCTGAAACAAAAATTCTGAAAATTAAATGACCATAGCAATCATATTCATATAAAAAGAAGCATTTCATTTAACTTTTATTTAAATTTAGCTTTGAATGAATTTTTACATAGACTAGTTAAGTAAAGTTCTGCTTGGATACTTTGGACAACTAGAGATCTATATAAAGACCTAAACTTGGTCTTTTCTAACTGTGGAATTTGATCCAAAATTTTTCATCTTTTTGATTATCAATTTACGCATTGAAAAAGTGAGACTATTTACATACATTCTCAGAATAATTGAGAATTATATGAGAAAGTATATATCAGTTAGATATGCTTTGGTAGGTCCTTCAAAAATGATGTGGAAGATTCTTGATAGACTAGACCACTACCTCATTGTCTCTGATGTTTATGAAAGGAATGTTATCCATCAGTCCATCTGCCAGCATATGTCAATCCCTCCATTAACTGTCTTTACTTTGGAATAGCCTTTTGGTTTAAACCTCTTTACTTTGGAATAGCCTTTTGGTTTAAACCTTAGGCATACTTTTTTTTTTTTTTTGAAGATTTATTTATTCATTCATACAGAGCTGGGGTATAGGCCAGAGATGCGGAGGGTGAGAGGATTCACCAGGGACAGAGCGGGGTGCAGAACAGGCAGATTGACGAAGTACATTGCTGAGGGGAGCAGCGGGCTGTCAGGAGAGGTCTGCCGCGCCATGTGGATCTCCTCCGGGGCAGGCGGGGATAGAACTCATGCGGAAGTGGCTTAAACTTCTTTGTGCTGTGCTTCAACCCGCTGTGCCACCAGGGAGGGCCCATAGGCATACTTTTTACAAAGTCAGACTGCTACCTGAGTTTGCATTGTATAGTTGAGTTTGTAAGTCTAGTTTGGGGGTTCATTGTTTTTGCATTTTATTAAACCATCCCCTCCAGTTAAGAGTTTGCCAATAGTTGACATAACAATTTTAATTTTCATCTGTCTATTGTCTTAGTTCCATTTTTTATCAATTCCATACTCAGTTTGATTGGAAGGTATACATTATCAGGTCCTAAAAACACCAATGTTAATAGTATTATTTCTTCTTATACAGATTAAGGAATAAAAGTTCAAAATTAATTACACATACATACCTGCTTTTTGGTCATTGTATCACTGTATTTTTCAGGGTTCTCCAACCAAGGGGTATATAAACAGCCAATAGCATTGTAACTCAATCTTGAGAGAAGTTCATCTTACATATGTTTTCTCTGTAAGTCACCCCACAGATTGGTGTGGAAATAGGGGCACTAGTCAGAGCTTCACTGTGATTAAAGACCACATTAAGCAGCAAAATCATTAACAGAATGCACAAAAATGTGAAAATCTAAATAGACCACAAAAGACATTCTTGTTTATAACATAAGGACTGACATAAGAAGTCAGAACATCAACTTGCTCCATCTCAGTCATGAATGTGTGCATCAGGTAACTAATTTTTGCCGTTCTGCACATGTTCTTGAATGATCATGAAATCACTTGCATTGATTTGAGGATTGCAAATAGATTAGATTCATAAATGCATGCAGAATTCATGAATAACAAGCTTGATGGTTTAAGTGTCAACTTGACTACATCACAAAATGCCCCCTTATTTGTCTAAATATTTTTTTTTCCTGATTTTATCTATAAGGGTATTTACAGTGCATTAGCATTTGAGTCAGTAGACTAAATTAAGCTGTTAACTCACCATACTGTGAGTGGGCATTATGCAAGCCATTGAGAATCTTGATAGAATAAAACCCTATAACTAGCCTTCCTCTGAGCTGTGGAAACATCTGTATTTATTTTAAAATATCTTATGGTCATTTTAATTAATTAAATAAGGAAATGTAAATTTTAAATTGAAATAGCACACATATTTTATTGTAGCCAGAGTAACTTCAGCTTTGTTTCCTTCTGTTCTTAAGAAACAGATTTCACTTTAGAACATGGAGTTAAGTTTTCATGAATTGCTGGTGAGAATGAACTATATTAGTCCTCTAAAGGGGAATGAAACATTTGTATTTGCTTGAGTCATGGTCACGGTCCACTTCTGGGAATTTACCCTGTTGCTATCCCTGACCATGTGAAATGTTTTAGAGATACTCCACTATTTGTTTATATTGTTTCACTCTTTGAGTCCACTATTAGGAACTCAAACATGTTTAAATGCTCTGTAACTGAAAAGAATGTTGAAGCATTATATTTGTTGAATTTATTTTTAATCAAAATTTTAAAGTTAAATACAGTGTTTATGGATGTGTCATAGCTTTTGCTTTAAAAAGTGGGAGAAATATGTGTTTACTTTGCACAGAAGAAATGACATGGTAGCCTATGCAAGTAATTAATAAATAGTATTGCACATTGATTTAAATAACTCAGTGTTTCCTATCTTTTTTCTTGTTCAAGCATGTGAATTTTAAAATGAAATTTATGAAGGATAGGAAAAGGTAAAAGCTTAACCTATAGTCAATAAGACTAACCTCTTGATTATAAATGAAAATCTCAAGACTTTACACAGATAACTTATGCAATTGTAAATATCCTCTACCCCAACTTCAGTGCTGGACCCTTTAGAGCAAGAACTATCCTCATTTATCTTTCCATTTCTAGTGGTCCTTGGCTTAGAGCTTTTACTCAATAAACAATAGTAGATTGATTTGCCATTTAAACATATGCAGGCAGCTAATTTCAATTGTTCATATCTTAAAATATTCTAGCACATTAAACGTCCCTGTGATGTCTTATAATGATTGGCAAGATCTTTTAATCAATACCACTTACAAAGGACTTATTAAGATCAGGCATGGTTGGGTTCCATTTTGACACATATGAGTAATACCTTTTTTATCCACTCTACTGATTTTAATCCTTGGCAACCTTAATGGCATATCTGAATCACCTTTCTGAAGCTTAATGCAATATCAAATAGAGGACATAATGTGTGGAAATGTATTTGAGGGTACAAATGAGCCCCTAAATTATTACTCCATTCTATGATGTTGGGTAGTTAAAATCTATTTCAATTAAACTCTTCTGAGATAGTAATTTATGATGAAAGGTCTGTGAATATTCAAAAATAGTTAAATGCTCAGAAGCTTTATTCTAATAAAAGCATATACGTCTGAAAGAGATTTCAGAAAATAACTTCTAGAAGCAGAATCTGCTTATGGTAGTAGTTACTCATAACATTAAGTTTGAAGTAAAGTATTTGGACTTTACAAAATAAAGCTAAATTATAAACTAAATAAAAGCCTCATCTTTGGGAGGATGTCTAGATAATACTTTATGCAAATAAGTATGGGCATGGTTAAGAGATTTAGCAGAGCTTCAAACCTTTACAAAATTTATTGAAACTTTATATATATATATATACGCACATATATATAACATATATATGTACTTCTTTAACTTCTGTTCTGTATGTATTAATTATAACATTTTAGTAAAGGTGGGCAGTTTTATTCAGTGGAAGTATGACTCAGTAAGATAAGGTTGAAATTATTTATTGGTTTTAGAAAACTGCTTAGAGCTGCAGTTCACAATACAAATTCCTTGAAGGATTAAGTTGATGTGAAATCCTAATATATTAAAAACATTTTCTCAATGCCTACCAGTGTGCCTGGTAAGAACAAAACAAGGTGCTTGTCCTTGAACTTATATTCTTTTGAAGCATTCAGACATCACATAAAAGGAATAGGCATGCACATAATATGCTAAGTCGTGATAAGTTCTAGGAAGAAGAACTAGGCAGTTTAAGAAGATGGGGTATAGTGGTCTGAGGGTCTACCATTTATACAGTGTATCCAGGGAAGGTGACATATGAGCTTATATGAGCAGAAACATAATGAAGCATGAGGGATAGGTGTGCCAGCTAGGGATAAAGTATTGTGAGAAAAGAAAAGCAGAGCAAACTCAAAACTCAGGAGGAGTTAATGTCCTTGGAAAATTGTAGGAAGGCCAGGGAGGTCAGTGTGACCGGAAGGGAGAGGAGTAGAAGGGTATAGAAGAGGAAAGCTTTTAGGGTGTTGAAAGACTTCTAGACATGTTAAGGACTTCAGTGTTTCTGCTGAACGAGAAGAGTAACCTTTTTTCTTATTATTATTCTTTTAAATATTTATTTACTTATGCATACAGAACTGGAGTACAGGCCAGAGGTGCAGGGCAGTGAGAGGATTCACCATAGACAGAGTGGGGAGCAAAACAGGCAGGCTGACAAAGTACACTGCCCAGGGGAACAATGGGCGAGACAAGAGAGGTCTGCCACACCATGTGGTTCACCTCTGGGGCTGGGGATCAAACTCACACTGATGTGACTGAGGCTCACTTGCTGCACTGCATCCTAACCCATTGTGCCACCAGGGAGGTTCCCTCTTATTATTAATCAAGTACCTACATCTTTTTTAATATTTTGACAATCTAGGATTTCTCTCCTTAGGTATATTCATTGTAGCTTTTCCACCACCAAAGCACTGATAGTCCTCTACCATAGTCTATTGGCATTCTAAGATAACAGAATCCTATCCCACAGATAGTCATCTGAATTAGCTTCTGTTAACTAACACTGAAATGTTGGGCTTTCTGCATAAACTGTGAAATGATCCTTTAGAGAATAAACTATAAATGACTTTGGAGCCTCTGCTTCTGCCAAACCTTTTGGTTCTGTGGTGCTACATTTAGCCTCTTTGTGATTTAATTTCCTACTTTGAAATGTCACTTGCCAAATACTAATTTGGCTTCCTTTACTCTACATCCAAAAATCCTATCGTAAATGTCACATATGATAAGAAATGGACTCCTTGAATTTGTGAGTGGAACTGGTGAAATTTTCAGAGATAATATTATTTTCATTTCATGAAAAGGTTTGCATTATTTTCCCAGTGACTCTATTTAAATAATGTGCATCTAAATCCATGAGTTCTATCTTTTTTTTTTCAACGTGGTTGTGTATTATTCAGGTTAGTTCTCACATAAACTGAGAATGCTATACTTAATTCTAGTTCAGTTGAAATTTGACATAAATCATATCTTATTGTTATTATTATCATAAAATATTGGATAAACTTTTGCTTTTTTATGAAAATTAATTGATTTTCTGAATCTTTCCAGTGCTCTAATTTCTTTGGAATGTATAGAACACTTTCTTTGGGAAGTAAGGACCATTCAGAGGTTAAATGCTATTTCTCCAAGAGTAACTTTAAGTTATTGAAACCCCCAGGGATTCTGAATAGACTGTAGCATAAAATATTTCAGTGGTGCAATAATTTTCCCTCAATAAAAGAATACACACACACTAAATCAAACAAGCCAAAAAAGAAAAGTAGAAAGCTTAGAGGTTTGCTGACTTTGTAAACTATTTCAGTCGTATTACTGCATATATAGCATTCCAAAAAAAGATTCCTTGATCTAGTTTCTGCAGTTTTCATATGGTTTGATTCTATCTTGTCTTTTAGAGATGAGGTAACAGTATGAAACATGATTTATATGTGTATGAGATACATTTCTATGTGTATGAGATACATTTTGTATCTCAACTTCCTACTATATGTGAATTATACCCTTAATATGTCTTTGTTTAAATATCCATATATTTACATGAAAAAATCTTTAATTTGAAAGAATCTTCTACATTTTTTTTTAATCCTGATTTTCTCTTAAACTCTGTAGAAACATTTATTCTAAATGTCTTACGTTGTTCAAATTTTGGACAAAGGTAAAAACTCTTCATTATACCTTCTAAGCCCTAAACTATTAACCACTTAGAAACCTCTTGCTATTATTTTGGTTCTTTATTTACAGTAAACACCAAATATAATGATTTATGTAGGTGTAAATATTATTTAGTGGATTTTGTATTTCCAAGAGATCTCACCAACATTTCAGCTTGGACTTCAGGACTAGGAAAAATGTCATTACTTTTATTCTTCAAAGTTAGTGAGAAATTAATTCAGTTGATACAATATGATACCAGAAAGACTGAAAAATGTTTGTTGAAGGCTTATTTTTTCCAACTAGTTATCATGACTAATACCACTACTTTTATTTTAAGATCATCACTTCAAATATAAATATCAAGAAGAGTTTTAAATTTGGAACCTGACTTTCAATAATGAATAAATTGATTCTATTAACTGTTTGGACTAAGATAAATATCCTATTCATTTGCCTTTGTTGGAAAATGATTAAGCATGCTTTTCATTATCTAATTTGGGTCAAATAAATAAGTATATTTGTAAGTATTTCCAAATTGTCAAACACTTTATAAATACAAGCTGTATTATTATTATTATTATTATTATTATTATTATTATTATTATTTATTAAAAGAAAAAATCTTTCACCACCAAATACTAAACACATCATGGAAAAAAATCTGATATTTGCTTCTTTATATCATGAATTGTTGGCTTATTCAGCTTATAATGAATATATATATATATATATTTAATTTCCCAACTACCACAATGAAATCTGTGGTTTAGTATCACTTTCATATGTACCAACACCTGTGAAGCAGGAGACAAAACTAAAGTCTGAACTTGAGTATTAAGATTCAGGGAAATTAAAAGACAGACAGCAATAGGAAAATTAAATTCAGTGGATGATGACCACTACCTATAGTAAAGCTGAGGAAAGGGGTGGGGGGGTTAGTGCCATCTTTGTGAGGTCCCCGAATCTCTCTATAAAAAATTTCAAGACTAGAGTTATTTGGTGCTATTTGACATTCTTGGTTCTCACCAATGCCTGCTATCAGCAAGCAGATGTGTAAGGTCCATATAATTTATACTGTTCGCCTTTGAATAGCTTGGAGTGGGAGTGAATCCTGGGGCTTGAAAGTGTATACCAGAGACATTAGCATCTTTCTGGACTTAACCACTTCTTCAGATTATGATTTAGTAGGCCTGGAAGTGATCCAAAAAGTTTTATTTCTAATAAAAACTCTAAACAACTTCACAGAAGAATCCAGTGGGTTAAATTTTATAATCATTGTAAATGCTAAAAATATTCATAAATTTTATCCCATACAGTAAAAAACAGATGTTGAAAAGAGGCAAAATTGCTTTACAAAATAGTATGTCAATATGCATAAAAGTCCTTATGATTTGTCCTAATTATTTGTGCTATACTTTAATTTCCCCAACACTCCCCACCCCCCAAGACATTATTAGCTTTTTCTTTAAGGTCTTACAGTAGTAAAATGTAGTTACCTTATCTCTTTGTATCTCTAGCAACTTGATGTAACTACAGAAGCTGAGATGTCTTTACCTGGATTTCTTTACCCCAGAATCTCAGCCTCTGAGAATCATTACATAAAATGTGTTTCATTTTTAAAGCATCTAATAAAATGTGTTTTTATTGCTGTTGTATTTCTATCCGTGTCACTATAGTCAGGTGATGTGGTATCACACAGGTTGATATTATCAAATTTTGCAAGTTCAAATGTCTGGAAAGGTATTTGCTCTTTAAAGGATTGCATCTTGTATTTCACACAGGTACAAGTAGTCTGCACAATAGTAGATATTAAATCCAGGAGTGAGAATGACCTGAATGATTAAGACCATTCAGAAATTAAAGGTAGGGGTGATTTTTGAATGAGCTTCCAGATTGGAAACAATGGCCATCTATACTACATAGATGCCATGTACAATCTGGCAAGAAATGTTATTTTGAAGGCCTATAAACATAACATGTTAATCCCTATAGTTGAGTTTAATCAAACGCTGCAAGTCAAAATATAAATTCAAAAATATTCAACGATAAAGTAATTATACTTGTCGATTTACAGCATTGCCTTTGTTATGGGATATTAATAACCTTTTAAAAATATTATTTTCTGTCTATGTAAGATGAATTTCCATGATTCCTAAATTATTAGTATAGTTTCAAATGCTGCTAGTAGGACATGAACTCTTGTCCGTAGTTTTCAGCCTTAACTAGAAGCATATAGATTCTGATCATGAACATTTCCAATAGGATATTTGCAAAGTGTATATTTTATATGCTCTTTTACTGCCAATTTCTTAATTTGAAGTTCTATAGTTTCATTGTATAGTTTAGACCATTATCACTTTTTAGAAGTTGACCAAGCTAACAATACAAAGTGAAACTAACCACAACTAATACACATTCTGTAGTCTGGAATAGGAAGAGTAAGATCTTCAACAACACTGAATTGTCAAAAGAAAGAAATATTTTTATAAATATCATATTCAGTGTTAAAGCTTGAGGAGTTGGGGTTCCAGGACAGGAGAGAGCAAAGGGGCGGGGGAAAGGCTGTGCTTGCAAATGCAGTGCAGGGAGTCAGTTCTTAATAGACTATGGACACCTCACACACAGTGGCTGCGTTTACTGGGCTGCTGTATGCGTGTTTCCAATGCTTGTAATTGAGGATGATTATGGTTAATGGCTCCAGTAATGTGCACTTTCAAACCAGCAGGCCAATGCAATTTGTATCAAACCTATTCAGTATCTCTTCAGGCGTTTTGCCTGGTTTAATCTTAACCCAGCACTGGCTGCAAAGGGATGAGGATCTGGAAGCTTCACAGCTGGCTCAAATTAACATTTTCATGATCTTCCAAACTTCCCAGCGCCTCCAGTATATTCAGAAGTAAATAAAGCCGTTTGAGTCTTCACATCAGCTGGATGGCTAAGGGCCTATCATAGCTTAACGTGACAGGACCAAGAGCTTTAGTCCGACAAATACCAGGTCTCGGTTTGCCAAAGGAAGCAAAACATCTGTCCATGAAATTCACTGATGAGGTGTTAACTAGTCACAGTTAAACTTCTTGGTAAAAGGAAGCTGTTACACATTTCAATATTCTGTGAAATACACCATTCTGGGAGACTTAATGGAAGATAAAAATAATAGTTAATACAAAGACTATCTAGTCTCAATTTCTCAATTACCAAGAAGAAATTTCTTGTTAGTAAAATTGTGAAATCAGTTCATAAATACACGCCATTTAGAAGGTAGTCTCTTTTCATTTCAGTGCTGAATAAACCTTAAGATTTTTTTAAGATTTATTTTTTATTTATTTATGCATGCAAGAACTGGGATGTAGGATAGAGGCATGGGGGTGAGAGGATTCACTGAAGACAGAGTAGGGAGCAGAACAGGTGGATCTACTGAAACACACTGCTGAGGCGGCAGCGGTTATACAGGCGAGGTCTGCTGTGCCATGTGGATTAGTTCCCTGGCCCTGGCTGTGGATCCAGTTCATGCCCCAATGTCCCAGTGGCTGGTGATAGCTTAGTAGCACTGAGACTTTAACCCCTGTGCCTCCAAGGAGGCCCTAAAACATGATTTTTCTTTTAAACTATGAGATTAAGGAAAAAAAAATGCCCTTCTGTTTTCTCTTACTCCCATCCATCTTGCTTCCTCCCCACCCCTCTGTCCTCTCCTTCTTCTCCCCTCTCCCTGCTGGCCTGCCCCTGCCCTCTTTCTCTATCCTCCTCTCCTTCTTCCTTTTTATTTTTTGGTTTGTTTTATTGCCATTTTAAGGAGGACTAGTGGGGGAGTTTCTCTGTACTGTGCCTGTAGTTCTCAAGACTCCAACCAAAAATACTGAACTTTGACAGTATGTATACAAATGAGATGGAAAAATATGTGAGGGGCTTAAGATAATTACATTTCTGGGGGAAAAAATGTGTTATTGTGCTCTACTCACCAGTTTTGTAAGTAAAGATTTTCTTTCTGTGCAAGAAAATGCAAATCACTACATTTCATCAGTTCTAGAATCACCATTTTCCATCTATGATATCTGTCAATGATAACAATAAGCTGGGGTTAGAAGGAGAGGTGAAAGTGCACGCCTATTCTGCTCTCAGTGTGAGGTAAGTGGCATGGTGGATGATTGATATGTAAAGGAACAGTAATAATTGTATGTCAAAACGGTTATAAGCATGGAAGAAAATGTGAATAACTCAGCTGGTGATAAGTGCATGATGCTTTTCATACACAAGTATTTTATGACTTACTTTAAAAATGCTTATAAATCAAGTTAGTTTGTTTTCAAATGTTTACTCAGATGTTATGAAGTTAAAAATTTGACATAAACTTCATATCACATTGTAGATTCTGTGGCTTGGTTCTTGTAACAAATACCATTAACTGTAAAACTACAACTGTTTGTAAATGATATGGACTAGATTGACTATAAATGGCCTCATGTTAACTAGCATGGAAAGACTGTCATTTCTGTGTGCAAAGTCAGAAAAAATAGTGACTTGTGAAAAATTTCCTCACTGGTAAGATTCAGGATTTAGCAGTTTCACTAATTGAAAGAGAAACATCTAACACAAGCAGATAAAATAATTATGGATGTTTTTCAGATTTTTCTCCTGCATCACATTCTTAAGAAAATAAATTAATAAAGGACTGCTGTTATAACGCAGTTCAAAACACATAATTGTTTTGTGGCGGGAGTAAAGCAATTTATGGACATGATCTTTGAGAGATAATTATTTCAAGACATTAAAAATATATCAAGGAGGGCCCTCCCTGATGGCACAGCGGGTTAAAGCACTGCATTGAGAATCTAAAGCCACCTCCGCATGAGTTCAATTCCCGCCTGCCCCGGAGGTGACCACATGGCGTGGCAGACCTCTCCTGACCCGCCCGCTGCTCCCCTCAGCAGTGTACTTCGTCGATCTGCCTGTTCTGTTCCCCACTCTGTCTCTGGTGAAGCCTCTCACCGCCCCTGAGCCTCTGGCCTGTACCCCAGTCTGTATGAACAAATAAATAAATCTTTTAAAAAAGTATATCAAGGAAATATGATTATAATTTATTATAGTTATAATATAGTACTTCTTTTAACATCTCCTCCAGAATTGTTATCTTCCTCTAGAATTCAGGGGCCATTACGTCTTGACTCATTTTATGGTTGTTGGTGGCTAGTACTTCAAGGTCTAGAATAACTAAAGACTCCATATCTAAGCTCCTTCGTTGCTAGGATTATTTATCTTGCTAGGGAATGCCATTCTAACAAACAGGATTGTGGAAGCATTTTTTTTTTTTCCTTTTCTTAAGCAGCATGGATTCTGGCTTTTTGGAATTGACAAGTAAGCAGTAGCTGTCATATTTCTGCTGAAACAGCCTGACTTTGTAAGGTATCCACTTCTCAGTCACCCTTGCTTCTAGGTGTGCAGTTTGCAAGCTAAAATGTTCTATAATATGCCAGTTCCTACTGAAACTATGTGGAGTGGACTTTGTAGTATGAAATTAAATTAGTAAAATTGAAAAAAAGATGCTTAAATTATTTAACTGGTCTGGATTTTATATTTCACAGTTCAACATCAATGTCACCCTTCTCAGTAGTAGGAGTAGATTTTTTTTTTTTAAATTTTTCACTGCTGGAATGTTACCTATGACTCCCCTGCTGAAAGAATGATCTGTTACTTACAGTTTCCCTGTTCACAGGAATGCTAGGTGCCAGAAATTTCTACTAAGATACAATTGATCACTTGGAGTGAGACATTTTGACAAATATAGGACTGAATCACAGCAGTAGTTCTATCTTATCAGGTTATCTGCTCTTTGGGGAAATTGTCAGCTTGAGAAATGGTCGGGTCAAAAGCATGTGTACTTTAATATCAGCTAATTGGGTGCTGGGTTTCTATAAAATCATTTTATACCTCCATACCTCTCAGCCTTGGCAAAGTAAATGGGAATTTCTTAGCTAAAGGTGGGTTGTATTTTCTACAGGATGAGGGGCTAACATTTATGTTTCTGTTTTAGTTTTCCCTGGATCATAATGTTTATCTTTTCATTCCAAACTTTCTGTTCTTTCTTTCTTTTTAAGATTTATTTTATTTATCCATATAAGAGCTAGGATATAGGCCAGAGGTATGGAAGAGGCAAGAGGATTCACCAGAAACAGAATGGGGAGCAGAACAGACACATCTTCTAAAATTCACTGTTGAGGGGAGCAGTGGGCCAGACTGAAGAGGTCTCCTGTGCCATGTGGGTCAGCTCCCCTGCCTGAGGGGCTGGGGATCAAATTCCTGCCATTGTGGCTGGCAATGGCACTTTCTTTTTTTTTTTTTTTTTTTTTTTGTTCCACTCCCCTTTCTATAGCTGCATCTCAGCTTCAGAACACTGTTTTCAGTGCTTCCTAACTTCTCAAAAACAGTATTTTCACCTTTGTAATATGTAGACCTAACATTTCTATCTTCTTTTAGTAGTTAGAATTTAACAGGATAATGCTAGTATACATGCCTGGTATTCAATGGGTGGATACTAAGTGAATGTTCTTTAAAAGAACTTCTACATATTGGATATAATCATTAAACTTTTTTTTTTATTACAAAGTTTATTTTTACATCATTTTGCACATTTTTTTTTCCATCTCAATTGTAATCCCCGCGGGTTTCCGATCACCAAATCACCCCTGTGCCACCACCGTAGTCCCGTGCATTTCCCTCCCTTCCCCCCCCCCTTTTTTGATCCCATTCCCCACTCCGCCCCCACAGAATGTCTCTGGTATATGGTTATTTTTGTTATTTTCTCGCCTGGTCCATTATACTCCTGCTATGAGTGAAACCATCCGGTATTTTTCTTTCTCTTTCTGGCTTATCTCACTAAGCATGATCTTTTCCAGCTCCATCCAAGTTGCTGCAAAAGACATGTGTTTCTCTTTTTTGGTTGCTGAGTAATATTCCATTGTATATATGTACCACATCTTTCTAATCCAGTCATCTACTTTTGGGCATTTGGGCTGCTTCCATGTTTTTCCAATTGTAAATAAAGCAGCAATAAACATGGAGGTACAAGTATCTTTTTCAATCAGTGTTTTTGTGTCTTTTGGATAGATACCTAGGAGTGGGATTGCTGGGTCGTAGGGAAGCTCCATGTTTAGCAGCTTGAGGAACCTCCAGACAGTTTTCCATAGTGGTTGTACTAGTTTGCATTCCCACCAGCAGTGCAGGAGAGTTCCTTTTTCTCCACATCCTTGCCAACAATTGTTGTTGCTAGTTGTTTGAAGATGTGGCAATGGCACTTTCTTTAACCACTGCACCACCAGGGAGGCCCCTATAATTTTCTTTCTTAGAACATTTATTTTTTTTCTTAAAGATTTATTTATTTATTTATTCATACAGAGCTGGGGTACCGGCCAGAGATGCGGAGGTTGAGAGGATTCACCAGAGACAGAGTGGGGAGCAGAACAGGCAGATCTATGAAGTACACTGCTGAGGGGAGCAGCGGGCGGGTCAGGAGAGGTCTGCTGCGCCATGTGGATTTCTTCTGGTGCAGGCAGGGATCGAACTCATGCAGAAGTGGCATTAACTTCTTAGTGCAGTGCTTTAACCCGCTGCACCACCAGGGACGGCCCAGAACATTTCTTAATATTTGTACCTTTTCTTAAATTGTTATTTTAAAAGCTGTTACATATTTGAAATTCTGTATTCTGAACTCCAACATTTACAAAATACTTAAAGCTACATGGCCCATCAAAAACTGATTCATGCTTGGTAAATATCAGGGTCCAAAATATTCAGCACAGGCCATCCAATATTCAAAATCAGCTGGTATGCATGTGTTCTCTTAATATTTGATGTTTTACTGATGCAGTCTCCTTTTAGTAGTAATTTCAAGAGAAGTCATCCTGAGAGTCCAGATGCACTTTCTACACTGGGCCGCTGGCTCTTGAGTTAGATTAGGATAATAGATGTTTCAACTGTTTGCCCAATCTTCAGGATCAAGAAAATTAGAATAGGTCAGAAAAGAAGCTACCACTTGATCTTTTCATAATAGATGATGTTCTGGGTTCTTGAAACAAGTGAATTGAAATGGTCAGTACAGTAGTAATACATAAAATATATAAAAGTAGGCTTTGCTGATATATGAGACTGACCAGGCCAATCAATATCTATTAGGCATCCAAGTACTACTAACATAAGAGTAAAGGACAGGCTGCTTGGCTCACACGTGTTTCCTAACAACCAGTATTAGTACTATTTCTACCCTATTTACAGCATGTCCTACTTTATATGATGCTGTGGTAACACATAATAATACTGAATTAAACACCAGACACTTACAAGATCACTTAGAAATTTCCAATTTGCTCCTGAGAAAACAACAACAACAACAACAAAATCACCTTTTTAAAATTTCTTCCCAAATGTTTTTACACTAAAAGCAAACAAAAGTATTTTAAATCTCTAGTAATTCCTTGACTTTTCACTTGCTATTGCTTCCTCAGACAGCACTGTATTGAATTCATTTCATTCAATACAGAACATGGCTAAAGTGCAACATTTTTCTCCTATAAAAATTTTCTTCCTTCCTATGCCAGCTGTAACCTTTCACTGCTGGACACCTCATATAGGGCATTTGCAAAAAGCATTTTTTTTTAAGATTTATTTATTTGTGCATACAGAACTGGGGTGCAGGCCAGAGAGCAGGGGCGGTGAGAGGCTTCACCAGAGACAGAGTGGGGAACAGATAGACAAAGTACACTGCTGAGGGGAGCAGGGGGCGGGTTAGGAGAGGTCTGCCACGCCATGTGGTCACCTCCGGGGCAGGCGGGAATCGAACTCATGCAGAAGCGGCCCTAGATTCTCAGTGCTGTGCTTTAACCCGCTGCGTCACCAGGGAGGGCAAAAGGCATCTTTTTAATTGACAATTTAAGGCCCATATTGGTGCATTGTTTAAATGACTAGAGAAAGACAAAAAGTGGATCTTTTAAAAAATAGCTACCTTTGTGGAAAAAGAGTATGACTTGGTAACAGATTTAATGTATCCACATCATGTTTATACTTTAAAATATAAAATGTCTTCAAAGTTATATGTTCATATCAAATGTGGATAGTGAAAGTCATACACACATACAGATGCAACATTTTTTAAAAAGATTTATTTATTTATGCTTACAGAACTGGGGTACAGGCCAGAGGTGTGGTAGCTGAGAGGATTCATCAGAGACAGAGTGGGGTACAGAACAGGCAGATGTACTGAAACACACTGCTGAGGGGAGCAGCAGGTGAGTCAAGAGAGGTCTGCCACCCCATGTGGGTCACCCTGGCTGGGGATCAAACTCCTGCTGCAGTGACTTCTGAGAGTGTGGTGTTTTAACTCATTGCACTACCAGGGAGAGTCCATGATTCAACATTTTTGACAAAAGACTTTTCCCCTTGACCTAAATCAAACTCAGCAATCCATTTAATAGTTTGAAGATAGTTTCATGACAGTTTTCTCAACTTTGAAATCTAAGAAGACCTTGGGGGCTTAGAATTAATAAATTTTAACCTCTGTAACTGGAACTGATATTAAATATGCTTTAAACATATTTTCAAGAAAAATGTATATTAAAAATTTAAACCATCCTTGAACATAAATTTTATCATTAGTAACAATCAAATAATAAACTTAGGGAAGTTTACCTTAATGTCTGAAATGCTTGATCAAACTTTTACAGTTTCAAGACTGATGTAAGTAACATGATAGAAACTGTTGAATGAAAAAAAAGTTATTGGTGATAAGCATTCAGAATTCTCCAACAGGATGTCTGTCTATACTTGTGTGTGTCTATGTACATATGGGCAAAGATATTTTAAGGTGGATTATATAATTATGGAACTGGAAAGTCCAAAATCTGCAGGGCAACCGTGTAAGTTGAACACCCAGGGAAGAGGTGATGTGGAAACTTGGCTATGATGGTGGGATGGCTGTTAAATTCTCTCTTTTTGAGGAGAAACTGGTCTTTTTTCTGAAGGCCTTCAACTGATGGCAGGAAGTCCACCCATATTATTAAGATTTATCTTCTTTACTAAACATCTACTGAATTACATATCAACTTTATCTAAGAATTACCTTCAGAATGACAGCCAAATAACTTATTTCTTAAACAAATATTTGGGTGAGGTGCTAGATAAGTTGACACATAAAATTAGCCATCATGTGGCATTAGCAGTCTGTGCTCACCAAGAACTAGAAATATTTCATTACTCTCTTCCAAGTGTATATGAATATATATGAAATTCAGAGGAGTAGGAATACTTCCTTCTCAATTTTTAAAATTGGCCCACTTTAATTTCCAATAAGTTCATTCACATCTTTTTCATTTTCTCAACTTTTTCACTCACAACACCCAGTGCAAACTGATGAATTATTTTTCATGAGCTGGAAACACTACATCTCATAACCCACCCAAGTACTTTTGAATCATGGATACCATTTGAGTTGTATTCTATGATAAGCATCCTACCCACTGCTGCCAGTATCTTATCAGTGATACTTACATGCATTTCTCTGTATTTGTGGATGTGTGTGTTCTCTTCAAATAGAATTTATTTTTTCCACTGTAATACCGCTAGTGTAGAAGAAAGAAATTTTTAAAACTCAAAGAATGTAGAGTGATAATTACAGATGTGAATTGCAAAGCATTGCAGAACTAATTATTAGTCTTTCAAGCAGAGACAACTGTAGGCAGAGGTAAAAACTCAGGGAACCAATATATAGGGCTCAAAATAGTTACATGTGATAGTCACCTAAAGAGTAGATCCTCTGTAAAATAAGATGGATATCACAATCCTTACTCTTTGTATCACTAATGTACACCACTATCTAAAATGAGACAGTGTGCTGGGAAGTCCTTGTAAAAGTTGCCCAGTGGATCCTAGCACCGCCATTCTATACTGCAGCAACTGGTGATGCACCTCTTAAAACAAAGATTTAGAGGAATATTAGATTTAATGTATAAGAGAGTGCATTTGACTACTTATGGAATCTCACAAAATGCCTTACACTGTCTGAGTTCAATCTCCCTGTTGTAGTAAACAACAATCCTACACCTAAAACTATTCCATATGGAAACCAACTGCAGTCGATATTTTATTAATCATGTTGCATTTTCCAGACTACAGTTTCAAGTGTTTTTACAAGGTCTCTAAATCCTCAGAACAAAATGAATATGTGGTTGTCAGGATACGTTCCTGGGCAAATGGCCAGGGGGGACAACCAGGTAATCCCACTAGACATTTTGTAATGATATGTGACATCATCTAAACTATTTATCTTCTCGTTTCTGTGCTTTTCTCATTTGCTAGTTGCTGCCTGACATTTATTACATTTTTCTCCCTCACTTATCTATATTTAGTCCAAAGTCCTCTTGAGCAGGTCTTCCAGGATCCTGTAAAAATAATTTTTCCTGTCCTCATGAGTTGAAATCCACCCCTACAATGAACTCATAATTTTGACATGTAATTCCATTATTCAGGAATCAAGGTTCTGTGTTTTGATACCATCTGCACAAACCATTGTTCATTGCTTTTATATCTTTTTCAAGTCCTAACTCTTGGGAATACTGTATGAGAACAACACCATCTATTCTCCCAAGTCTTACATCTCTAACCTAAGTAGGTGCAGTTCTTAAAACTGAGCTTATCCTCTAGAACTGAGTGTGGCAATACTAAGTAGAAAACAACTTGGATCTGTTTGTCAGAAAAATGATACAATTTCTGACTGGCAGTTAAACACATTCATAATCGTGTCAGTCATGCTAAATGTGATACCTGCAAATGATATGTCTAGTTCCTTCTCTAAGGACCAGGCTTGTTCAAATGTTTTGATCCCAGAAGTCTCTGTGAAAGTAGTTTGCAAGTAACCATGCGTGTTTCTGCTAGGATTGGAGTTCAGACTCTTAAAACGTAGATTCACTTTAGCCAGAACTGCTTCCTCACTTTTTCCCATGTTTGGGCATATATCCTACTGATTATGTGATTTGGAGAAGAGTGGATTGAGCTAGAATCTAGATGTTTGATTTCTAGTTCTAAAGCTGGAAATAGTTTTGTAGTATTGAATACACATGAAGTTATACTTAGGACTCTATTTCCTCATCTGAAAAACTAGTTAACAGGTGGTATTTGTATAGAATTAGTGTGAGCTGATTTTTAGGTAGGGATTTATGTTTTTCTTTTTTATGTAAGTAGGATATGAAGTGGCATTTTGAAAAATGTTCACTGAGTTTTAAAAAGAACACACACTGCTTCTGGTTTACTTTCTTAACAAAAAGACAGCACTTCACTATGATGTTAAACTAAATTGTATGTTCCCATAAACACTCTAGAAGTTATAATAATGTTATCCATTTAAAACCTCTCAAGAGCAACCATGTGGGTTATATTTAAAGATCATTGTTCTGAAGCAATAATGTAGAAAGAGCTACTGAGCTATCAACAGTAGCTGCATTGGTGACAAACATAATTGCATATAAATGTTTTGCATGATGCACAGGCATGAACATTTGATGAGTACATGCCATTAAGTCCAAATTTATTTATCACAGCTGTTCTGTGTAAAGATTACCTGTAAATCATTTCCTTTGAGTGAGGTTTTCATGTGTGTGTGTGTTAAAAAGTTTTACTAATGTAACTGTTTCATAGTTTTATCATTTTCCTTATAAGGAAAACTTACCATTTCTCTAGTATGATAACATGTTAACTCGAAAATCCCTATAGGAAGGATTGGCAATGGTAGCAAACTTCTCTGGGACATTTTGCTTTATGCAGTATAGGCCGTGCTGCTGAAAACTGTACTAAATTCAGCAACATTTAGATACCACATTTTGTCTGTGATAGCATTTACTTTGTTTTATCACATACACCTAATGTATTCCAGGCACCTTGCTAGTAACAAAATCATCAGATCCTACTATGTAGGAACTCACTGCTTTGGCTTTGAGACAGGTTTGCTAGGACAACACAGTAGACAGTAGACAGAGCATTTGTATGTACTTCCTTTACAGGTCTCAACAGTGAATTAAAATAAAGGCAAAGAGGAAATAAATCTACAACTGTGAACATGGGAATATATTAGCAAAAAAGCAGATTTCATATATGTACAATATATAGGCATGTACAAATCACCTATCAATGTCAAATAATCAGACAATCATTAACTTAGCATCACAGAAAAGATGGAGAGATGTTTTCAAATTTCTTTGGGGAGTTATTTTCAGTATAGAGTCATATGCAAAGGCAAACTTGTGAAGAATAAATAAAATATTTTAAAACTTAAAAAAACTCAGGAAGTAGAGTTGTTAAAAGAAAACAGCTTTTTAGGAAATTAATTAAAATAGTAACTTAAAATAGTAAACCAAGAGAGAGGGATATGTGAGAGAGAAAATAATAAATATAACACAACAGGGTAAGAATAATCCAATGTTATATTTTATAGTCTATCAAAAATCGGTTTTACATCATAAGGGAATAAATATAGGCAATATATGTGCATACTCCATATATAATGTAAGTATATATTATCTTTTTTACTTAACCCAATGACTGTTACAGAGGAAACTTGGAGGAAGAAATATAATTAATACAGGATTAGGCTTTATTCTCAACTCTAATATATATATATATATATACACACACACACACACATACACACACACACACACTGCAAAAATATGTCTATATAATGAAATATAGTTTTGCAGTATATTTTCTAATTAATTTATGGAAAAATTATGGAAGACTTTGTTTTAAGAGAAGAATATAAGAGCAAGGATAAAGTGCACAAATAAAGATAAGTTGTAGGGAAGTGGACACCTATATCCTCATCCTACAAAGTGGTTTTTGAAACATTCATTAAGCCTCATATAGCAAATTTATTGGAATTTGCAGATGTGACCAGTGGAGAAAGAAAATGAGAATTATGAGTAATTAGATATAGGAGGAGTTTAGATATATAAGCAATGACTTAAAAGTGTGATATTTTGAGGTTGAGATGGAAATAGAGTGTAAATGTTTATTTAATTGTGTAATATTTATAGTGCTGTGGAACTACAATAGGTTGGTTCAATCTAGAAATATTTTTGTTTGCTTCCGGGATGGGAATTGTATATGAAGGATATTGAGTCAAAGCTAATGTTAATTTTAGAGCACACATTTTGGTGCTACTTTAATAAACTAAATTAAAAGGAGTAATTGCAATTTGAAAAGTGTCAAAATATTGATATCTACCCAAAGGTCTGCAAGAAAATCTAGAGCAGTGGTTAATTCCTAACATTTTACTATATCCATGTTAACAAGCCATTAAAGATGTAAGGCCATAGATTTTGGGTTTGGGATTGGGAGAGTTTAATGCATTTGCTCAAATACATTATACTTAGGAAAATAAGTTTTAATGTTCATGCACCTGTGGGACTACCTGTACTCAACTTTTGATTGATTATTATCAATTATTGATCACTGATTAGCTCATGTGATTTTAATTTCCTCTGATTCTAATTTTCCTTATATTAATAGCTTTCTTCCATTTGATTACTTTCAAAGGTTTATCAGAAAATATACCATTTTTTTCCTGCATGAAATTAAAGAAAGATTTAGATCTTAAAGCAAAGTTCCCATATCATAGGCCTATTCACTCCATGTTCTGCCCAAATAAGATAATATTCTATTACTTAATTGTTTATATATATATGCATTCATTGACCTTAAGTAATTAAAGAACCTGCACCAGAACTCCAAAGTCTATAAACAAGATCCTCAAGTATTACTGTTTCTTTAATTGCTACATTTTAATAAAGCAGAGTTTAATCCCAGACAACCTACTTGAAAACTTTGTCTACTTATGTAATGTCTACCTTCGGTTGCTATTGTAAGCACTAATAAAACCTTTCAGAAATCACATGTTTTATAATTAGGTAAGTTGAGATTCATAGATGTGAGCTTCACTTCAGGGTATTGATAAGGTAAAGATTAACAATGAAGGAGAGTGACTTATAGAATAACTACATTTTTTTTTCTAGGGTGTGGATTGGCCTGGTGTCATAAACAATTGCTTCACTATGTCTTTCCCTACATGATCATTAATTACACTGTCTAATTCTATGTATTTTAAATTTAGGGTACCTTTTTTTTTTTTTTTAAGATTCATTATAAATTGGTAAAACCCTGCAAAAGAGCTCTAATTTGAAATAGAGCTTATTTTTAGATTTGAGTACATGAGAATAAAGATGTTTAAAGATAGTTGGCAGATTTGGCACACTCACTGGTAAAGTATGTTTTTATTTCTATATAATTACAAAAATATGTAATTTATCCTTTCAAGCAGAGACTATAGCTGGAGATTGGAGCGTAGCCAAAGTATGGAACATCTTGTGGAAGTGAGTTAAGGGCAATCCAAAAATTATATACTGGCAACTCTCACCTCTGCACCTGGAAAACTAGTTTAAAAGAACTTGGAAGGTGGAACACAAATCATCTGGGTGAGCAAAATTCGTTAGAAATAAATCAGCTTGGGCTTTGCAAATGTAAATCATTCCCTCTCTGCCTTGAAAGGATACTTTATGATGCTTAACAAAGAGTAAATAAAGGAGGGCTGCCAGATGTACTCAATTTAGATTTTCAATACCTCTTAAGAGATATTTTTATCCTGAATATCACCTGACATTAGGTATCTGTGTCTGAATTGAGAGAACACCCAAGAAGCTTTCTTGCCATCTGGATGCTAAGTTCAGCTTTATCTGAGACCAGAGTTAACTGCTGCCCCTGGACAAATCCATTCCTTGTTACAGGTCAACTCCCAAGGCCCTGTAAATTCTAGGCAACAGAAGGAGAAGATGGAAAGATCTGTCAGTGATTAAAAACTGTATGACAAAAGGAGAATTAAAAAAAAAAATTCTTGCTGCTGTATGGAAATAACTGCCTACTTACTGGAACAAGAGCATGATTTAATTCATGATCAGACTAGGGAGGGAATGAGCTGAGGGCAAATTCTTAGAGGGGATGAAGAATCCTAACAAAGTTTTAAGAAAAGAGACACAACATATTCTTATCTGTAAGGTAAAGATGTTTTATATTTACTTGAGAATTATTTGCTGTCTTTTAATTTTTTTATATCTCCTTTCTTTAATTTATGCTGTAATTAAGGTGATGTCACACATAAAATAGTTATTGGCCTTAAGTTCAAAGATTAGAAGCAAGAGATTGACAGATTAGAAGTGTGAACACATTTCATAACAAGGACCAGATATTCTTGCTGAAGATAGTGGGTGAAGGTGTCATAGAGCAGGTATGGTTTGATCCTGAAAAGAAGTACAAGTCAGTGGTAGGGAAATCATTTGGCCAACATGGAAAATCAGAATATGAAAGACAGAAAATTTCAGTGTTACATGTATCATTTAATAACCCAGTGAGACAGTAAAAAAAAAAATTGTTATAAATCAGATGTTCTCACTGAGGACTGTTGAACAGGGAATGATTATAATCAAAGTAATCTTTCAAATATATTTACTTTACATGATGTGATCTATAAATAATGAACTCATATGGGTAAGAATCCAAAGAGGCAGGGGGTTTGGAATTGGTGATGTTTTCAACCCTGATTCCTTTCTTTTGTCCCCCCCACCCCACAATTAATTATATAAATATTAAGTGGGTATATTAGAAATACAAAAGTACAAAAAGATCTTTGGGGGGAAGACACTAGGCAAGCTGAGTCAATCTAAAGTGTCAAAAAACACAAAAAATCCTTGCCCTTCAAGAGGTTAAAATCAGTCAATAATTAACACAGTGTGCTTCTAGCTCATGAAGGAAAAGATGATACAATGGAAAATAATAGAAAACCCAAGAATAGGCACAATTTATAAACTGGAGGAGGGTGGATCAGGCAGTAAATGATGTGGGAACAAGTAGATAATGACCCGATAAGACTATTAAGTAGAAACCATATATCACAACACATACTAGGATGCCCGGCAATTATCTACAACATTCAAACATGTAGAATGAGCAATAAATTTCATATTATTACCTTAATTAGAAAAAAAACTTTTTTACACTTTTAAATTTCAGTAGACATTGTAAAAGTTGTTAAATTGAATTCTTTAAAACTAAAAACAAATTCTATAGAGCAGTGTCAAAATAATAATTCAGGAAAACATCCACTGTGCACTTGATAGACAAATGGGTAATGTTCTTAATACACAGAATGCTTACAAAGAGCTAAGGAAAATATGTGCATATTAATTGAAAATGGGCAAAACAAAAAGGGGAATTGTTGTAGGGTGGGGGATAAAGAAGTCCAGATAATAGAATAAGATAAATGAAAATTAAAGTGGCCATTAAACATTAACAAAATATATAATTAGCAAATATATTATTTCACTAATATTTAGGAAAGTACAAACTACAAATCTGCCATTCCATTACCTTCCAATTTGACAAATTGGAAGTGTGGATGAGGGGGTTAAAGACTCCTTTCCTTTAGATAGGATGGATTTAATTTAAATTAAAAACAGAGTTTTAAGTGCAGTGAATGCATTTCTGGAAATATATTCAACATCTATATTCTCCCATTTGAAAGCAACATGTACAAGAGAATTCAAACAGAATTTCTAATAGCAAAATAAATAGCTTTTACTGTTATGGATAAATTAAAAACTTCAAGATAAATTCTAATAAAAAAAACTAAAGGAATGAAAATTAACTCTCTTCCTTTGAGGAACAAAATAGCTTGGTTAAATATGTACTTATTTATTTATCTACCTATTCATTTATTTTTAATTGAGATAATGTTTGGATAGCCCCATGAGGAATTAACACCAGAGTACACCCACCACAAATTCACCCATATCCACCATACACCTTTGTTCTTTCTCCCCACAATGTTCTTACTCTTCTTCCCAACTTTTCCACAAACTGCTTAAATTCCATAGTTAACTTTTAAGGGTTAGTTTTAAGTTTGTCCTTATCTTAATTTAATTACTTATATTCCAAATGCCTTTTCTGTCCCTCTGTTCTCTCTCCCCCTTCTGATTTTCCTGTTTTTTTATGATGCCTCCTCTCAGGGGGTCACCCCTGTCTTGGTGAGCAGCTAGTGGGGTCTCCTGGAAATTTGTGAAGCCTCTAGCCACACTGGCACCTTCTATGGCATAGATTCCGGGTCTCACCCATCTGAGCAAGAGCTGGCAAATTATCATGATTAAATAGTCTTACTAATTCATTCAACAAAAAAAATTAATAAAATTAATTTTTTCTTAAGTTTATTGTCCTATGAACTTAAGAAAAAGAGGAAAACACTTGTGACAAAAAGATTTGCACAGGTAATCAGTACCCCTTAAAAGTTGATATCTATTTTGAATCATTTTGCAAATATAGGAAATATTAAAATAATAAAAACTAATAGTAATGATAATAGCAGGCATTTTGAAAAATATATATTAATATATCACCATAGCTCTGCAGGGAGAGTATGTGTAGCTCTTAAGTGAAACAAAACAAAACAAGAATTATTCACCATAAATCAAATAAAATACTTTCTATAACTGAAAATTCTTCACTCTTGAGACTTTTATTTAAAAAAAAATTGACCCTATATTTTAATTAGTTGAAAAGATTTCTGTGAAAGAATTATTCTCAGTGACTTGATTTTCATTAACAAGCAACAGCATTAAAAATAAATAAAATAAAATGTTATAAATAGTCAACTCCCACATAGTTATCTTCAACTCAACCAAACTTCAGAAACATTGTAAGCTGATGGCGAATAGAAGAGAAAGTGAAAGGCACTTTTACTTTACAACCTAAAGGTTCTAAAGGATCTGAAATTGTTGGTGAATGATGAAAATAACAAAAGTTGACCATCTATTACTTCTTTTCACCCAGTCACTTAGTCAGAAACTCAGGAGATATTTGAAGAATGGTAGATGCTCACCTTCTCATATCAGGAAGTACTTTTTCCATTTCATAAAAGTGATCAACTCTTCTATCATTTTATCATCATGTTTGAATATTCAGGGTTTTGTACATCATTACATGCCCGGTGAACAATAAATTGGTCTCTTGTAACACAAAAGGAATAGGTTATTTACTGTATGAGTTAAGAAATTTGCATCCATCATCTGGATGATTATATTACCTTTTACCTCTCCATTATAAAGGCAATTGAAAAATAAGTATAGGAATAGAGGGAAGAACAAAAACAAAACAACAAACAAACAAAAATCCCTCCATTTTTAAAAACTGACAAAAACTTCATTGGAAGATGTAATTTAGCCCCAAATTGGGACCATGCTTCTACTTCCTCTTATAACCAAATGTGCTTATGTACCCAGAACTTAAATGCTGAGCCCTGAGTAGAGCGTATACTCTATAAGATGACCTGAAGATGGAGAAGTAAATGTTTAATTAAGAGCCCAGAGAGAGAAAAGGGACTTAAGACACACAATTTCACTCTTCAGACAAGTGAGGCTTTCTTTGGAAAAGAATGAGTCAGAAAAGCCTGGGTGGAGTTGGGGATCCCTGATACAAATCACACCCACAGTAAATGACTCACACCCACAGTAAAACACAATCAAAATGCAAATATGCACTCTCTTAAGAGTCAGACAACAGCCACATTTTAATCATCAGTGCATCCTCTTAGGTAACAAATATCAGATAATAGAAACTATGTGATAAACTTCTATAAAATGGTAATACACATAACTGACAACTTCAGATGTAGCAGTTGATATAAACACAGTGCATTGAGATGCAGGAGAAGCTGGTTCAGGGCAAAGTCAGTGGTTTAGGTGAATAGGCTACTGTGTGATTATTCTGGATTTGAGCATACATTTCAGTTGCAGTTTTGCTTATAGCTGCCCAAGTTTCTCAGATAAATGTGTATCTAACATTTATATTATGCTATCATCTAGATTTAGCAAGAACATATGATTTCTCTTCTATTTTGAAATTTTCTTTTGGGATTTATTTTAACTGCTGAGCTCTTATAGTAAGTGGAACAGTCTATCATGCTTTTTTATTCTTAGTATTATGAGGAGTCCACTATACCAAATGCTAATAATGAAAATGAACAGTTTCTGTATACTTCCAATTATACTAGTTATCATGCTTTAGCCACTTTCATGCATTAATGCATTTAATATTCATAACTTTAATAGTTATTATTAAACCATTTTCCAAGTTAGACTCTGTTTCTCTGAAAGTAAAATTCTTTCTTTAGGGTTAAATCCTTTAAATAGTAACATAGCCACCAGGAAATCAGACAAAGAAATGCATTCAAAGATTCTTGTTATGGAATTTTCAGAACAAAGACACACTCCACTTTTCTCCCCATTCAAGTGGTATCTTTTACTAATGTAATTAAAATCCCTGTATCTAGCACCTGGCACTCATGTTAGGAAGTAGCAACAAACCAAGCTGACATTGGAGTTCCTGTTTCACCATCATCTAACTGATAATATATTGATTTGACACAGTTGATGCTTTTCTATTTTTTTTTTTTTTCAGAAGTCTAATAGGCCTAGCAAAAAATCATGGAATATTAGGGATCTAAGAAGCTAGTCTTTATATATTTTTTAAATATTTTATCTATTTATGCATAGAGAAATGGGGTACAGGCCAGATACAGGGGCGGTGAGAGTATTCACCAGAGACAGAGTGGGGAGCAGAATAGGCAGATCAACACCACTGAAGGGAGCAGTAGGAAAGATAGGAGAGGTCTGCTGTGCCATCTGGTTCACCTCTGGGGAAGGGATCAAACTTGCACTGAGGCCACCATGGCTTGGCTTAGCTTCGTAGTTTAGCACTCCAACCTGCTGCACCACCAAGGAGGGCCTAGAAGCTATAGTTTAATAGAGCAAATTGTCTCCTCTAGGAGAGTATTATTTACGCACGTTGATATTACCCTGAAGTGACAGATAAGAACCCTAGGGAAGATTGCTATGGATTATTATATAATCTGCTAAACGTTGTCTGTGAATGAGCTTCATTCTTGACTGAATCACTGTGGGCCTTACTGAATAGTCTGAATTCCAAGGTTCTGATCTGTAATTTGGATGTTCCCAAAACACTGGGATACTGGCAGACTAATATAAAAATTATTAGTTAGAATATGAGCACCAAAAGAAAAAAAATAAATAAATTACAGTAAGTTCTTCAAATTTTTGTACTAAGAGCCCAACATTGCTGAATTGGCCTTTGTTTGATTTGATGAAAAGTATATCGCAACAGGTGCAATACCTGTTGCCCTTTCAAGTTTCTCATTGGCTTGACTTTACTCAATAAATTTAGCACACTGGTGAATAACTTAGTTAAAACTAATGAAACAGTTCAAAATTAAGAAAACAAATGTACAAGGTGTGATTACAAACATATTATGCTTTGGAAAACATTTTATACTGATCTTCAAAATCTTCTTACTGGAATAATACATATTGATTTAAGGCAAAACTGTGTTTACTTAATGCAGTTCCTTGTTTAATTTAAGATGGTGAAAATAGAGGGGCTTATGTTATTCCTCTTCTTTAGTTGAATCCCCATTAATGTATTTGCTTCACCAGTTCTCTTGTGGACCATTGGGATTTAGGGAAACAAGAAGAATAGAATTAGCTTTTTTTGCCTAAGTCAGTCATGTCTCTTAAATGCTAAATGTTCATTAAATTGCGCTTATTATCTTTAATAACATTATAAACATTTTATAATGTTTGTTAAAGAAAATGTCTTACATTTCATGTTTTAGGAGAGTTCAATGTCACGTCATCTGTGCCTGAAAATTTACTGCCGATGAACCAAAGGGTGTGGACTAAATACAGGAAATTTTAGACTTAAAAAAATAGGTCAAAACTGGAGGACAAGGCTGCACTCAAGTATTGTACACACAAATATAATAGTGATATTCAACACAGCAATATAATATATTTGTAGGCTACTGCATATCTCAGCAACTATTTTAAAATATTACAGTATATTCAGCCAGATGCCAAGTCGTTAAATTTCAAGTATTAATTATTTCATAATGTAGTGATGTGGTGTTGAATGTTACTGTAGGCAAAAGTTTCTACTGTGTGCTATGGGTGGGGAGAAAATGTTATTGAAAACAAATAGTTGATAATGTTTTTTTATGATTTCATAAAAATACAATGTGTATTGTTTAGTGAATATTACATTTCAGTGTTTGCATTGAGCATGGGAAAACTCACCATATATGTCATGCCTTATAATTTAATGGGATTTACATGTTGATGATCTTTCAAAAAATATACTTAACTATTTACATTATATTATATAAAATAGTCTTATTAGTAAACTTAACACAAATGATGATGTAGAGCATTAATTTCAGATAAAATGACTTAAGTTGTATCTAAGATATATTCAAATGTGAGTGATTTTTAAATAGTTCAATTGCATAGGGAAACATTTCAGTACCAATAATTAAATATTTCAAAATACATGTGTGTCATCCACATTCTGAAACATACTAGAAGCAGAGTAAATTTATTTCTTAAAGAAAGAATTACTTAATTACTTTACTATTATGGATTCAAAACTTTGTTTAAAAACTTTTAATATGCTTTAAGATACTGTCATATTTTTCTCAAGATACAGAAAAGATTATTCTTGATAGGAAAACTAATGTCTTTTGACTGACTTGATTGTAATTCTAATATATCAGATTTTTCTAAATTAGAAAAGCTAAACAAAATGTCTTTGGTCACAAGTGAGTGTGTCACGGTCAAAAATTTGTATTAAAATGCAATTGGATTTATGTTTCTATGTTAGACACCATAAGTGACTCACTCACACATTGAAAGGTTATTATCTGCAAGCAGAATATTAATACTCTCAGATTTTCATTGTTTTCAATTTACGATTAAATATTTGTATTCCATCTTTATCTCTCAGCTTTCATTTTTACTGCTACATCTAGTGATCAATCATGTCTTGTGTTTTTAAATAGTAGTTTGTAGAGGGCTTAAAACATGTCCATTTTTTACATTGTCAGTACTAATAATAAAAGAAGTATTCCTTGTAGTGTCTCCTGGGGGATATATGTACCCTATACATATCACAGTCATTGAAAGATGTCTGAAAAGGGAAAGGTTAAAGGGCAGACATTTTTAATGCCAAAATTCTGATCAATACAATGAGGAATTGCATTGCTGGGCCTATTTATTTTTTTTCTTGCTTTGCAGAAAAAGAAAAGGAGGAATGCAATCTCACAGGGTGGAAATAACTTGTGGTGAATTGTTGCCATCCAGATCAACTTAGAGCCCAAAGGTTCATTCATCTTAGATGAGATCTTAGTACAGTCCAGTAGACGGATGTTCTTGAAATCAGGCACAAAGATTCCAAAGCAATGCATCACATTTGCATCTATGATTTACTTAAAATATTCCATTTAGCCTTTCTTCCCAGGAAACAAAGCCAGCAGTGCTTGATTATTGAATAGCACTTTTTGGATGCTTGGTTTGAGGATATTTTATTAAGATTATGGGAAGTTTGAATTTTACAGAATGAATCATGGGTTATATTTCAGTTTTGATTTGTCTCCAATGGTTCAAATAAGAGAGTAGGATACATTTATTATTAGGTTTGTTTCAGCATGCTATTATTGCAATCTCAGGCATTCAAACACTTTGGAATAAAATTAAGTTGTTAGAATGAGAGTTACAGGAAAGGACAAAGTGGACTTAGAGTAATAACATGAGATATTTTGGATATAGGCAGGTATTTTTTTAATTATGTATTTCTATGGCTGCATTCACAGAAATCAGTTTAAACAACAGTTTGAGGGAATTATTTAATCATTACTCTCAGGAGGTAGACTCTGGCTAACCCTTCTATGTAAAATAAGGTTTATGCCTTTGCAAGCATGCACACATCCGCACAAACACACTCACCCCTACATTCAAATGACATTTAGGGAATACCCAATGTTTGTGGAACAACATATTCATTCCTATGGAATATAATTAAATACAAATGCATTTTGTTACTAAAAAAAGAGCAGGAAATCAACAATCCAAACTCTATTCTTGGATTCCAAGAGGTCTGAATTGCCTTGGGGAATTGCCTTGAAACATACCCCACATTCTGCATTTCCTCCTGCCTGTATCCTGTATTGCTAATATACTGAGATAGAAAAGGGATAGATCACTTCCCACTCACCCAAGCTCAGGATCTAAACCCAGTTTCAGTTCCATGCTCTTTTTTTGTTATTCTTGTTTTTCTATGAGGATGTGTTACCTGGGGCCTATGAACATCTCCAGTACATGTCAAGTCATTCCAAAGGCTTACAGTGACACTAATTATAAACATTGATGTATGTCGGGTCCCAGCTGGGATGAGCCTCCCCAGCCACCCCCGGGGCTTAAGCACAAGATCATAACAGGAAGAAAATCATCCTGTTTTGTCTGCCACCTGTGTGTGTTGTTCAACCTGTGAGCGGCTGGTCAATATCTGCCCTGATCGCAGTGAGGGAGACTTTCTCTGGCCCCTAGGCCGACACCCTGGTACTGAGGGTATAAAAGGGAGGCTGGAGAGAAAAACAAAGAGACATTTTGCTGCAACCATCTACGTGAGCTGCTTCTTCAACCTCGACGTTCCCCGCTCAGACTCGTATCCCTGTCATGCAGGCGCGGCAGATGTAAGAATAAATAATACTTTGGGGGAAGATAGTTTTGTTCATATATAATGGTCACTTTTCAAAGAGGCTTTCACTGACCTCTTTATCTAAAATAGTACTTTTAGCTTAATTCTGGGAGATTAAGAAGATGGCATCAGGGAAGTGCCCTACTTCATTCAGGAGAGAATAGACCAGATAGGTATGGGACTCAGAGACTCCTGTGATGTCAGCCAAAACTGACACGCTTTATGATCATGTAGGACCAATGATGACCACATGTGACGAGGTGATGATGAAGAAATTCAATGCTGGGAAATAAACGCATAAGTTTGGGAGAAGCCTCCACTGGAGTGGGAGTCATGGGTTCATACTCATGTCTGGGAAAGACAGAACTTCATGTTATTGATCTAACTGTGGGAAATATGGGTAAAAATGCTGTGGAGAACCAGACAAACAGGGAACCCAGTGAAGAAGACAGAGTTCATAAAGGTGTGACTCACCCCAGCCATTTCCCCAAGAAGCAAACAGATACTGGGATCAAGTGGATAAAATGAAGCCATGTCGAAATGTGCTTTGACTACACTGAATGCCAAGCCCACAAGTTCTAGAGATGTGGATCTTAAGCTCAGAGAGGAGAGCTAGCAATGATAAACAGGTTCATGCTCACCACTTTTACCAGCAGCAGACCCCTCACCCCCCAACACAAGTCACAGATTAGTTTTCTCTAACATACATCACCATTTACTAAAAAAGTAGAAGTTCTGTACCCTTAAAATTCAGAAAGCAAAGGATTAGAAGAAAAAAAATCATACAAATTTCTAGAATCAACCACAAAGATGAGACATAACTTTTCTTCTTATCAGCTACAGAGGTCCAAATTGTCATGATAAAGAAATTCAAAGAAACAGAAGAAAATACGGAATAACTGATCAGAGATATACAAGGATACTCAGAAAAACAAATGAGTTTCCTGAGAAATAAAATTAATGAAGCAAGATCAACGTTGAAGCTAAAATAAAATAATGGAACTGCAGGATATGAAAAGATCAAAAGAAGTGATAAAAATTTCTGAAATAAGCTATGGAACAGTAGAATAGAGCAAATGGAGGGTCAAGTCAATGACCTTGAAGATGGGAACACACTAAGAAATCAAATAGAATAAAACAATAAATGAAGGGGGGAAATGAGGAACTTTCACTTTGAGAATTAGCTAACAAAATCATTCATTTGAAAGGAATATCCATGCCTATGTTCATTATATCACTATTTATAATCACAAAACAATGGAAACATTCTGAATGCACCCCAAAAGATGAGTGGATCAGGAAGATGTGTATGAGATGCATGTTTTGAATATTACTAAGCTATGTAAAAAGATAAAAACTCTTGTCATTTGTAAGAAGATGGAAAGAATCGACGGGCATAAAACTAAAAGAAACATGAGAAAGAAAAGCTCTTGACAGTGTCACTTATATGTGTAACAAAGGGTCAGATAAAGCAAACTAATAAACTTTACAAATCTGGTCATAGAACTGTAGCTACAGATGTGGAGAAAGAGAAGAAGGAGCAAGAATAAAGGGGAGGAAGCACTAACTGAAGACACACTGGTTGTGATGGTGTGTGCTATGTGTAACATGTGAAGGGGGAGGGACTGTATCTCAAAAATACAAATCATTTTAAACCAATGTTATGTCAATGAAATATATAAAATATTACTATCTCTTCCCCATCCCTCCCAAAATTACCCTGGGTCATTTTTTACTGTAACATTTTTCTGATTTTTTTTTTTTGCACAAATTGTGTTAAACACCCAAACATTTAGTTATCTTACTCTTCTTAGTAAAATATAAGGTATGTGGTGAGGGGGAGTTTGTTTTGTTCCCACCTGCATCCTCCTTGACATAGTTCCTAAACCACTAACTAAGTTAATGATTTATTAAGGATGTGCTCCTAGGAGAAACCAATATGGGGGTCATGATGGATGAAGCAGAATAGTAAATGGGAGGAGCCAAGTGTGGATATGATTTTAGGTGAGGTTCAATGTGGGTAGCTTCCATGAGGAGTTCTGGAATATAACTCTGAGTTTACTAAACTCTGAGTTTCTTGACATGGAAGCAAAGAGAATGCACTTTATACTTCCAACCAGCCCATTGACTGCTGGTACCTGAGAGTTGGATGAGTAAACTATCCATGGTTGTTGTCACAGTTCTTACTATCCTTGAATCACCTCTTTCATTTAGATGGTGATAATTAACTGGCTATTTAATAAAATATGTATTTTAAAATGACCAAAATGTTAATGCAATAACATTAGGTTTGTGAAGCATTTTTATACCTAGTAAAAATATTAAACATTAAGCTTAAAGTAAAGATATCTATTATTGTCTCTTACTCTCTCTCTCTTTCACACACACACAGACACGCACACATACACCCATTGGGGAAAAATGAAGTCCAGATAGTTTAAGTTTTAGAAGTTGAGCCAAGATTCAAAAATGGGGCTTAATTGCAGAAATTATTTATGTTCTTGCTGCTCTACCAAGCTGTCATATAAAGAGATTATTCTGCCTTTATTTTCTTAATCACTAAGAAACTAAAAATAAAAATTGCAGGCCAACTAAGTGGAAAAGAAGGAATCAAAACAGATTAAGGAGGGAAATGTTAATGACAAAAAGAGATTAGATGCTCTCAAATTGCAGAGAGCTGGGCTGTCTTTTCCATCTGTGCCAGAAACAGAGTGACTCTCCTTCACCCTACATCAGCCTCCCTCCTGTTGAGCCCCTTGTACTTGCCATTAGAGTTGTCTTTATTCAACTGAAGCCTACTCTAAACTCAGCGCTGTAAGATTTTCAAGATTTCACTGATGGAAAACAATTTAAGAAATAACATTTGAAGAATGGCAGTGGGCTTTAATGGTCAATGATGAGTGAAAAGAAGTATGTGCTTGGAAAAAAACAGAATCAGAAAACAACTGATGACCTATATAACCAGTTGGAATGACTTTGCCTCCAGGTTATAAAAGCACTTTGTGTCTATTTATTTGTTTGGTTACTGTGGAAATAAAACACTTCTATGCACTCAAAATCTGAACTTCAGGAAAGAAGTTTTTTAACACCTAATTGTGGTGGTGGTACTTCACAACTATAAATGTTACTGGCTTTCTGAACTTATTTTCCATATTTAAATATTGGAAGTCAGTACAAAATTTTAACCTGTTCCTTACAAATAAACCACACATAAGGCTATGATATTTATTTTTCTTGTATATTTAAACATTGTACTGAATTTCACAAAATACAAAACAAAAAAATGTATTATCAAAATAATAAAATGGTTTTAGATTATTCTTTCACTAAAGCATAGTGCAAACTATAATATTATATTGCTTGCAAAGTCAGTTATAGTTTTCTAAGCTATTTTGTAGACCTTGCCTTACTTTATTCTAATAGACTAATAAGCTTTCTTTTTTTCATGTTTTATAGAAAAAAATTGTCATTTATAAAAATTGCAAAAAAATTTATGAAAGGGAACATCCTTGCCTTTTACTAGATCTTAGAGGAAAATCTTTCAGTTGTTCACCATTGAGTAAGATACTAACCTACGTAGGTGTGGCAAGTATGGCTGTTACTATGCTGAAGTACATTCCACTTATTCCCATGACTGATAAATTTTGCATAAGTGGATGGTAACCTTTGTCAAATATATTTTCTGTGTCTATTCATTTGACCATAAGCTTTGTATATTGTCTTTTATTGATATGTTCAATTAAATTAGTTGATTTCTGAATGCGGAACAATTCTGGCATCCCTCATGGTGTATGCTGCTTTGAAAATATTGTTGAAATCAGTGTGGCTAAGATTCAGTTGAGAATATTTGAGACCAGTTTCATCAATAAGAATCATGTCGTTTTCCTTTGAGTGTGTGTGATAACCTTTTCTACTTCTGGTATCATGATAATATGAGCCCCATATAATGTGTTTGGAAGAATTTCCTCCTTTTCAGACTTTCTGGAGTTTTATCATCCTTGAAAGTTTGGTGCAACCATACAAGTGGCTTTCTTGACTGATACACTGTTTACTTTGAGGAAGACTTCATTGCCCTGTTTTTCTTTTCCCAAACACATCAAGCCTACAAATTTCAGTTTTCATAATCCCTTTTCCTTCTTCTTTTACCCAGACTCATTTAGTTTATAACCCTGGCTACTGTTCTGCCTTCTTTTTCTGAGGTGCAATGTATATTTACTTTATTTATTCTGTCTAGCACTGACAGATTTCTAGCCATTTATTTTTACAATGGGACTTAATCCTTACATTTTCTCCCCACTGCTGCAACTACCTATGAATTGAATATCACCTTACTTAGATCTAGCTTTTCAGCAAGGTTCAACTCTTGATAACAATGTTCCTGAAATACTATGGCAGCACAGTGGAACAGATAACTTCTTCAACTGAACTCACTATGACCCCAGTGTATCTTCACTTGCCACTTGACATTTAATGTAGCACTGTGACAACAGAAATAACTCAGTGTCTTCTCCGTGGATGAAAAAAAAAATCATGTAAATCAGAAAATACATGTTTATTCGCATTTGCTACAATGTGTTGAATTGTGAATATTCCTCCTTTTTCAATCTCTTTGTGCTTCCTGCATCTAGCATAAATCAATAGGTTGTCATTAAAAATGTGATTCCAAGAAAAAAGCCCCAAAAGAGCAGAATTTGGGCAAGGTTGATGAATGAAATGAGCAATTCCAGTTTTCTATTAAGCCTAAACAGTCATAAAACCCATTGATTTAAAAATCATATCAAGTACACAAAGTATTGCTTTAAAGATTAATTTATTTAAGCATACAACAACTGGGGTACAGGCTAGGGGGTGAGAAAATTCACCAGAGACAGAGTGGGGAGCAGAGTAGGGAGACTGACTGAAGTACACTGCTGTGGGGAGCAGCAGGAGAGACAGGAGAGGTCTGCTGTGCCATGTGGGTCCCCTCCTTGGCTGGGGGTCAAATTCGTGCTGCAGTGGCTGCAGATAGCTTCATAGCACTGTGCTTTAATCCATTGTGCCACCAGGGTGGGCCCCCAAGTGCACAAATTTTTTTCAAAAGTTTTTTCTTTGAAATTTTGCACGGAAAGTAATTATTTTCAGACTTTCAAAATTTGGTTGTTTTTACTTTATTTGGAGTGTGTGCCTGTATAAAAATTGCTATTATTTATTGACTGCTTAAGATTATAAATAATCTATAACACAAGTCTAACTTTTACAACCTTCACCTTTCATTTTTTTTTCTAGTGAATATAAAATTGCTTACTGTTCTCTGAGCATATATACTGTCTTCTCACTGCTCTATGAAAATATTTCACTTTCTTTTCCTCATTCTGTTAAAGCTCAAGATAACCATCCTCTTCTTTAATTAGCATTTATTTTAATTATCATTTTTAACTTTAGTGTAGAAAAACTAGAATATAGGCTAGAGGTATAGGGATGGCGAGGGTGAAAGGATTCATCAGAGACAGAGAGGGGAGCAGATCATACAGATTTCCTGAGGGGAGTTGGGGGGGAGAGACAGGAGAGGTCTGATGTGCCATGTTTCACCTCCCTGGCCAGGGATCAAACTCAGGCCTTAGTGGTAATATCACTAAACTTAATCTCTAGGGCATCAGAGAGGCTTCCTAATTAGTGCTTCTGAAGATATTAAACTGGGCTGTGTCTTTATTTTTTACATCCATTTACACATTAATACCAATATCATAATGTTTATTATACTATCTATAAGTTAGATAAATTTAAAATGAATGTTTACTCTAGAGCAATGTTTCAATGAGAGGGGCTGTATCTTACACATTTTGAATCCTTTACATCTAAATGGTCTATGACATATAGTAAATATATACTACATGAAATTTGAGCCTGATAATAACTCTCTTAAATGCATGCTATTATTTTCACACTTTTTATTCATGGATTAAGTTTAGAACAATTGCTGACACTTACATAGGCAGTAAGTAAAGATTTCAAATAAAAATTCAAAACTCTCCCTACAGCTATTAGAATTCCAGTAGACCATGATCCCTCCTGAACATAAACTTTTGCCAATCTTAGGTTTTCTGTTTCTTTAAATCCATGCAGAGACACAAATATGTATTTTCCTCTATCATCTACTTAGTTTTCAGAAGGAAGTCCTCTTTCTCAAAAGCAAGAAAACTTATTTAGATTAGTCAAATTTGAGGCTACTTTTGGTATTATATTTTATAGATAGTGGAAATAAATTCTGTAGAGTCTAAATATGAAGCAATTACTTGGCTCTGTGGATCACAGAGACAGAAGATCTTACACTTCTTTGACTGTAAATGACATACTAACATAACTATCTTTAAAATAAAATAATCTTTCAGACATATTAGTTGTGTTCTTATAACCCAATGACAGGGTTTATAACCAAAGAAATGTATAAAAATGCTTTGTTGTTATGTTTTACTTCTATTGGATTTGGACTTCCCTTGGGTGCAGAAACTTATGGTAGGTGTAGATAAAAATAGGATATTCACAAGTTTCCTAGTTAAAAACGAATAATACTTTCCCATTATATCTTAATAGAATCAAAGTATTTTTATTATCCAAACAACATGATTCCTTTAGGTTACCCAGAGAGATTTAATTGTCAGTTATAGAGGAAGTATGTAACCCTACTCAAAAAATGTGTGCTCATTTTACCTGCATGATCAGTGAGTCACTGAGAGGAGGGAACCATTTCCCTTGTCTCTTTGCAGAGCACTCCTGAGTCTTAGCCAACAAGAACAGCAAGAGTAGTCCTGACCTCATAGATTCCACAGCTTAACTAAAAATAGAACAGCTTTGGCTAAAATTGAGTCCCACTTAAAAACATTAAAAATTATTTTTCACCTTTCTGGATATTCAACAAAATGAGATATATTGTTTAAGCCAATTCAGATAGCTCCTAATATAGTAAAGTGAAAGGTAAATAATGTTAAGTTGAGCTGTTTGTCATAAAACAGTTTATGCTAATGCTGCTTCATTCTTAAATAGTTTTAGTCAATATTCAACAGCTGGCAAGCCAGCCTAAATTCTAAGTGATTGTTTTACCTAAATACCCATTTATCTGGTGACAACTTGGTTAATTTCTGAGCCAACTAATGTTAGGAAAGGAATCCCACGTAGGAATTGATGTATTAACTGTAGGCACAAATTGAAAAGCATTCTGAGCTGATGATAGGCCCTAGTTGAGCACCAACTCTTTGAAGTCCTTCTTTGCAAGACCTTTAAAGGGGAATTTATTCTTAAAATTTGCCAGAAGTCCAGAAAGTGAAAATAATCAATATTTATGGAAAAAACTACTCATTTCCTCCAGCATGTGTCATAATCAAGCCTCGCAATCTTTTAAAGAGCGGTTAGGCTAATAGCCAGTTTCTCATATATATATATATATATAATAAAATAAGAGGAATGAGAAAAGCAAAAGGGGAAAAAAAAACAAACTTGTGATGGAATTTAGGATGTAGGTTTTTATAACTCATATATATCAAATATTGGTACTAACTATAGTCATCATGTTGTACATTATAACTGCATATCTGTAATTAATCTTATAACTAGAAGTTTGCTACCTTCCTACCATTCCCCTAACCCTGCCCCACCTCTCATAACTAAAAGACATTCTCTCTTTTTCTCTTTGTCTCTTTTGGAATCCCCATGACAAGTAAACTATTTCTCTTGGATAATCCCAAGAATACTTACGATGTTTTCAGTTTTTTTTTTTGTTTGTTTTGTTTTGTTTTGTTTTTTGTTTTTAAGATTTATTTATTTATGCACATAAGAACTGTTGTATAAGGTGCACTTAAGGTGCCTGGGTTCGGAGGGCATGAGAGGACTCATGAGAGACAGAGCTGGGAGCAGAATAAGAAAATTGGCTGAAATATACTACTAAGGGGAGCAGTGGGGCAAGACAGGAGAGTCTGCTGCGCGATGTGGCTCACCTTCCTGGTCAGGGATCGAACTTATGCTTCAGTGGTTGAAGATAGCTTCATAGTGCTGTGCTTTACCCCATTGTGCCACCAGGGAGGGCCCTGATTTCATTTTTTAAATCTATATGCTATATGTTTTTGAAGGTATGGATAATAAAATTTTCACTTATAAAAAAAAATCTGGGATATTAGTAGTCCTATTGCTATTGAATTTTTCTTTTCTACTTTTTCTCAACCACTGGATACAGGAATACTACATAACCCATGTGGTTCTATATATTTCAGATATCCACCTTTTTATCCCTACTATGTAAAATCAGTTCGATTTCCTTTAACACTTAGATTCATTTACTCTAGTAGGAGGAGAAATATCTTTGTCCGTCCTTCACCCCCTTAGGCTCCCTACGTGGCTAAGTGGCACTCTGTTTCCAGTCTAATAACAATTGTGGGTCCATTATTGGAAACAAATTTCTTGGAAACAAATTTCAAGACTAGCAGAATCTAAAGTTTTCAAATGAGAATCCAGACTATAAAATGCAGATATGTAGTAAGAAAATACAAATACATTTTCACCACTTCAGTCCTTGACTTGAAAGCTGGGCTATGGAAGAAGCAGCACAATATATTTGTCACTGAGTCTGAGATTTGGGGAAAACATAAGACCCAAACTGATTTCACAAGCATAAAAGTGTGTTATAAAGAGGTGTTAGTGCCTCACCAGTACTGATGCTAAAAGGTGTTGCCAGTATTATTATTGAGTATTTCAAAGGCCTTACTTCAGATTTTGAGTATTTACAATGTTACTATGATTCGAAAATTAAAACATTAAAGATGCATTTAAAAATGTACCCTACACTCCCACGTTCCTAGCACACCATCACCTTCCTTCCATCTGTTGGTGTGCAAGTTTCATTTTTTCACTGACATACTTTCAGCTTTTCATTTTGAAAAGATAATTACATTTATGTGTTTTGTGATTTCTTCTTTACATTCTAACATAAAAGGCAAACCAACTTTTTTTTTTTTTTTTCTCTTCTTGGTTTTGGGCATTTAACCACACTTAGAAATCGCATCACTTTAAAAGAGAAATTATTTTTTATTCTTTCTCTCCTCCTCCCTCTCCCTCTCTTTGCAATAGCATTGGTTCACAACATTGCATGTGATTCAGGGCCATAGGATCACACTTTCAGATGTAGAACTCATTGCTATCTCTCTTCTCTGCTGTTTGTGTTTGTATGTTATCTTTGTCATCATTTTATATCAGTTGTTATACCTCTAAAAAAAGTTCCTTGGCATTTTTACTGGGATAGTTTTCATATTTTACAAAATTACCTAGTAAAGCCAACATCTTGAAGACATTAAGATGTCTCAGCCAAGCACAAATTATGGCTTTTCATTTATTTAGGCCTGGTTCTGTATTGTTCAGGAGTTTTTTACAAGGTGTTCTTACTTTATAAAAAAAAATACTCAATTTTGTTAAATTTATTTTATAATATTTTATTACTTTTGATGCCATTTTCACATACACATGCATCTTTCAGTTGAACAAATAATGATCATTTACCTTTCAGTGGGGTATGGAAAGATTAGATAAATTGTCACATTTTTAACTCCAGCTAGGTCTGCCCATTTAAAAAAAAAAATGTTGCAGTCAAAAAAAAATGTTGCAGTCAAATGGCTTCAGAATGGAAAAAATAATGGGATAGTCTATTGCTTACAACCCAAGTATCCTCAATAACCTATCATGTCTGGTAACATGATCAATATAATCTAGGCATGTAGTGAAACCGAGCACTTTCTAAAACTTGTTCTTATATATGAGTAAATATAATTATTTATTTCCAAGACATGTGTGAGTTCATAGCTAATAGTTAATCATTACTCTAAGAAAAGGACTACAGGAAGGAAGGAAGTTATTGTTTGTTATCCTGATTATTAAGATGTATATGTTTGATAGGCAGCTGAAGAATTGTTTTCTATGTGCATCAGGCATCACTCTGCTTATGTAGATAATGGACTATTAGTAGCAATATTGGAAGATCCTTATACTATATTTTTCCCTCCTGGCACTTATTATTTATTTATAATATAACAAAGATAAAGTTGTCCTTTGTCTTTGGACTAGCTCATATTCTTCTTGTATTTGTAAAGAGTATTGTATGTAAATTCATAATCTTGACATGACTAAGGTAACCTGAAATCTTTCCTCGAACATTCTGTATTTTATACAGGTTTCTTTCTAAGTTTCTGATCTCCCATTTTGACGTATAAATATCCTTACATAAAGCCCAGACAGGGAGAAGTAAATAAGTGAACTTTTAATAGTATGTTACGTTAAGTTTGATAGAGTTATTTATACTGAGATAGAAAAGCATGCCGGATAGATAATTCAGGAACAACCTTGTAATTAGAAATGAGAGAACTGGGCCCTCCTGGTGGTGCAACAGGTTGAAGCAAACCACTATGAAGCTATTGCAGCCACTGCAGCATTAGTTTGGTTCCCAGCCAAGGAGACCCACATGGCAGACCTCTCCTGACCTGCCACCACTGCTCCCCTTAGCAGTGTATTTCTGTCCATCTGCCTGTTCTGCTCCCCACTCTGTCTCTGGTGAATCCTCTCACCTCCAGCATCTCTGGCCTGTACCCCAGTTCTGTATGCATAAATAAATAACATCTTTGAAAAAAAGAAAAGAGAGAACTAGTATGTGGGTGTATGTGTAAAAATATACCAAATGGGCTTCATATAGCAGGAGTATGAACAATAAGGGAAATTCAGAGTGTGTTGGAGATAGAGGAATCTTGAAAGTTAAGCAAGGAGTATTGTGTTAAGGAATTGGAACTTTATTTGGATGTGAACAAGTTGTTGCGTTTTGTAGCCAGAGACTATAGGTATGATCTTATTTGAAAAAAGAAATCTGTTATTTTAGCTGGGAAATAGTTTGCAGAATTATATTAGAGATTTTTTTTTTAATTTCCAGTTTACTTTCATAATAACCATAAGATAATTTAATTATTGAGCAAGTGTATTATTACTGTAACTACACAATACTAATATAACTTGGAAATGAGTACTAGCAAACAATTACATTATATATTACTATTAATAATTTTATATTGTTATATTATTATGATGTTATTCATGGGTAGTACTCTCAAAAACTTATAAAGGACTAATAATCTATTTTTATAGGTAAAGTCTTTAAGATTTAAATATGTTGGTATGTGTCCAAAACTACAAAGTACTTTATAATAACACTGTACTGTGTTTGCCTTGCTGTCATGAATACCTTATCCCTTGAATTTAAATTCCAGCCTATTTCCCATACAAATATTTGTGCAAGTGAAATTATATTATTTTAATGAAATTATATATATATGGTAACATGTAGAAAATGAACGAAGCAATTCATAATTTGTATCTAAAAGTCGAGGTGAGAAAGGAAGTAGATCTGCAAACTTGACTCCCTTCTTTATATTTTCAGGAACATTAGGGGAGTTTTGGACTATTAGGTTTAGAAAAAACATTACGCTATCTCAGACTGTATTTCTTTCTAATCTTTTGGGTGACCTCAACAAACTGACATCTGTCTTGCATTGTATCATATATCCTATACAATGTACAAGATGTCCTATACTTCTCAAGTTTGTACCTTATAATAATTTTGTTATACAGTTGGAGCAATGTTATTTTTATAAAACTAATGTTCAACACATACACAAAATATTTTTTGAGTTGTATTTGAGTCCTGCATTCATATATCCTTATTTATAGTCTATCACTTTCAGCTATACATTGTATTTATTTATTCCCTTAAAATAATTAGTTCTTGAGTACATGCAGATTTAGATTCAATACCACTTGTTACTGTTTTCAATACATTGAAATACATCTAATATAGCTACTTAGGGTTAAAAATAAGCTCATATTCTACTTAAGTTTTAGATATTTCATTTGAATGCTTAACTGAGTCCTTCACCCTTTGCGATCTGTCCTGTGTCCTGTGAGGCTGACTCATCTACCTTGCTTCATGATGCCTTTGTCCCCTGGTTTCTTGTTGGGTTTTCATCAAGGAGAGATACTAGCAGGTCAGAGAACAAGAGGAGAATCTAATCTGCATTCTATTCACCTGGAACCCTTTCTTTTTATTGAAGAAGTCATGACTTAAGTCCCCTCGGTGATTTTCTCCAGGTTCAGCACTAGGGGGAGTTTGATTACCTGATGTAGCTAATCTATTACATTCATCAGTTTTTCTTCCTTTTCCTAAACTTGACCCTTTATTTAGTCTTTTCCTGATCCAGCTTGACATGGCTGTTTAGAATGATCACTTATTGGTGGACCACATTAAAGTGTACTAGTGTCAAAAATGTATTCATATGAGGTAGCAGAGTGATGCCTGAGAGGACCACTCTGGAGCCAGCGGTGTCATTACCAGTTTGGTTTTCCTCTTTCTTCTGTGTGTGTGATATTGAGCACATTTCTTAAAACATTTGTCCCACCGTTTTCTTACTTCTACATGAAACACACATGTGTATTTTCTGTATCATGTGTACAATACATATATAATAGAACAGAACTGACCAATTGAATATAACTCATTAAGAACTATAAAGTGAGCCACATGCAATTTAATATTTAATCACTTTGAAAGAGTAAAACAAACAGGTAAAATTAATGAAAAATCTATTCACTTAATAAATTTCATATATTTTGCTGCTAATAATTACATAATATATTAATAATATATTCAAAATATTTAATATATAGTGCATTAATTTTTTGGACATTTTAATATGTAAAAATGACCCAAAAAACAAGTAAATATTTTGCATTTATAGTACATCTAAATTTGGACTGATCAAATTTCAAAAAATCAGTAGTCAAACATGGCTGGTGTTTCCCTTAACAGACTAATTTGGGCGTTCTTCTAATTTACATACATTCAAACAAGTGGCTTAATGAACCTTTGATCTCTAGTATTTTCTGCTAAATAAAGTGTTTTTAAAACATGTGGAATGCTCATACATACAGGCAATAAATGTTCTTATATGTTCACACACATTTGCTCCTTCAGGTTAAATTGTATATTTATAAATAATTACATAATTTCTCAGATATGTTTATGTTAGTTACATTTTTCATCACAACAATAAATTCATTTACTTCTTTACAACCTAATTAGATGTTGTGCAAAAATACAGTTGTTTCTGTGAAGATTTGGTTAAACATTTTCAAAAGGAATAATAAATTAAAAAAAACTTTTTTTATTTGAATTAAATACAGAAAGCAATATTAAAAGACTGAAAAATAACTATAAAAAGTGAGAGGAATTCTTCATTCTGACCCTTTCAAAATTTTTCTAAGTCTATAAAGTAAATGAACCTGTATATCATAGAATGATCTTGTGAGTGTATTTAAAGAAAAATGATAAAATAAAATGCAAGGATCTATAACAAGAAATACTCAATTTCTATCCACCCTCATAGTCTGTCCCCCCAAGACAGATTCTGTCATTTTAATGATTTTCATTGCAAGCAACATTTTTTAGACAGCCATATTTTTTCTGCTAGAAGACACATGAAGGCAAGTTGTCACTTCTGTTTGTATTCTCAATGGTAAATGATGATTAGCTAGAAGTAGATGCTCAATAAATGTTTGTTGGCAGATTGACTGAATCATCCTTTCCATATGTCACCTCCCACCATGCAATCCTATTGGTTTTTAAGTTTATGCCTTGTTGTCATATGTTTTAGAACATGATATTTTTTTTATAACAGAGTGAATTTTGTGAACTTTTCTCTCAGGAACACATTATTGTATTTACCTAGGAAAAAAAAAAACCTCATAGAATTTTCAGGAAATTTAGACTTGATATTCTTCTAGAACAGGCTGTGTAAGTAAAGTGGAAGAATAAATAAAATTAAGTCTTTCTCATCCTGAGGTCAGATGATTTTCATATACTTCTGGGACCTATGAACTAATACCAACATATCTCCTGTGGATTTACTATCTGTTCATCAAAATACTAAATTACCTTTTTTCTAACCTTCATTGTAACATACATTGCCTATGCTATACAAATAAGCCAACTTGGAAATTCCCTAAAATTAGGCATACAAATGGTAAATATGTCGATTGTTGTTGAATTCATACTTATTACTATTAATTATTAATTATTATTATTATTATTATTATTATTATTATTATTATTGTATGTTGACCCCAATGGATCAAATTCTCCATTCCAAAGTTATTTCTCTCCAAAAAAAAACCTTTGTATTAAAAATATTTTATTTATTATTTCAACCATCCACTCCAGTGATCAACAGATATTTATTCCTGCCTATGACCTATACCCAAAAACAAAGACAGACTTTTCTTATTAAGAGATACGTGAAGTATGATTTTCTTTCTTTTTTTTTTTAGTATTATTTTATTTATTTATGCACATAAGAACTGGAGTATAGGCCAGAGGTACAAGGAAATGAGAGGATTCATCAGAGACAAGAATGGGGAGCAGAACAGGCAGATTGACTGAAATGCACTACTGAGCAGAGCAGCAGGTGAGACAGGAGAGGTCTGCTGTACCATGGGGGTCAGCTCCCTGTCTGGGGGGTTGAACTCAAGCTGCAGAGCCTGGCAATAGCTTGATAGTGCTAAGGCTTAACCCTTGTGCCATTAGGGAGGCCCTGAGGTACAATTCTCAAGGCTGTGTAGGTGTTAATTCAGAAGAGGAAGTGGGAGTGGACTGAAAATCATATATGTATTAGGGGGTGAGGAAGATTCTCTAGGGAGATGCCATGCTTAAAGAATTGAAGCTCCGGTTGTGAGAGTACAGGGTAAATTATAGTGTGTCTGCTCAACATACTTAAGGTTCCTAAACTCAGATCCTAGAGACAAAACTATGTTTGTTTACATGAACCCAGACATGACAGAATATCTGTCATAGAATAGGATCTTAATTTTCAGTTGTTAAATAAGCTAATAATATGTGATAAATTGAAATTTATTTTCAAGTTTATAGCTTAATATTTCAAATAATTTTTGATAATAGTGCCTCTGAAAATTATTTTATCATTTTTTTTAGAATCACTAATAAGAGGTGTGTGATGCACCCTTGATGATCTTTACAAAATTGTAAAAGTATAACTGCAGCAACTCTACTGTCTCCAGACACAAAGGAAATAGATAGAGAAGCCCTTTGAGTGTTTTTCAGCTATTTCTTACACAAAACTATATTTCTAAGGAACTCAATGCCTGCGTAATTATTATGATGGAGACATATTTGCATTCTAACTGAGGCCTTCAATTATAAATCCAGATGAGACCAGTAGAGGTTCAAGAAAATGTTAGCTAGAGAGACAGTATTTGTCTCAAAAATGACGGCTTTCTTAACCCCTACGAGAAGGCCTCCCTGGTGGTCTAGAGGTTTAGTCTCAGCACTACCAGCACAATGGCCTGAGTTCCATACCTACCAGAGAGCTACACTATATGATGCAGCACACCTCCCTCACCTGTCTTGCCTATGCCTTCCCTCAGCAGTGTATTTCAGTAGATCTGCCTGTTCTGCTCCTCTCTGTTTCTGGTGAATCTCCTTGCCCCCCCCTTCTCTCTGGCCTATACCCCAGTTCTACACAAAAATAAAGTGTTCTCAGCTTTTTACTGTAGCACATACCTGATCTCTAACCATTTTTGTGAGCTCCAATTTATATTGACTTAAAAAAATTAAAGTTAGTCATACAATGCCTACTAGGTATACTTATTCTTTGGGTTCTCGAGAAATTCTGTTATGTAATGGGATGTAATAGACCATCACAAAGAGTCATGTTCTCAGCTTTTTATTGTAGCACTTAACTAATCTCTAACCATTTACTAATTTTTGTGAGCCCCAATTTATATGCATGTAACATACAGTCAAAATACAAAGCACTTGCAAAAAAAAAGTTCAAAAATGCTTAAAATAATTTTCTTTTGCAAATATTACACATTCAGAGAATCATTTCCATTCTCCCACTTTTATTTCTTGTTTCATGCTTGTTTTGGGACTTATATGACTAGCATTCTAAAAAGCAGAGGGAAGTGGCCCTCCCTGGTGGCGCAGCGGGTTAAAGCACAGCACTGAGAAGCTAAAGCCGCTTCCTCATGAGTTCGATCCCCGCCTGCCCCAGAGGTGACCACATGGCGCGGCAGACCTCCCCTGACCCGCCCGCTGCTCCCCTCAGCAGTGTACTTCATCCATCTGCCTGTTCTGCTCCCCACTCTGTCTCTGGTGAATCCTCTCGCCGCCCCTGAGCCTCTGGCCTGTACCCCAGTTCTGTCTGCACAAATAAATAAATCTTTAAAAAAAAAAAGAGAGAGAAAGAAATCAGTGAATTTTAAAAAAAAAAAAAAAGCAGAGGGAAGCAAATATTCCTAAAATTCAAATCATATTAATTTTATTTCATAACAACAAATAAATATTATTCTTAGTCAAACACTTTAAAGGGTCATAAAAATTGTACTGCATTTGTTGAGAAACTTTATCCTGTTGACTCCCTGCTACCACTTAAGATCACTATACTTGACTGTTCATTTGACCAAAGATTGAAGGTTGTTGTGAAAATTTACCTGGTTTGTACTTATTTTGTTCTCTCAGGGAAAATAAGGGACTCTAAAAATAATATTCACACAAGGTGATCAGGCAATAAACTAGAATTTTCTTTTCTGTAAATTATAGTGTAAGTTATATTCTATTACATTTCTATATTGATAGCAATGTCTCTGAACTATGCCTGGTATTTTTGCTTTGTCTTATATGTCTTTACTATTCCTCTCTCATGCCATGCTTTCTATGGAGCTTCTGGCAGGAAAAAACTGAGTCACTTTTATTAGATCCTATAGATCTTTGTTGTGTGATTGCCCTAGTAAAAATATACTTATTTTCTTAGGTGATGCCTCTTGATACACACACACACAC
>NW_004567117.1:17418359-17435664 GCF_000260355.1 Condylura cristata
AGAGAGAGGATTCACCAGAGACAGAGTGGGGAGCAGAACAGGCAGATTAACAAAGTACACTGCTGAGGGGAGCAGCGGGCGGGTCAGGAGAGATCTGCTGTGCCATATGGGTCACCTTCCTGGCCCAGGTTTGAACTTATGCTGAAGCAGCTGTTGCTAGCTTCATAGTGCTGTGCTTCAACCTGTTGTACCAGCAGGCAGTGCTTTCATACCTTTTGATGCATCTACTTAGTTATCAGTAATTCATTCATTATTCTGTAATAGGAAAATCTTTCCTCTTCTCTAACAGAAATACGGTTGAATTTATCTTTTCACTATTTTAACATGAAACCTATCTAATACTTTCAAATGAGAGCACTGTTTTTTTTTTAATTTAGAATAATTTAGTCACAACTTCATTGTCTTTCAGAGCATCAAAAGTTCCTAAATAGAATCAAATAGAAAGAGGGATACTCTATATACAATAAAAACACAAAACAGTATTAGATATCCAGGTTTATATTTTGGATTCAGCATACATGATTTTGTTCAATATCATTTGACTTCAACCAACTTCCCAATCAAAAATGCATTTAAATTTACCCATTTTCAACAACTATGGCTTGGCTTATTGGAGATATATCAGGGAGCTGGTAGAGAATGTTTCAACCAGGGGTAATTGAATGGATTTTACTTCAAAAGGAAATTAAAGTGAGACCAAGCCTTAGGGAAAAGGAGTATCATAAAACAGATGACAGGACTGGACTAGATACTAGACAGTAGACAGTAGATGTGTTAAAAATGAATGAAGAAATTATTAAAATAATCCCAGATAAGCTTATTAATATAAAGTAAAAGGACACATTTCCTGTCTTGAAGTACTAAAAAAAAGTTCATTTTGTTCTTCACAATGTGTTTCCAAGTAAAAAAGTAGATGACTCTGCTGTTTTTATTAAGCCAGGTATGATATATTCCAGTCTTGTTTAGTTATATGCTATTCTTAGCTTTTGCCCTAATGTCACATAGCACTTTTTTTTTTTTACTTGAGAATTTCAACATCATTGTTCAAGTGTTCCTTTCTGTCATACATGTCTGAGGATTTCAACCATTGTCTTAATTATTGTTGTGGTATAATAGGGTATAATGTCTAATCAATCTTCACTATTACTCATACCTAAACAATCCTCCCTTCATATACAAAAGGGAAGAAATAATAGAGCCACTTTGCATAATGCTTTAATGTAGCCATGCTGAGCGACATGATTCACAGATAATCAACTTTGTTAAAGATAATAGTGCACCAATTTATAACAGTACTGCATTCATTGTTTGTGGGAGGAGGGGGAGGAAAGGGAAGCAGATGTTTCCAGGGAATTTAGAGGATTTAAGCAACAAAACAAAAAGATAATCATTCTGAAAGTAGTCTTTAAAAACAATTTTGAGTGGAAATATTTATTCAGACAAAAGGCAACTCAAAAGGTTCAATACAGAAAGTCAGTAAAGCACCCTGGGCTTGCTTGTCTGCCTCTGTACCTTGGCTGTGGTCAGCTTCTGCTGTCTCTGGGAGCCCTTAGTGTTGTATAGAATATAGTTTGAAAACCACTAAACTACTAAATAAAATGATGACATTATTGGATAAGACCAGACCTAGCTATAACCTCTACTTAGAGGGAAAAAAAAAAAGTTGTCTAAGAAAAACATCAGAACAAAATAGAGAATGCATGTAAAGTGGGGTGTGAAAACGTGGATCCTGCCTGGAGTCTCCTATGCAGAATATCCATGATCCTGCACAATTTTGCAAAGCCCTCCCTATCCAGTTTTTAATATATGGCATTTGAGGGATATGTTTTCCTCAAAGGGGTATTATGAGAAAAAATAAATTAATGTATGTCAAAAATCCTTCACATCTTAAAAAAGGCACAAAACCATAAATGCAAGGCAATATTCTAAGTTTTAGAAAAAAAAAAAAAAACTATGTTAAATAGTTATCCAGAAATACGGTATCTATTTGGATTCTAAAGACCGCTGAGATCTACTAGAGCAGAGAGCAGAAGCTTTTTTTGGTAAAGGGACAGAAAATAGATATTTTAGATTTTAGCTCACATTATAGCTCAAAAAACAACTACAGGGCCCTCCCTGGTGGTTCAGTGGGTTAAAGCATAGCACAATGAAGGTATCCACAGCCACTGCAGCGTTGGGTCGATCCCCAGCCAGGGAGGTGACCCACATGGGTTTGTAGACCTCTCCTGACCTGCCTTCTGCTCCCCTCAGCAGTGTATTTCTCTCTGTCTGCCTGTTCTGCTCCTCACCCTCTCTCTGATGAATCCTTTCAGCCCTCACCCCCCTTTCCTCTGGCCTGTGTCCCAGTTCTTGTATGCATAAATAAAAATAAATTCTTAAATAAAAAAAAAAAAACATAGAAACTATATACATGTGGGAGTGCTTGTGGTTACAGGGAAGCTTTATTTGTAAAAATAAGCAGCTGGATTAGTTTGCTTCATGTCATAGTGTGCAAAACTACACCCTTCTACCTTGCTGTGTGGTAGATCATCAGCAGCAGAATTTTCTGGGAGTACCACTACTATCAATACATAAATTGGGGGGCCCAGAGCAACATAAAAATGAGGGCCCCTTCTTACTAAATTACTAAGAATTGTAACATTCTGAGCAGATTATTAAATCATCTGAGAAATGTTTGCTAATTATTACACTCACTTACTTGTGAACAAGCTATGTTTGGGAAATTGTAAAAAATGTAGAACTTCAGGCCCTCTCTGGTGGCGCAGCGGGTTAAAACACAGCACTGAGAATCTAAAGCCGCTTCCACATGAGTTCGATTCCCGCCTGCCCCGGAGGTGACCACATGGCGTGGCAGACCTCTCCTGACCCGCCCGCTGCTCCCCTCAGCAGTGTACTTCGTCAATCTGCCTGTTCTGCTCCCTGTTCTGTCTCTGGTGAAGCCTCTCACCGCCCCTGAGCCTTGGGCCTGTACCCCAGTTCTGTATGCACAAATAAAAAAAAAATGTATAACTTCAGTACCTACACCCTACTTACTGATTCATAATCTGCATGACAATAAGATCCCTAGATAATTCATTTATACATGTGTTTTGAGAAGTCCTAATAGACTAAGATGACTTTATATCTATTTCTGGCCAGGAATTTTCTAGCAGCCCAATTACTTATGTCTATGAGAAACTTTGAAAATGATTACATAACTTTCTACAGAATAATTGAAAAAATAATATCATCAACATTTTTTTTCTAAGTGACATTCTAATTAAATGATTTAAAGTTTATCCTCATTTCCTTCTGTCACTCACTGCATCTAATTGGTTTCTGAGTGCTAGTGCTGGTCATTCAGTCTCAAGTAATTTCTTTATTATGCCATACCTCTTCAGAGAATGGAGGAGTCAAGAATTTTGATATCGAATTGGGTTGCCTGGCTTTGCTTGTTGGTGCCATCTCTTACCAGCTGTTTATTCTTGGACAGGTTACTTAATTTTAATTCTTTCTATTAAAAGAGGTTAATAGCTCATATATTAGGGTGAGGATTAAATGAGTTTTTATGTGTTAACCACTTAATTAGTGACTGACTTATAGACAACATTTATGAAGTAATAGATAATATTATCTACCAATTTCCATAGCTTTTATAATCCCTCTGGATTTCATAATCAATTTTCTGAGCTCTTGCAACATTAACTCTTCTTAGTGCCACATGTTAAGGATTAGCTGCACAGAGATTGTGAAGAAAGAATTAGTCATATCGCCAGTACAAGAATGACAAGAGGGTATTTTGTAAGTGCAATATGAGAGCGAAATAATGGCCCCAAGCATGAAATTAACATATAATGATCAAGTCCAAATAATCAAGTGTAATATTCAGTTGAGTTCAGGGGGCCCTTATGATTTTTTTAAGCATTTATTTGGGGCTCTCCCTGGTGGCACAACAGGTTAGGAGGCAGCACTGCAAGCTAGTGGCAGCTGCTTAGTGTGAGTTCGATCCCCGCCCCGGAGGTGACCCACACGGCACAGTGGAGCTCTCCTGTCTGGCCCGCTGCACCCCTCAGTAGTGTACTACTTTATTGATCTGCCTGTTCTGCTTCCCTCTCTGTCTCTGGTGAAGCCTCTAACTACCCCTGCACTTCTCAGGTACTAAAAATGTATTTATTCATGTATACAGAATTGTGGTACAGGCCAGAGGTGCAGGGGCGGTGAGAGAATTCACCAGAGACAGAGTGGGGAGCCAAACAGGCAGACAGGTGAAGTATTCCACTGAGGGGAACAGTGATCTGCCACGCCATGTGGATCACATCTGGGTCGGGTTTTCGAACTCACACTGAGGTGGCTGCTGCTAGTTTGCAGTGCTGCCTCCTAACCTGTTGCACACCAGGGAGGGACCAAGCCCTTATGATTCAAGGCAAAAAAGGTCTGGGTAAAGAATCAGAGTTTATAGCCCTTGAGCCAAATTTAGCATACTGTCTCCTTTTATAAAATTTTAAAGAAACCTACTCATGCATGTTCTTTCTCATATTGTCAGTGCCTTATTTTGCCTCACCACGCAGAGTGAGTAGTTGTGCTAAAGACCACGTGACCCAGAAAACCAAAATATTTGGTTTTAATTTCTTTCCCTTTACTTGTTGACAACAAAAAATTACTAACCCCCAAGTATTAAAGGATGCCAGGCAGAATTTGATCATTGAAAGAATCTTCAAAGTTGACTGAGAATAATATGTTTGGAGAGCAAGTCATCTGGTGAAGATTTAGGCCTGGGGGTAGGAGTGGGCACAGAGCCAGAGAGGCCTTCCTTCTGGAAGTAAACTACCTCATGGAAGTTTATCTTCCTTGCTGAATCATTTGGGGGCTCAACATTCTAAAAAAAAGAGCTATAATACTTTTAAAACAGTTTTTTCTAGCAAGTTGAATGATACTGCAGTCTGAGTCAATTCGTTTAATTGCAAGTATGTAGATTTAAGGAAACTGGAAGAAAGTGGTGTTAATCCACTGGTCCAATGATTGTCATCCTAAAAGATACAACCATACTATAAGATAAAAATTCGTTAATATGGCATATAAATTTGTCTCTGGAAAGTCAAATAAAATCAGCATTCCCTAGACACCTCTGTATTCTTGGCTTTGACTATAAAAATATCCCTTTAGACACAACTTTTGCAGATGTTTTTCTTATAACCTGAAAATTCTCTCCCTGCCCTTCCCCACCATATAGCAGGTTGCAATTCATCCTATTAAAAGCCAACTCACACACCATCTGTTCTGGAAATCCTTTCACTAGTCTTGCAGGCGTAATTAGTTATTTATTTCACTGCAAATGGAGAAGATCATGTTAAAACCCAGGGAGTCAGTGGACACATGAAGCAGAAAGCCAGCACAGCAGCAGGACTTCATCTAGGAGTGATGTCTTTCACATGTATCAAGCCAAAGTAACAAAGATTCCCTCTGATACTGGTAGGAGTAAAAAGCAGACACTCTTCTGCTCTTGGGCTTCAACCATAATTGGATAAACTGGTGTAGTAGCTGTTCTTCCCTGAGCAAAAATATTTGACAACCTGGGACTTCCCAGAACTTGATAACAGAGAAAGCCACCTGGCACTCTTTGCAGTGGTGTTGGAAGTTAGCAAAGTGCCCTCAAAATAATGTGAAGAAATTCCACTCTGTGAAATAGATATTTAACATGAGAATGAGGAGCAAGTACATTACTTTGGAGATGTTTTCCTAACATAGTAAAGTTTAGATAATAGGTGTATAGTTCCCACTCTCTATGGTCATCACTAAAGCTATCAAACCATTTTTGTGAAAGAAGGTTCCTGATTCAGATTATGAACAAATTACTTAGCATGAACCAGGATGATATAATATTCAGTGGGCAATGAAAAATGCTGACTATTTCCTTATGTAGAGAACCCTTAACTCAATCTCTAGTAGTTTGTTTTGTACCATCTCTGTGGTGTACTTTGCCGTCTTTTCTAAATGATTTTGTTCTATTATATAAAAATAAAAATTAGAAAAAAAAATTCCTTCCTCCCTTCAACCCTCCCTCCCTCTTTCCTTCCCTTTATTTCTTTCATCCTTTCTATTGTGAATGGTTTCTGGTGGAAAAAAGAATTTCCATTCCTCCATTTCCTTTCTCTATGTATTCAGACTAACATGTATCCAAAATAGAGCCTCAGAAAATGATGAATAGGGACAAAAGATCATAATGATTTTTTTTTTTGCCTATTCACTTTGAAAGGACTTCTCATAAATTACATGAGCAGGACAGTTTGCCAGTTGGGAGATCACAGATTTGGATTCAAAATAAGTAGGATTCAGTTGCCTGGAGTGATTCTTATAGGCACTAATTTATCAACATGAAACAGCAGCTGATCTCTGATTGGATTCATATATATTAGCACTAGATTTGGATCATTATGGCTAACAGTATTTGGACACTATACTAGACAAAATTGACACAGATAATATACCTCTGAAACTCATGCATCAGGGCCCTCCCTGGTGGTGCAGCAGGTTAGGACATAGCACTGTCAGCCAGCCACAGTGGCTTCAATGAGAGTTCCATCCCCAGCCCTAGAGGTGACCCACATGGCACAGCAGACCTCTCCTGTCTTGCCCACTGCTCCCCTCAGCAGTGTACCTTGTCGATCTGCCTGTTCTGCTCCCCACTGTCTCTGGTGAAACCTCTCACCACCCCTGCACCTCTGGCCTGTACCCAAGCTCTGTATGCATAAATAAATAAATCTTTGGAAAAAAAAAAAAAACTACACGAGTCACATTCCTGAATTTGCAGTAAAACTAGTAGTTTATTATAATACTAAAAAGAAAATTATTTGGAAATTTTTGAAGCTTTTTTTTTCTATATGAATGAATTGTTAAGGAGATCTACACAAAATTACACAAGACATAGTGCCCTGAAAATTGCAACTAAACATGCTTTAAATTATTATAGCATGCCATTGGTTTACTTTATCATACTTGATTTTAGAGCACAGGTTCAGACCACCTATATTTGTGTATTGGTTATTGATACACCCGCCCACCACCAAAGTGCCCATTTACCCTTCCCATTCAGTTTGAGGCACCTTCTTGACTCTGTTCCCATCCCCATTCTCCTTCTGTAGCCTCAGTTCTGCAGTCATTTTTCTAAGATTTGTTTTGTTTAATTTTGCCAGGTCCTTTAATCTGTTTCCTGTATTCCATATATGGATGCAAGCATCCGATATTTGTCTTTCTCCTTCTATTTCATTTAGCATATTTAATCTTATCATTTTTATGCTCAAAAAAAGTATTTCCCTATAAATGCAAAGTGAAATTCAAAAAACCACTATGGCTTCTAATATATGATTCACTTGCAACTTTTCATCTGATTCCGGAAGTCTTTTACTTACACGGGGTGTCTCCATTGTCCTGAATCCTTATAACTTCTAAAACTTGTCAGGTAACTCTCTTAGGAATTACTTTGCACTCACTTTATCTGCCTAGAACTCTTCCCCTTCAAATGACCAGATAGCTTGGCCCCTCACACATACCACCTTCACCTCAAACATAAGACTTCATTTAAAAAGATATATCCTTTATATCCTTTTCTAAAATATAGAATGATTCAACATTCTCTTTCACACTTTATTTTTCTTCAGAGTATTTATAATAGATTGAATCTTAATTGATTGTTCATCTGTCTTCTCTCACTAAAAAGTAATTCTGTGAGAGGAATGAAAATTTTTGCCTTTCGATCTAGTGTCTAGAAGAGTGTTATATAAGAAGTGCTCAATAAATTTTTTGATTAAAGTAAAGAAAACATTTTTAAAAATTACAGGAAATGTAAATTGTTGATTTACCCAAATAGTTGAATTTTATTTAGTCTACAATTCCTTTTATCTTTAATTTTTAGTTCATTTTTGATCAACTAGAAAATATATTTAAGAATTCAATTAATTGGGTGCCTAATATTCACAGGACACTAGGCTGGAATTGGTGGATATAAATTTAAAAGGGTGTCCTCATTTTAAATGGAATTATGCATGAATACCAATAATATACCATAATCAAGTATGATGAAGGCCATATGAACAATATAGGTGGTGCTTACTTCCTTAAATTATTATATCCATCACTTATAAAATAGATAAAACAATGCATCTTTTTCATTTTTCTATGCTGATATTGTATGTGTTACTGTGCATAAAAGATTGAACAACTCATAGTGAACTCAATTACTTATTTTAATTATTATTCTTAGCAGCATAATAAAGGGAAGGAGTGATTAGTTTTTGAACAATATCTGTGAAGTCATTATGAAGTAGCTAGCATTGAATTGCACTTAAAAGTAATCATATTTGACAGTATAGGCAATAGCAGAGGGTAAAGTATGTTATAGTAACAAAAATGTCCCCGTCTCAGTAGCTCAAAATAATGAAGATGAGTATCTTATACAGTCTGCATTTCTAATGCAGGTCAGCAGTGCGAAGAGATTGTCTCCGGTCATCATGATCTGCAGGGATCAGACAAAGGCTTTATTTTGACCTACTCTTGATCTATGCAGCAGTAGGAGTGGAATTCATTGAATTTTCATTGAATTCATTGAAATTTTCTAGGCAGAAATGACGCAGTTCACTTTCACTCACATGTTGGAGGCCGTGTGAAATGGCATGGCTGGCTATAACTTGATGGAAAGCAATCATACCTTGTGTATGAAAGTTAAAGAGCTGGAAATATCTGGTGAAAGCACTGCTGGTTCCCACAGATAAACAAGGACAGTAGGCGGATTTGTTTCATAATTAGGATAATTTAGACAATCATAAAGTGTTAGGTCCTGATTTTTCTGTTCAATCTGGGAAAAAGACCTATGAGAATCTATCATCTCCCAATATATGGCAGAATATACAAACTACGTTATCCTCTTCCACAAAGGCTGGAAAATGTGGAATATAATTTTTTAAGAGATAGTTTAAAATGAATGTCTGACCTGGCAATAAGAAAGACTAGTCCTCAGAGGCTAAAAACAAATAGAAAGCATAAATCCACAGTAATGAGTGAAATAAAGTCCTTGGCTTCTCTGAGAAAATTTGTATATCCCTTAATATAGAGCTTTGATTTTAATAACACATACGTGCCCAGAGTCAACAAAAAGTGAAAGATCAGACCAGGGATCAAACATAAAGCTGTGATTCAAGGGTAACAATCTCTGAAAGAGTGAGCCTATTAAATAGAAAGCAATCATTTGCAAAGATAGAATGTTTGACAGCTTTGCTAATTTAGTTTAGGGTTTTAAAACCCTTAACTACATATATGGTTAAGATATAGGTAGCTAGGTGCATGGATAGAGATATATAAATATTATATATATATATATGTACATATATATGTACATATATATAATATATATTTATGAATCTATATTATATATATGTACATATATATGTACATATATATAATATATAGATTCATCTATACTACCTATTTTATATATTTAGACATGTTTTAGATATATCTATAGATCTATATCTGTATATAACCTTATAAATCTGGTGCTCATTTGGCTTTGTAGTTTAATTTCACATCTATATCCTCTTTCAGCCTGAGGAGAAATAATAAAAGTTAAAAGTCATCTTATATTGTCAATGTTATAGGTACCAAGTAGAAATGAATGCAAATCCAAACTTCAATCTTGGGCACAAGGGCTTAAAAGATGAGGCAAAGATGTAAACTACATTAGACTCAGAATATTAGTTAACTATATGGGGTTCATATTCACAGCATAATGTATTTAGAGAAGGGAAGAGATAGTAAATATAAATAAGTGTTTTCTCTTGGTTGAATATATCCCTTCAAAATTCACATGTTGAAGTTTTAACCCATAGTACTTTACAATAGAACTTATTTGGAAATAGAAGAAATTAATATGCAATGATACTGGAGTAGTGTGGATCTTTAGTCCAGCATGACTTGTGTTTTTAAAAAAAGGGAATATTTTCACACAGGTATGACATAGAAAGACATTTAAAGATGAAGTTAGGGATGAGTTCATGTGTCTACAAGCTATAAAATGTTGGACGGGAAATGAGCAGAAATCTAGGGCAGAGGTATGGAACAAATTCTCCTTTACCCCTCGGAGGAATCAACCCTGTGGACAAATCAATCTCAGCATTCTAGGCTTCAAAAGGAAAAATAAAAAGGAAAACTTCAAAATATATTATCCTTAGGTAATATAGTTCTGTGGTTTAAGTGACCCAATTTGTTACATCCCTAATAAATTAATGCATAGTTTGGTTAAGAGTTTGAAAAAATTGGAATAAACCAAAGAGGAGGTCAATTTAAAAAGAGAAAAACTTACCAAAGATGAAACCCAAGAGTCCAAGTACAGCATTATAGAAAATATCAGCACTGGTTAAATATTTCAAAATTACTTGGAAACTGAGACTTAATCCTTTGATTTAATGAAATTAAGACATCCAGTATTTGTCTTTCTCTTTATGATTTATTTCATTTAGTATTATCCCCTCTAACTCCATACAAGCTTTCCAAATGGCATGAGCACATCTGTAACAAGATCCATTTTTAATTTTTCATTAAGGTAACACTGATTTACAAAAGTCTGTATGATTTAGGGAATAGGTTCAAACCTCCACTGACATAAGTTGCCACACCACACCTGGAACTAAAGCACCCGTGACCCTTTTCCTATAGATAATTAGGCCCCCAATAACCTTTTTTTTCCTACTCTAAATATCCCTCCACCTCTAGCAGTCTCAGTTCTGCAGATATACTTTTTCTTTTTCTTTCTTTCTTTATTATTATTATTTTTATTTTACAAAAGTTTATTGCAGATATATTTTTAATATTTATTTTGGTTTAGTTTTATCAGTTCCTTTTGTTTACTTCTCTATATTCTGCATTTGAGTGAAATCATCCAGTATTTTCCTTTCTCTTTATGACTTATTTCATTTAACATTAACCATGTTAGTTCCAAACAAGCTTTCCAAGTGGCATGTGCTCACCTTTTTATAGCTAAGTAGTATTCTACCCTACATTTTCTAATCAGCATCTTTTTTTATGGAGTACTTCAACTACTTTCATAACTTAGATATTACAAATAGTGCTGGAATGAGCCAACCTTTATTTTTTCATGCTTTTGGTAGATTCTAGAAGTGGAATTGATGGCTCATAGGGTAGATCACCATACTATTTTCTCTAAGGGTTGGATTAGTGTACCTTCCCACCAACAATCTAAGAGTTTTCCTTTTTAGATATATCCTCACCAACATTTGTTGTTTCTGGACTTTTTGAGATAAGCCATTTCCACAGGTGTGAGATGGCGTATCATTATGGTTTTGATTTGCATTTCCCTGATAATAAATAATGAACAATTTTTCATGTGCCTATTTTTCATTTTTGTGGCTTCTTCATATAAGTTTCTGTTTAGGTCACCTGCCCATTTATTTATTTATTTGTTTTCATTTTGTTGAATTACATGAAGATTTGTGTGTGTGTGTGTGTGTGTGTGTATAGATCTTGGGTATTTGCAACTTGTCAACTTTCAAACATTTCTCCTTTCTGCCTTTTGTATAAAGAAGAATAAATAAAGCAATAATCTTTTCGGTGTCCCCTGTGGTGTGATTTATGCTGACCTCCAATGTTAAAAGGATTTTAATAATTTCACCACAAGCCATAGGACTCTGGATGCAGGGCCAGTGTGGTTGACTTTTAGATTATTCTCCCAGGAATAAAGCAAGGAACCATCCCTAATGCCATCTTTGACTGAATGACAAAATGACTCTTTATATAGTCACTTAAGATAAACACTCATTGAATGACAGTTAAGAAGGAATGAGAATAATGGCTTTGAAGTTATAGCACAGCAGAAAAGTAATATAGTAACTGCAGATTGAAATGGAATTAGATGTAGTTTCTTATCATGAAAAATAAAATGAATGTATTTATGTATTCATATAAATAATCTTAAAGAGAAGGATATCTTGATTTTTCAGTTGTGGGACTTTAATAATGGCAAAGATCCAAAAAGAGAGAATCTAGTACAGAAATTGGGTGGGCTGCCTTAACATAACTTATAAAAGAAAAAGACAGTATAAAGCAGGTGTCCAACACAGGATCTAAGCTTTCTAGAATAAATCAGATGGTGTCAAAATTTCAAGAGCAAATTAAAGTTGTGAAAATGCAATGAAGATATTAAATAGGATTGAGAGATGTAAATTGCAAGCCAACAAGGGTCCATTCACTATGAGAGGAGAGGTCGTGGATGCATTGTGTGGGTGTTGAGGACAATTATTAATTTTCTTGCCCCTATTTATCTTTTTTTTTTTTCAATATGGCTTTTTCATGATGCCTAGGTGAAGAGAAAGAGACCACTAGTGCAACAACTTGTGGCTGTGATGAGATAGGAATAGCTGGGGAACCAATTTAGAATACATTTCAGAACAATTTCATTTTCCAACAGTGATTCTAGTAGACTTCCTTTGATAAGAGTCTTCCCAGAAAGAATACCAAATAAATCTTCTTCATTTTTCCTTTAATTGTAGCAGATTAATTGTAAAGAAATCACCACATAATAAGGTCCATCTGTTATAATGATGAAAATATTAGACAAATATTATAAATCCATTTTATAATAGTAACAAAAATAGTAACTAGCAATCTTACTGAAAATTGCAGTTACCAATGCAATTTATTTATTGCATCTTCTCTGCGATTATTTCTGTCATTTATAAAAAAACAAGTTTCAAAAATATTATCTTGAGTAACTTGTGACAATCACTCTGTATCTCTTAATCTCTGCCTGACCATTGAGGTTTTAGAGTTTCTAGTAGTTTATCAGCAATAGTTTGTTTCTTGCTTGCTTATTTACCTTAGTAATTTTTTGAAGTTCCCAAAAATGTGGATCTAGCAAATTTTACACATGGATGCTTTCTCTCATATGTGTTTATGCACATATATGAGAAAAATTACTGGAAATAACTTGCATAAGGCATTAATCATTGATATTAATAAAATATAATTCTATGGTACACACTTGTGAAGGTTTCAAAACAAATATCACAATTGTAAAAGCAAAATTTTTTTCTTCCTTCATAAAATTGACTATAGTTCACATTTTTATTTCCATGTTACTATATTATATGTCATAGTTTAGTCAGGGATTTAGTTTAGATATGTTGGTTGATAAAATTTAATGCAGAAAAATAGATTATTACAAAGCTATTGGAAGGGTTGGGTGAGCTGAAGGGCAGAACACTGCTGGCATTGAAGTAATCAGAGGGTCCAAAATGTCTGTGAACTTTGCTGTCAGCTGAGCTGGGGAAAGTGATTTGTAGAGATTCTGGGTGCCTCTGATTTACTGGTGGTTATGTAAAGATCAGCTACTACTGGAAGAAAAAAAAAAATGACTTCTTCTTTCTATCTACCGACGATCATAGACATTTCTCTTATTAAAATCTAAACTTGGATAATGCAAAATATCATAAAAAAAAGCTCTGATTCTGTTCTACCTCTTAGCTTCCTGGTATCGAATAAATTTTTTTAAAAAGATTTATTTATTCATACAGTACTGGGGTACAGGCCAGAGATGTGGAGGGTGAGAGGATTCACCAGAGACAGAGCGGGGAGCAGAACATACAGATCGACGAAGTACACTGTTGAGAGGAGCAGCGGGCGGGTCAGGAGAGGGCTGTGACATGTGGTGACCTCCCGGGCAGGCGGGGATCGAACTCAGGCGGAAGTGACTTTAGCTTGTTAGTGCTGTGCTTTAACCTGCTGCGCCACCAGGGAGGACCTTTTTTTTTTTTTTAATTTATATGCAAACTCCTTAAAAAATAATACCAGCACTAACATATATTCCTCTTACATAATGTTAGATATTTTATGTTCTTCTCTGGTCTAATTACATTATGTAAATGAAGTTGTGTATGACTTTACAAAAGAAAGACCACATTCTATTAGTCACTATACCTCTCTGTGTAATGATTATTACACTTTTTGTTAAGTCACAACTGTAAGTTCTGTAACAAAAGGAAACGGTTGGTAATGGAATAAAAACACACATACATCACACAAAATAATGTTGGGGAAAGGAGAGGATGAAATATAGAATGAATCAATATATACCAATGTTATAGCAATCCAGGAGTTGTTTCTCAAAGTGAAAATGACTGTGGAAGAGGGCATTGCTTTGCTTCAAATAAAAGCACCTGCATATTGTACTCTGATCATTGATAGGCACTTTTAACGTCTTTGTACTTTCTGCTTTACAAGCTCCAATTGGCTGAGTAACTTATACCTAAGTCTCCACTACTTTTGTTTTTAAGATTTACTTATTCATGCATACAGGGCTGGGGTTTAGGCCAGAGATGCAGGGGCAGTGAGAGTATTCACCAGAGATAGAGTGGGGAGCAAAACAGGCAGAAAGGGTGAAGTACACTGTTGCAGGGAGCAGCTGGTGAGACAGGAGAGGTCTGCTGCGCCATGTAGGTCACCTCCCAGACTGGGGATCAAACTCACACTGAAGCAGATGTGGCGAGCTTGCAATGTCATGTCCTAACCTGTTTCCGTAGGGAGGGCCCATGTCTCCACTACTTACAAAACATTTGCTTACACTGATGCTCACTTAAACCATATGACTTTAAACTGCTCAATAAATGGTTAGGAGAGGTATGCTCAAGTATTGTACATCTTCCTTAGCCCCCTCCACCGCCCCCCAGCATATTGTCTGTTAGGGTTTAGGGCAGTTTGTAGTAATTTGTCTTTCATTTTTAAAGGACATCAACAACTTTCAGATAACTTAGTGGTAGCCTGCCTCTGAATTACCAAATTTATGAGAAGCATGTTTTTTACAGAGGTATTTCCTACATCCCCTCTGATGAGGTCAGCATGTAAATTACACATTCTGTTTCATCAGATCCCTGAATTTCTGTTTCTTTCTCTGGCATGACATATTCAAAATTCCTTTGTACATAAATATTTCAATCATCTTCTGATGTAAACATATTAACTGCAATTGTTTTGATTTATATGTCCTTTCTACCCAAAATAAGGTGTGAAAACTAGGATTTGACTTTTTTCTGAAGGTGTACACTTATGTCTGGTGGAAATGGGCCTTAATGAGAATCAGCAACCCTTTGATTGTTGATGTTGCTGGTAAGGAAGACACAATGAGATCTAGAGGTCCAAAGTACTCATAATTATCAGAATTCACCAGATATCACTATTCTAAATTTATGTTCCACATTTTCCCACATTCAATGTGTTGTTTGTCAATAGAGTCTGACTCTCTTAAATTAAATGAAATTTTGGATCCCTAAATGATTAACTTTGGTCTTATTTTCAATACTGACCTTGAGCTTATAGGATATTAGGGAGTCTTTAGAAGTGAAAATACAATCATTCTGTGTTCTAGTGGCTCAAGCCCCAAATTTAAATTCCTGAGCTTATTGTTTTGGTAGGCTAATCATGCCTACCAAGTATTCATCTCAGAGACTTAATCTTAATTTTATTATTAAGTTTTATTGAAATTGTTATTGAGAGCCAAAATTTTAAGAAACTTTTTTTCTCCCAGGAAACTACAGGCATGCCAGAGTCTACCAGTACTTCATTTATTTTAGCACATGGCTCATTATTACTTTCAAATAAAACTGGGTCAGATAACAGATTTCAGTTTCCCGCCTCTAAACTATTTATGTTATAATATTCTGTAACAGTCAAGAGTCTGGTTAGGAAAAAAAAAATAATAACCTGGTAATTGCTCTAGGTATCTCAAAGGGAACAGATTTAATACAGGGAGTTCAACTCTTACATCTGAAGGACTGTCAGAAGATGTGTGAGTCTAGGGAGAAGTATCGTTGGATTTAATAGACTAATGTAGTAAAAATCTTGCAAGAAATCAGTATTAATAATCTCAGACTCAAAGACAATCAAAGCTTGAAAACCAAAGAATTTTTCAGGAAACTGTTAAGAATTGCATATATGTAACTTGTTCCCCCTTGTCCTAGAAGCTTCTGAAGTTAGTACAATGTTTCTTCTTTTCTCCTAACTTTTAAATCTCAAACCATTATTTTCACTATTGCAATATAAACTAGACCCTGCTGGTAAAGAACTTTAGAAATGCATTTGTTCTGACATTATGAAATAGGGGAATAGTTTACATGGGTAAGAATGATTATGTATATATAAGGCTTATGTAACAACTTATCATAAAACTTTTTGCCAGTGTCAGTTACATCATTTTTTATACAGCATCTTTTTTCGTTGTTTTTGACAACTACTCAATGAGTAGAATTGACATGACAAGCCTATCAAGTAATCATACTGAAATATCTCTTATGTTGACCTACTTTTCCCCATCATATTCATCGGATTCTAAATCTGTCCATCAGCATATTTCCCTAAGTTTAATATGATAACCCCCTAATTTATCTTCCTACCTCAAGCTTCCTCTTTTTTCTAATCTTTTCAAACTAAAGACAAAACAAATCTGAGTATACCACTTTGTTGCTCAAAATGTTCAAATCTTCCTCAGTGTTCTTAGGTTAAAGATTGTAAGCATGGTCCATTAAATTTCTTTTCTTTTCTTTTCTTTTAATTTTGCTTCTATCCCAGCAATTGCCACAATTTATAAGTGAATGCTCTTCATACTTCATAATTTGCTATTCATAATTATATGCAAAATGCATGTTCCTACATCAACTCTTTATTTCACAGTATCATGCTCAAGTTAGTCTACATTTTCTTCCTACCAATTACTTTTCCATGTTTGACCAACCCTACCTACATATTTAAATTTCCATCCGTATTTTTTTTAAGCATGGGACTTAATGACAGTCTGGCTCTCTCTGTGCCTGCCAGCTCTTTTTACAGAAGATATCTTTAATTACCCTACACCCTTTACCATGTTGTCAGAGATGTGAATCTGTACTTCTTTAATTCTCACTGTTACTTTCCACACATTGCTGTTTAGCTCACCAAAACAAAAACAAAGACAAAAAAAAATTCCTATCTTTGAAGTTTTCCTTCTATTTATCATTCTTTTATACTGTCATCTGCTGAGACATTTGGGCATACGATGACAGTATTTATTTATTTATTTATTTTTAAAATTTTTTTAAGATTTATTTATTTATTCATACAGAACTGGGGTACAGGCCAGAGATGCGGAGAGTGAGAGAATTCACCAGGGACAGAGAGGGGAGCAGAACAGGCAGATAGACGAAGTACACTGCTGAGGGGAGCAGCGGGCTGGTCAGGAGAGGTCTGCCACGCCATGTGGTCACCTCCGGGGCAGGCGGGAATCGAACTCATGTGG
>NW_004567117.1:17435764-17442997 GCF_000260355.1 Condylura cristata
ACACTGCTGAGGGGAGCAGCGGGCTGGTCAGGAGAGGTCTGCCACGCCATGTGGTCACCTCCGGGGCAGGCGGGAATCGAACTCATGTGGAAGCGGCTTAAACTTTTTAGTGCATTGCTTTAAACCGCTGCACCACCAGGGAGGGCCCGACAGTATTTATTTTTATTGCAAGTCCTGACAGCATCTGTAATGACTTTAAATGCCATGTGACAAGTCCACTGACACCTTGTTTTCGTAGCTGCTTCACTCCCTCAGACCCAGTTTGCTCAGTTCCCACCTATAAACAATCATTCCCATTTATCACATAATTTTATTACTTCTAATATAACAAACTCAAAAATACTAATTTCTGATTGTAGTTTTCATTCATTCCAGCTTTCACATCACTACATTCAATATATAGTCTTTATTATGTTTTGGGATATTTAATTTCTCCTTCACTTTTCTCCCACTCCTGTTGCTTCAGCATATTTTCTGTGTTTCTCAACCTCAGTGGTAAATCATATCAACACTCTACTTTCAACTTGCTGGTTTGACTTGGTTATTTGAATACTTTTTCTGACTCGTTTAGATGTTTCTTTTGTCATAAGCACCATAAAAATACTTCTTATTTGCTCAATCAAGCCATCTCCATCCTTTCCTTGAGACACTTAAAGTAGCTGGAGAAAATCCCACACCTCTACACACTCCTGGCTTCTACACAGTTTGTTCTTCACCTACTTCCCTTTCTCATAATACCTCTTATAAATAGTCATTATTATACTAAAATATATTACCTAATCCTTTACTACTTCTCTGATAAAATCACCTTGCTCTTTTTCTACAGAGCACATTAAGGCTATCAGTTAAAAAACACATGGTACTCCTTATCTTGTGTTCCCCGACTGTGGGCATTTAAGTACCCATCCATTGTCACTTTTTAACACCTTGATGAAAAAAGAAGATGGTTCCTTCTCTTTTGAAGATTCATTCCAAGCTGTGGTTCTAGATACCATTTTATTCATCTTTCCTGAATGATTTTGTCATTCAGGAAAAACTTTACTAACTTTACTAACTTTCACATTGTCTTTGTCTCTTATTCACACATTGAAACAGTAACTCCATACTCAGCATTACACTGTGTGTGTGTGTGTGTGTTTTAAGATGTATTTATTTATGCATACAGAACTGGATGCAGGCCAAAGGGGCAGAGGTGGTAAGAGGCTTCCCCCAGAGATACAGTGGGGAGCAGAATGGGCAGATTGACTAAATACACTGCTGAGTGAGCAATGGGTGAGAGAAGAGAGGTCTGCTGTGCCATGTGGGCACCTACCTGGCCAGGGGTTAAACTTGAGCTGAAGCAGTTGCTGCTAGCTGTATAGTGTTGTGCTTTAACCCATTGTGCCACCAGGAAGTGCCCAGTATTACACCATTTTAAGCCTCAATTTAATAACTTTTAAAAAGTGTTTGAGGAAATGGCCATTTTTCTATTCTCATTTAATTTAAGCACTTACAATATAGACTGGTGGTTACACACTCTATGAATTTGAATTTTCAGGCTGGTTTTATGGATGAAATCCATCAGTTTTCCCTTCCTGTCTTCTCTTATACCCCATTATTAACCTTATATTTGGATTCTTCTTTATCTAATCCAGTATGTCAGAGTTCTCCAATATTTCACCATCAAACTAAAATCTGTATATCTGTTCTGAGTGACCTTATCTTTTCCATGGTTGCAATTAGTACCTATATTTTTATGGCCTTCAAATGTATACCTTTGGCCCAGAATTTTTTTTTTTAAAGATTTATTTATTTGTGCATACAGAACTGGGGTACAGGCCAGAAGCTCAGGGGCGGCGAGAGGCTTCACCAGAGACAGAGTGGGGAGCAGAACAGGCAGATGGACGAGGTACACTGCTGAGGGGAGCAGCGGGCGGGTCAGGAGAGGTCTGCCGCGCCATGTGGTCACCTCCGGGGCAGGCGGGAATCGAACTCATGTGGAAGCGGCTTTAGCTTCTCAGTGCAGTGCTTTAACCCGCTGCGCCACCAGGGAGGGCCCCGGCCCAGAATTTTTTTAGCCACAGTTTCAGGCATATTAATCATGTGTAGCTACACTTGAGTATGCCCTCACTAAACTCACTATTTCATCTTGCCCAAACTTGTAATGTGTTTGGTCTTCTTAATGTTTAGAAGAGAAAACCATCCATGAAATGGCTGAGTCATAAACCTTAGACATCATTCTTGATTCTTTCATTCCTCTTATGATTGATTTTACTATATTATTTTTCTTGGTTCTGTCTCCTTTTCTATTACTTATGTCACTCTTGAGATCTCCTTGTTCTCTGTGAATTTCTTATGTGATCTTATCAACTTCTTTAAGCTTACCTAATGCATAAACATTCTCTACAGTTGCCGGAATTTATTTTTGCAAATACAAATTGCATGAGATAATTTCCCTATTTCAAATATTTTTTGAGTCCATAGACCTTCAGATCAACCTCTATTTATTTTGGAATAAAATAAATAACTCCCACTAACTGAGTCCTTTCTACTTCTCCATTTACATCTTTTGCCTTGTCATTTACTCTTAGTTGACCAGTAATTCCTTTGGAATTGTATGATCTTTTGTGACTAGAGAATTTTCTGAAGTGTAGTCATATGTCTGGACCATCCTAATTGTTCCAGTAGTACCTTGTATTTCTCTCTCATAGCTGATCTTATTCTATATCATCTATTTATTAATATTCTTGTTTTCCCCATACAATTTTAAAGCCATTGAGGACAAAACAAAACAAAACAAAACAAGAAACCCTCTCCCCAAATATGTGTACTACCTCTAGTAAAGAGAACTCCAATAAATATAAATTTATCAAATAATGAATTTAGTGAAAAATTATAAGATAACAGATTTCACTTCAGTCTATTAAAAATAAGATTCTTTCATTCTTTCTGATTTTGTTTCAGTATATTTCTATCTTAATTTAAATGGTTATATAACAGTGGTGTTGCTCTATAGGGTCTATATTTTCTGTAATTCATTTAGTTGTGCCAAAATATAAGTTGAATTGCACTAGAATGACTTGCACCTATTACAAAATTTACCTTCTTTGAAATAGATGGATTGATAAACTTAAATTATTCATGTGATGCCATATGATCTTATTTACTTACAGAGTATAGCTAGGTTTAGTGAGTTTTTTGGAGGAAGCCTTTATTTGCCAAATATGTATGCTATTGTCTGAGACACAGTAAGCTTAACAGTTATTATACCCAAGTATCTGTTTGATGTTCCTTATATTAAGGTGTAAAAAGATAATAGTAAAATATAAAAGTGTTTCCTATGTTTGTCATTCTCTGATTTATAAAAAAAAAAAAAAGCAGTTTCCATGGTATATTTCCTCTCAATGATTTTGCAACTGCATCCTAGAGGATTTATTAAGATTTAAGATCCTGACTGATTAAATTTTCTATTTTACAATAATATCCAATTTTGTATACTGACTTAATTTGTATTACATGCCTGAGAGTTTGGTATTCATTGCTACAACATAATGAATACCAGGTACCCACCTCTTGTGTGGCAGCTATATATGTACTTTTCTAAATATTAATGCATATGAAATGTTTGTGTTTTATGTCCTATGTCAAATGTATATGGAGTGTGCTTGCTTATATGATTGCATATACAATTATATCTTATTAATAATTAAGAAAAAATGTCCCTGAAAAGACTAAGAAGGTTTAAGAACACTATTAAAGCTCAATAATTCATTCTCTCCCCCCAAGAACTATATATGAGACTAACCTAAGAAATTCAAAATACATTCACTGATAGCATGCTATTTATCACATTTAAAAAAAAATGTCCTGTATCTCACAGTTTTACTGAATCCCATTTTAATAACACAATGGAGAGATTTGTTATTGATTTTTTTTTCATCCTGATCCACAAACACAATGCTTGTTGGTTCCCTTTGTTGGTACGGTCATGTGCAAACCACATGGGTTCTGTAGTCACAGTAGGAATTAGGTCATTCTCTTGTTCAGTTGCTCTTTCTTTTGGCTACTATGATATTTTTGCATTTTGCATATTCAGCAGGTTATATATTTAACTCAAACCATCAGAAATGCCACCTTTCTTATTTGCCTCAATGTCAAGACACTAATTCTCAAAACTACATTTCTCCTATGTGCTTGTGTAGTGAACATTTTTTATTTCCTTGTTGTACTCTTACTCATTTAGATAAAAGTTAATAATTCTCAATTTATATATTCATTTTTTCTTAAATAGATAAAACAACTTTTAGTGATTTATGAACTCAATATATATCACTCACAAGATTCTTTAAAAGAATTCTATTTTAACTTGGCCATAATATTTGTCCAAATTCATGATTAAAAGATTGTCATAAGCAGCAAGAAAACTCCAAAAATATATTTTATTTTCATCTTCAGATAGCAATGGCTTCACTTTCAGTCATGTCCCCTCTTATAGCTGGGAAGTATATAATTCTAAAAAAGTCTGCAATACTTTCATCAATTTTTTTATAACAGTTTATTTTTACATCATTTTGTACATTTTTTTTTCCATCTGAGTTGTAATCCCCGCGGGTTTCCCATCACCAAGTCACCTGTGTGCCATCACCATAATCCCGTGCACTTCCCTCCCCACACCCCCCCTCTCATTTTTAATCCCATTCTCCACTCCACCCCCACAAAATGTCTCTGGTATATGGCTGTTCATTATTTTTGTTATTTGCTCGACTGGTCCATTATACTCCTGCTATGAGTGAAACCATCCGGTGTTTTTCTTTCTTTTTCTAGCTGATCGCACTAAGCATGATCTTTTCCAGCTCCATCCAAGTTGCTGCAAAAGACATGTGTTTCTCTTTTTTGGTTGCTGAGTAATATTCCATTGTATATATGTACCACATCTTTTTAATCCAGCCATCTACTTTTGGGCATTTGGGCTGCTTCCATGTTTTTCCAATTGTAAATAAAGTAGCAGTAAACATGGGGGTTCAGGTATCTTTTTCAATCAGTGTTTTTGTGTCTTTTGGGTAGATACCTAAGAGTGGGATTGCTGGGTCATAGGGAAACTCCATGTTTAGCAGTTTGAGGAACCTCAACCATAGTGATTGTACTAGTTTGCATTCCCACCAGCAGTGCAGAAGAGTTCCTTTTTCTCCACATCCTTGCCAACATTTGTTGTTGATAGTTGTTTTAAGATGTGTCATTCTCACTGGGGTGAGGTGGTATCTCAGTGTGGTTTTAATTTGCATCTCCCTTATTACAAGTGATGTTGAACATTTTTTCATATGCTTGTTGGCCATCTGCATTTCCTCTTTGGAGAAGTGTCTTTTTAGCTCTTCTGCCCATTTTTTGATGGGACTGTTTACTTTATTTTTGTTGAATTTCATCAGTTCTCTGTATATTTTTGTGATCAGTCCTCGATCACTACTTTTGTGTGAGAAAATGTTTTCCCAATTAGTGGGCTGTCTGTTTTTTGTAATGTCTCTTTTGCTGTACAGATGCTCTTTAACTTGATGTAGTCCCATCTATTTATCCTTGCCTTCACTATTGTGGCGTTGGGTGCTCTACCTTTAAAGATGTCGCTGAAGTGTATGTCATGTAGTATTTGACCCATTTTTGCTTCTAGATATTTTATGGTTTCCGTTCTTATGTCTTTAATCTTAGGTCTTTTATCCACTTCAAGTTGATTTTTGTGGCTGGAGTGAGGCAGTGATCTAGTTTCACTTTTTTTTGCATGTAGCTTCCCAGTTTTACTTTCATCAATTTTAAGTGAAGAAATTATGTTTATGTCACAGCTCTATACAACTCTGAGAGTTGTGTTTTTAAATCTATGTGGCATTATAAAACATACTGTGAATAAGAGCTTGCATTTACTCTTCTAAAAACAGACAAGTCCTAGCAGTGACATTAGTACAAGAAAATACTACTCCAGGACAAGAAGAACTGAAAATTCAACACCTACAGAAATCTGGTATAACTTGATTTCATATTATAAAAGAGAAAACCAAAATTGATAGTCACTTTGAAGAAAAATGGATGGTATTTAGAGAAGGGAGAGAGCATTGGAGAAAGCATTTCAGGTGTATGTTCTCTACCCTTTCACCCCTTCCCCTTCGACTCAGTGATCTATTATCCAGGAAGTATAACCTGTATTCCTTGCATGGTTATTATCAGTTTCCTTTTCACTTAACAGAGACTCAAAATGTTTCTTCTACTAAAGTGCTAAAGTTCTTCCTCTATAACTGATCCTATTTTCCAATTTATAGTTCCCTATTTTTATAGATACATAACCACACTTGTCTAGAATAGCGAGAACTTGGTAGAAATGACCTGAATATCACACAGATAGCATCTATGGTCTAGAAATGACCTAAATATCACACAGATAGCATCTATATTATTAGTTACTTTTGCCACTGTCAGCAACAAACTGAATAAAATAGAATGTCAATCAAACATGTATTCAAAAACCCCAAGCAGTGCCATTTGGAATGAGATCACTCTAGCTTTAGAGTGAGTTTGCTTTGCATAAGAGACAGTGTAGACAAATGATGAAGCTGTTGTCACCTTTAATAGCTTTTAGTGTCATATAGTTATCCAGACATCAACTTTCCCAGTTTATTCTCTGCTCTTCTGTATTTACATTTCTGTCAATCACTCTTTTTCATTTTCTTTGTTTTCATTTTCTAAGAAAGACTGTCATAAGCATTATGCCCATTAAATTACTGCTACCAAGTTTCAGGTATGAATAATTTTCTTAAAAATTGAAGAAAGTAGAGGCATAATAGACTAATTCTTGGGGAAAAATTGTCTATTTTCTGAGTTATTTTCCATACTTTGGAATAATAGTCATTTTTAAGACCACCAATTTAACATTTTAGTTGATAAAATAGAATTTATTCCTGGGAAATTGGTATAAAGTTAAGGAAACTCAGATTTTATAGCATCTATGATGAAAACCTATCAAATCACTGGATATAGAAATCTTTCAGCATATTTGTTTAATTCATTTATGCAGTAACTATTGAATGTCTACCACTTGCTATTTACATGTGAAAAGATACGAATATTTAAGAAAGACATTTAAACTGATTTCAAGGGGTTTCACAACACATACAATAGTCACTAATAAAAATCTCAGTTTGCAGGCCCTCCCTGGTGGCGCAGCGGGTTAAAGCACAGCACTGAGAATCTGAAGCCACTTCCGCATGAGTTCGATTC
>NW_004567117.1:17443412-17444158 GCF_000260355.1 Condylura cristata
GAACAGAGTTGGGAGCAGAACAGACAGGACCACTGAAATACACTGCTGAAGGGAGCAGTGGGCAAAACAGGAGAGGCCTGCAGTGCCATGTGGGTCACCTTCTAGGCCAGAGATCAAACTTCTGCTGCCTTGGTTATTGATAGCTTCTTAGTGCTGAAACATAATCCTTTGCATCGTGGGTGGGGTGCTCTTTTTGTTTGAATTTGAAATAGAGGCATGATGTAGGAGATTATTGCCTTCAAAGAATAACACATTCAATCTCTTATGGTAAGGCACATGGAACTGATAGGAAGGGATTCTGATAGACATACAGAGAGGATAAACATCATTGTACAATGTGGTCATTAAAGGCATATAAAACTTGGATGGTTATACTGAGGAAATATTTCTCAAGAGCTTTTTGAGGCTAATGAAAAAGTTTAATAAGAAAAATATATTTTTTGACTTGGGTTCTGAAATAATCACCCTGGCAACAGAGTAAGGGATGAATTGTAGCCCATCTGAATTGGGAAAAAAAAAAAATAGAAATCTGTTTTGAAACCATTTATTTTCAGACAGGAAAAAAAAAATGCTGGTTTGATTTAAGGTCATACGATTTGAGATCAAGTTAAGATAATGTGAGAACTGGAAAGCAAAAGTTACAAGACTGTCGGGACCGAGACCAGGACTTTGCCTCCTGTGCACAAAACAACACTTGATTGGAACTTAGAGTAAACATCCTGGTTGAGAATGCAGCACACCCGAAT
>NW_004567117.1:17444908-17493093 GCF_000260355.1 Condylura cristata
AAAAATTAACAAAATTTGGCATGTTAGTATTTCCAAAATGATAAGTGTATTGGGTTAAATTAATTACTTAGTCTGTGAAGAGTACAATTCAAAAAAACAGAGAACCCAATAAATATCAGCTGTATTTTATAGATTATTTAACACTATATTGAAATATTCTGCAGAATTGTATTGTTTATGGACAACATGGCTCTAGGATAAAAAGGAGATTCACTAACACTAGCTTAGTGTTTGAAACTGAGTCATTGGTTGGTGTTTGATGATCAAAATTTAAATGACTTTTACAATCTGTGGTTGATTTTCAGACACTAGTGAAAGGTGTATGAAGTAATTTTAGCCCTCAGATGAGGCAATTGCCTATTATATTTTAAAATAATTGAAAAACATTTGTCCAGTAATATCTGTGAGGATATACTGAAACACCTTCTCTTGTGTGATTTTCAGTGCTGAAGGAGGAAAAACTAGAGTATCAGCATGCATTCAATAATATTACATGTATTATTTCCCATCTGAAATATGCAAAATTCTCCTAACCCTACTAACAGGAGTTTTTCTGGAGTCTTTTTAATCAAGTATTATGATTAAATCATACTGGAAACAGGGCTTTAATTGATTGATTAATTGGTAAGAGGCCAAATAAGGTACAAACAAGCTCTAGCCAGGGAAAGTCTTACTTAGCATAGTAGAGATATGAATATGATTAGGTTTGATTAAATTAAATTGAATTAGATTAATTGTCACCTTGCTCTTTCTTCCAATCTTTTTGCCTCATGTCAACTTGTTTGTTTAGGACAGTCTTATTTGTCAACTCGCTTGTCCCTCTAGGTTCCTAGCAAATTTTTATAGATAATAGTCAACCATATTGCCAGAAAATAGACAAGGGACAATCACACTCAGATAGTTTGACTTATTTTACTGAAGTTGATTAATCAGAAATTTTGTACAATTTTCAGTTCAAGCACCTTTTGTTTTAAGAAACAAAATTCTGTTTTGTTTTAAAATATCCCCATATTCCCAAATTCCAAAAGTGCTCAAGAAAATAGAGGAATGTGAGAAACAGTCTTCTAAAAATCCCACTGTACATTATAGCATTATCACTGTAAAAGTTCCCACCATTCCACCATTATAAGTGGAAATATATACATATATTCCTCCAGTAATACATATATATTATATTTTTATATCTATAATCTGATTTCCTAGCTCTAGCTTCACATGGTTTATGTAGATTTACACACACACACACACACATATACACACACATATATATTACATACTATTTTAATATGTGTTTATATGTATTTGACTATATATCCAGATTCTGTGTGTATATGTATTATACATACCCAGAAATTGAATAACTGCATTAAGTTGAACAAATGCATACAATTGCATTCTCAGTAGGGGATTTCTGATATTTATAGCTAATTGCAATTTATAAATTTTATGGGTTGAAAACTGATTCCCCAAATTCATCTCCACCTCAAACCTCAGAATGTGATCTTATTTGGAAGTAAAGTTTTCTCAAATGTTTTAGCAAGGACCTCAAAATAACATCCTGAATGTAGTCTATGAATCTAATGACTAGATTTTTAACAAGGAGAGGGCACAGAGAACAGAAGACCATGTGATAATAGAGTCAGGCACTGAAATTAGGCTGCCACAAGACAAGCACCAACAGAAGCTAGAAGAAGCAAGTACAAATTTTCATTACTTCTAAGGGAGTGTAGCTCTATTAAAACTTGTTTCAGATTTCTAGCATCCATAACTGTGAGAGTGTAGATATCTGTTGTTTTTAAGAAAACAAATATACAAAGAAAGAAAAAGCAAAGCCCAAATCCCACTTGTTTTTTTTTCTGCTGAGATCAATCTTCAGGATATTTTTCATTAAGTAAATTATTTATTGTCTATACCCCTGTATAAAAATGTACTTGTTCATACATTTTTTTCATAGTAATATTTTGTAGCAATTAAAACTTTCATATCAAGCTTAGAGTGTAACAGAGATTTTAGTTCTGAGAATAGATTTCATTCAGTAATACAGTGCCTTAAATGTGTTTAAATCAATTCTGTTTATGTGTTTATGATAAATGAGTGTTATTATTTGTCTAATAATATTATTAATTTGTTGAAGCAAAGATTTCATTTTATGCTTAGACCCTTATTACAATCATGATACATATGTTTTCAATATATATTTATTAAATGAGCAAATTATTAAAATATTAAACAATCTGTCAAACAGAGTAGTGATTGCAAATTGTTTCATAGATTTAAAAACTGTAAACAAGAAAAACAGATATTTCTTCTGCAAAGGATATGAAAATAATAGCTGCTACTTAGTGTGCATTTATCACATGTTAGGAGATTTTAAGTGCTTTGAACACATTGTTTTGTTTTATTATATAAAATATCTATAAAATTGATCTATAAATGTATATATATATTCTTTACTTTAGGTGAGATTAAATATTGTTTAACAGAGCAAAAATCATTTCTGCTAAGTATGGCAGAACTCATGTTAAAGTGTAGCAAAAATGATGGACACATCATGCCTTTCCCCATATCCTATATTAAACAAAATCTATATTCTTTTTAACTGTTCTGTTGAATTGAAAGCAAATTATTTTTGGAAATATAATTATCTTCATAAGTGTGGTGAGACAGGTGGGTTAGGGTGATGAAATACTGTTCTGTCTGACACTTTTGTTTTCCTGAAAACAAAAACAAAATTAAAGCCCCTACCAGTTTTGAGAGTTGAGAAATCTTGACTATGCCTCATGTGGTAATATTAACCTTTTGTATAGCATTGTGCTCATTACACTTGAGGTATTTAACTATTGTTTAAATTAATAATGGTTATCATTTGAAATTCCTGTTGGAATAAGTTTATAATTAGTATAAATTGAAGATGGCTTTGTATTTTAAAACTGTTGATCACCTAGAATAATCTTCCAGTCAAGAACATGTGAAATACAATGCCAAAATAGAAGTCTCTAAATGCTATGTAAAGTACAATAATGAGCTTTATATTTTGTTAAGAATCAAATGCCCCATAGTGTAAAATATTAACATTCCCCGAAAGACTTTTTTTTTTATATATCTCAGAATCCTAAAAATGTTCATACCTCATTTATATTTCTGTCAAATTAACAAGTATTGCAAAAAAATTGGGCCCTCCCTGGTGGCGCAGCCGGTTAAAGCACAGCATTGAGTAGCTAAAGCCACTTGAGCATGAGTTTGATCCCCGCCTGCCTCTGAGGTGATTCATATGGTGTACAGACCTCTCCTGGCCTGCCTGCTGCCCCCCCTCAGCAGTGTGCTTCATAGATCTGCCTATTCTGCTCCCCACTCTGTCTCTGGTGAATCCTCTCACTGCCCCAGAGCCTCTGGCCTGTATGCATAAGTAAATAAATCTAAAAAACAAAAAATGTTATTGGTTAAATGATGGAGGTAAACAGAATATTTTGTGGTCCAGTAATGTCATTAAAATATAATTTTGATATCAAGATATATATCTTGACTTAATAAATCATATAAAGGGACATAATTAAATAACAATAACTAACCTTATGTGGGGATTTAAAAAAGGTTTTATTAAAAGTTTTAATAAAAGTAATTTCAGATCCTTAATTTCATGCCTAGTGCAAGCAATGATAAAATAAGCAATATGATTAAAGAGTTCTTCCTTTGGCATTATTAATAGAACTAGTACATAAAAATAAAATGTATACATCGATACTGGGTACTTTGCAAATATGATAAAGTTTAATAAAAAATTCAATTTTTAAACTTCAAGTTCATTTGAAAAAGAGGAAAAAAGTGGTGGAATGGTTCACTCTTCTCTAGAATTGCATTGTTATTGTAGGATATATAAATGCAGAGAAAATATTTCAGACACTACTATAATCGACTTGGGTTTGGGATCTAATACCTATTGAATCAATTATAATTTGTTATGCTCCACCTTTATACATCTTTGGTTTTCAGAAACCAAAGAAAAATAAATATAAACTTATTCATCAGGGTAGTAGGAGGAGCAACAGAGAATACATAGACAACAGAGACTTTTAAGTGAATCGTTACTGCTATACAAATGCTGGTTTGTATATATTTTGTTTGTATGTATACATTATATATGTAGATATACATATAGCTTGTATAGTGTGAATGTAAAATTGTGTGATGATGGAAAAGAAAGATAGAAATCTTATTCCTTGACCTGAAATTGAGCCGTTGGTTTGATTGCTGGATGGAAGATTACTAGGTAAAGCACTCTGCTTCTTGGTGAGGAAGAAGAGAATAATCACTAACTTATGTTCCTTGTATTTGAACTGAGCCACTCATTGTGGCTTCCAGTGCAAGGTGGGGAATAAGTGAGGCACACAATTGGAAGAGGATGAATCTGTTGGCATTCGTAAGCAAAGCAATCCTACTACAGATTGAAGCTGGTACAAACAATGTCACTCTTCTGTGGCCAAAAATCCAATTTAAAGGCAATTAAATCACAATATCTGTAGAGAAGTTTCAGTAAGCATCTTGGAAAGTAAATATATTCTCTACTTGGTATGAAGGATGCCAAGGTGTCTTATGTGCTAAAATTTAAAGGAAACAAGAATGAAAATATACTTTTCTTTTTAAAAATATTTTTTTTATGTATTTATGCATATAGGAAAACTGGAGTAGAAGCCCAGAAGCCAGAGGTACTGGGGGTATGAGGATCCATCAAAACAAAGTGGGGAGCAGAACCGGCAGATAGACTTTGCAACTGTGAGTACACTTACAACATGACATTTTCTGGGATCTTGTAGTTTTATATATCACTTGGTGCATTAATAAGAAAATTCCTTAGAACAACTACATTGTGTTTCTGAGAGGTAATGCTTTCTCTTTGTATATCTCCTTTATGCAGCTGTTCTGACCTTGACAGCTCATATCACATTACCAAGATATTGCAGCAATAATTCAGAAACACCATGGCTAATATAAAACATATAAAGTAACATTTAGCTAACTATAGATTTGAATTTTGGGACATTCTGCATTATCTGCTGTACGGTTTTTAATGAATCTCAGCACTGAAGATCAATGAGATCAAAATTTAAACACATTAACAAAACAGGCCTCATCTCTGTAGTGTAGTGGTTATCATGTCCACCTCACAAATTAACAAAATAGCAGATTCTGGCTAAAGCCAGAACTAACTTTTCCAGTTAGAAAGTTCTTTGTATTGCATCAGAGTGGGTAAGAGTGAAGAACAAAAAATGGAATACCATAAGTGGCTTTAATTTAAAGTAACTCAATAAAGTTAAAAAATAGGTGATACAGGGCCCTCCCTGGTGGCGCAGCGGGTTAAAGCACAGCACTGAGAATCTAAAGCCGCTTCCGCATGAGTTCGATTCCCGCTTGCCCCGGAGGTGACCACATGGCGTGGCAGACCTCTCCTGACCCGCCCGCTGCTCCCCTCAGCAGTGTACTTCGTCGATCTGCCTGTTCTGCTCCCCACTCTGTCTCTAGTGAAGCCTCTCACCACCCCTGAACCTCTGGCCTGTACCCCAGTTTCTGAATGTACAAATAAATAAATCTTTAAAAAAAAAATAGGTGATACATATAGTAAACCCATCTGACACTTTCTAGGACAATTTTTTTTCTCAATCAGTATTTTTTCTTTGTCCCCATTGGGATAAGAAAATGCATATAAACTCAGGGTGATAGACAGATCCCAGCTGGAATTAAGTATATTTATTGAGAGAACGGGTGTCTGAGTTTTCTGATCATGCCTCTTGTGATGGGTGGTGGATTGACAGGACTTAGTTTTTATAGACACCAATCATTTAGTGACTTTTGTTTATATATTGTGTTTTTACCCTATGATCAAATTTTAGGTGTTACTCAACTCACAATAACCTTAGTTCCAGGAAACGTTATAGATTTTTCAAAACTGAAAAATTACCTTCAGAAAATTAAATTAGTCTAAGTACTCTATGTAATGGCACCTAAAGCAATGTAATAGAACTCAGACTCACATTTATGATAATTCAGTTATACTCATATTGCTATTTCTCTTACTCATTTGATTCTTTTTTTTTTATGTCTTTATCCCAATCTTTTACTCTGACCAAAATATTACTACTATGAGGAAACTTTTCCGGCATTCATAATAACTATTTTCTAAAGCCCATCCTCTATTGGAAGAGGGGGTGATACCACCCTGTATTTGCCCCCATATATGTTTATGAGAAAAATATAATGGTGTAGCATTATGACCTAGATGACATTCTCTATTACATAAAGTATGGCAGAACCTAATTCTGCTTCCACTTAACTCTGCCTAAGTACACTGCATGTCTCACAATGTTCATAGAATTTTCTTAATAAAAGGTTTTATTGACAAAGGTTTATTGTTTTAATTTGGTCTCTTGACTTCCATGTTATATTCATTATTACAAAATCTTCTTGGTTTGTATGTTTTCATTAAAACACTTATCTATAATATCCATTGTTGAAAAAATGGTTTATTTCTTTAATTTTGACTAGATACTTTTATAGAACTATATATAACATTTTGTTCTATAAGCATGTTCTTATCAAGAGAATATATAATATATTCTTCTTGCAATTAATCTCTTCAGATGAAGATATTTCTTGAGTGGAAGTTAAATTATGTATAAAGTCATGCCATGTTATTTAGTATCAATTTTCTTTAAGGAAGATTTAATGTGTAAATATTAATTTTTAGTAGAATGAGCATCCTCTAAATTTGTCCTAACTGTCCTCCAGAAAGACTCAGTGACCACTGTCAGCATGACCTGCATGCTATAGCTATTTATTTTTTTAAATCCCATATTCTTTTGGATCAAAGGCCACCTCTGATCTTAGAAATAATTAAGCTGATATGCTACTATTTTCTGGCTACACCATTGTGTTTTGTTGCTGTTATTAGAATTGTTTGTTAGAAATTGGGTAAGTGGGAGGAGAGAAGATATAGTTGTGGAAATCTGTTTTTTAATATTTCACATTAAAAGTCAGTGTAAACACACAATGCATTACAATTCATTGTTCACACTGATGATTTAGTTAATGATGTAGAGAAGTGGATGATGGTAATAGAGCTTTATAGTGGAAAAGAATATTCAAACCCCAACAGGGTAAGGGCACTTCATATAAGCCTATAAACATTCCAGGAACACTGAATTAATTCAGATAGCAATGTGTATATTTCATATATCAAGAAAAATGTAATAATTTTTATTTGCAAAAGCACTCCTAAATAATACACTAGTGTCTTCAAAGTGCTTCAGTGCTTCAAGCTCAATATGCTATAGCTGATCATATAAATCTGATAAATGTATTTCAGAAGGGCAGTGAATCAAGGTCATGCTTCCTTAGTTCCATATAGTCCAGCCTTCTTCTTCCTTCATTGCCTCTAAAGTAAGAATGAAATAGTGAAAAATTATATTACCGCAATACCTATAAAAACCACAAATGCAATGAGATTTTGTTGGAGGAATATAAAGTATGTCACAATTGGAAGCAGCATTGCCAGCAATGGCATTTCCAGCCATATGGATGGGTGTTACTGCTTCCCAGGTTTTTCCCATACCTTTTTTTAGGGGTATTTCTATGTATTCATAAACTTCTCTGAATGAAGAAATACATATAGGGCATGATTGTTGAATCTTGAAGTCTCTGTGTCTATCTATGTATAGAGTAATAAACTCAGGCACAATTACTCTGGCATTCTAAAGTATATAGCTTAGTGGGAATATAGTGTATCGTTTTAAGTTGTGGAAATTTTGGATAGGAATTTCTACTCTGCGATACTTCTCATGTTAATATGTTAAAGATATTTCATATTTGTTATGCTCATTACTGTCTCTAAAGTTTCATACTGATAACATGGATTATTATCTCCTATAGTCATTTCATTTTCAATTTAAGTGTTTTTTAAAAAATAATTTCACCTACCATGCTGTTATCTTTCTTTGCTACAGCTATCCAGTAGATTAAGTGAAGGCTTTAAGGGATTCGTTCTAAGGAAGTTCCAAATCTCTTTCCATGATCAATATGCTGCTACACTTCCCTTAGGTATAAATATTCTGTCAATCTATTTCTGAAAAACATTGTGGACTTGCTTTATTGGTATTAAATTGCACTCTGTTTCAAGAATCCCAGAAGAATGTTAACACTTTCATTTATGGTCTGGTCATAGAGTGCAGGGTGCATTAATTCAAATCACAAATGATATCAATTGTGTGATAATATGAACACCCAGAGAAAATAAACAGCTAATAAAAACAGATCCAGAACAAAATAAACAAATAACTCTCCTACTTCTGAATAGTATTTCGGACATTTATGGTGAAACAGCCAAATGCTAATTTTAACATCTAGGAAATATTTTCTGCATGATTACCTTATAAAGAAATTTGTGACTGATAGAATTAGAAGCAAAATGAGTACAATTTATAGTGAGGAAGAGTATCAAGGGAAGTTTAACAAATGTGATTAGTACATGCTGAAATAGCCCATCAGCCTAAAGAAGTGATTTGCTCTTTTCAAAAAATAAGATTTTCTAAAAATATCCACCTTTTTTAATCAAGCTGCAATATTGGTGCAATATAGGAGATATAATTATCTGCTAAAACAGGTTTTAGTGATGTGTAACTAAGAAGAGGGAAAGATATGGAAAGATTATGTGAAACTTTATGTTCTTGAATATAGGAAATAGAACATCAAGCCAAGGCAACGAAAAGTTTCTACCTACCATTACTGTGAGAAAATAGGAGAAACAAATATGTAGTAAAAGAAGTCAAGTAATGTGGCATATGGACTTGTGTCATTGGGAAGTGATTACCACTATAGTTAAAATACAAATTTCCACATCTCTACCACTGATTTTTTAATCTATGGTTTACTTGGATACTTTTTATTAATTTGATACATGACTTATTCTGAGTGAAATTAGTAATGATTTTGGTTAGAATGTGCTAACTAATGTTATTATAAAATACAGAATACCATAAATTTCTTCACTTTCCTATTCCTTTTTGCTTTTGTCTTCTTTACACAGTGCAAAAATTAAAAAAAAAAATGAATGCTATCACTTTACTCAGAGTAAAACAAAAGCTTCAAAGTGGATAAGAAATTGAAATTATAAAAATCAGAAATTGAAATGTCATTCAAATTATTGTCCAATTAAATATATCACTACAAGTCCAGAAATTTAACCCAAAATTATGAAATGCAATCTTTTCCTCTTACCTTCAGACAATGTGTAAACAAAGAAAGAAACAGGACTGAACTACACCTTTAAAGGTTAATGAGTCATTTAACATGTAATATGATAAAGATACGAAATGGAATGCTCCTTGGTTTGGAGGCAGTGTTTTCTTGTTGTTATACTTTTACTTTCAATGTGTTTTCTTTTTTCTTAAAGATTTATTTATTTATACATACAAGAACTGGGGTGTAGGCCATAGGTACAGGGGTGTGAGAAGATTCACCAAAGACAGAGTGAGAAGCATAACAGGCAGATCCACTGAAATACACTGCTGAGGAGAACAGAGGGCGAGATATGTTGTGTCATGTGGGTCAGCTCCCTGTCTGGGGATTGAACTTGTGCTTCAATGGCTATGAATAACAGCCCCTTGTGCCACCAGGGAAGTCCAATTTTCACATTCATTGTTAAACAATAAATCAAACATAAAATTCTTAAAAGCATGAGACCCTCTCCCATCTATAATTTTATTTAATGCTTTCTAACAAATGCGTCTCTCTGCATATAGATATATGAAGTGTGTGTGTGTGTGTGTGAGAGAGAGAGAGAGAGAGAGAGAGAGAGAGAGAGTGTGTTTGTGTGAATCATGCTGTGGGGGAACCAAAGGAAATGCTTACTTAGAGCAAGAGACATTATATTATATTTCACATTAAGCACTTTCCCCTACCCACTTGTTGCACAGAATTATATTCAAGTATAGATTTCCATCATTCTAAAATTCATTGGGGACAGCTGATACCAAATATTATTCCTTTAAATCTTAGAATATATATCTTCCTCTTTTTTTTTTCTTATGGGCATATATAAGCAATATAATTTAGATCATTCAATGACCTATTTCTCTATCAATAGGAGAATCTGATTTACACGTAGGAAACCAAGTCTTCAAAAGCACCAACTTCGCAAATGTGACCTTTTTTTTCCATTTTTTTTTATAAGAGTCAATGGACTTTAAGTACTTGAAAACAAAAGTGATTCTAGAATAAAATGCTTTAGTACAATTACAAACTGACGTCCTAGAAAATGTGAGCAGCTAGCTCATCCATTGTCTTCAGATAATTAATTTAATACATTTGTTGGCATAGAAGTTGTTATTTGAAAAAGAATTAAGTAGGAAGAACTTGTGAAAATATTAAAATAAATAGTTTTATTGTAATGTATAAGCTCTGCTTACGATGAGACTTAGTTATATTCAATTAGGTCATTATATTGTGCTAAATCCTTTCTATTCCATCTTCAATGTATATCTTGACATTCACTTTTCCATTCTAAATGTTTCTTAATCTTTTCATTTTTCACTCTTGTCCATTTCCTATCAGATTTCTAAGAAGCTTTCATCTCTTCTTAAAACAAAAACATAATTTGCGGCCCTCCCTGGTGGCACAGCGGGTTAAAGCACCGCGCAAACAAGCTTACCGCTACTTCCGCATGAGTTTGATTCCTGCCCCGGAGGAGATCCACATGGCATGGCAGACCTCTCCTGACCCGCCCGCTGCTCCTCTCAGCAGTGTACTTCATCAATCTGCCTGTTCTGCTACCCACTCTGTCTCTGGTGAATCCTTTCACCCTCCGCATCTCTGGTCTGTACCCCAGTTCTATAAAAATAAATAAATAAATCTTAAAAAAAAAGAGTACAGAATGCTAATAATATTACTTAAAAAAAACATAATTTGGATCAAATCACTGGTCTTTTCAACATATCTCATGGTTCTTCATCACCTAAGCAAAAATTCAGAATCCATATGGTGTTAAAATACCCTCTCCTTTCATTTATATCTACTTCTATACCTTCTAGCTCAAAGTCATGGGTCTATTCCATCTTCACTTGATTTTAAAATTTTACCAGTATCTCAAGCTTTCCAGGACATTACACCTACTCCTTATGATAAAACAGTCTTCCCTTTCACTCTAGTTCTCACCACTTCCTTAGATTCTTATATGGAATCTTTCCATTAAATTGCCTAATGATTCTCTGTGTTTGTTTATTTGTTTGTTTTTATCACTCTGTAACTGTTGTTATGTCTTTATTCCTGTAACATAAATACTGTACTTTTCTTTTTCACTGTCCTTGTGTCCTATAAGGGTAAGAGTTCCTCTTATTCTTACTACTGTCTCTCTGGTACACAATTCATGTAGGGCATAGAGTTCAAAATATTTTTCTAAATTTGGGAGGTAATAGATGAACATCTGTCTCTTCTACCTTGCCTGGAGATAAGAGGAGTCCGTAGAGATGAAACAAGGGTGTCCTATTATAACTAAAAATAACAAATGTTCTTGTTAGTGGAAAAAAAATTATTTACATAGCCCAATTTTCCTATCATGGATCTTGTAAGTATGTGGTAGAGCAGAGTAATTGGGCAAGATAGCTTGGATATCTTGAGATGAAGCGTCTTGGGTACACCTGAAACTAATAAATATGGAAACATTAAAATCATTATTAACTCTGTGCCTTAAATATTTATCTCCTCTTTTCCTAGTCTATTACCATTACATCAGTAAGCCTTTTATAATTTCTCACCTGTAATATTTCAATTATCTTTTTAATAATGTCTCTGCTTTAATATTTCCAGATTTAATTCTTCCTTCATACTTCCATCGAGTCATCTTTTTATACTGGATTTGCTTTAGTCATTCTCTAACTCAAAATTACCCCACTCCTTTATTTTAATTCGTGCAGAAAATCTAGAACTGCTTCTCAGACACATAAAACTACTGTTACTCTGGGACCTATTTGCTTCTCCCCTGACCAACATCACCATTATATCACAGCACTGTATTAAAGCAGCAATTCTTGAAGGACTAACATATCTGTTCTTTTTGATCGGACTTTATCGCAATCTGTTTTTTGAATGCTTAATTTTTCAAACTCAGTCTAATGTCTTATATACTTGGTTTCTTTCACCTATATTCTGCATTGTACATCATTCCTTGAAAAAAAAATATATATATATAGTAATTGTTCCTTGAACAAGCATGTCTTTTTTTTTTTATCTTTGCATCTAAGTCACATCAGAATGTCTGACTAGGTTATGCAATATTTGTATAAAACAGAAATTTAATTATTTTTTCAAAAAATATATACTCTATTTTATTTTTACTAATATCTTTATTTGTTGCATCACTCTTTTGTTTTGTTTTGTTTTTTTAAAGATTTGTATTTATTTATTCAGACAACTGGGGTACAGGCCAGAGATGTGGAGGGTGAGAGCATTCACCAGGGACAGAGTGGGGAGCAGAACAGGCAGATCTTCTGAAACACAGCTGCTGAGAGGGCAGCAAAGGAACAAGGCAAGAGAGGTCTGTTGTGCAGTGGCTGTTAGCTTCCTGGCCAGAGTTGGAACTCATGTCTCAGTGGCTGGTGATGGCTTGATAGTGCTGAGAGTTTAACTCTTTGCCACCAGGGAGGCTCCATCCCATGTCATTTTTAATTTTAGAAAATATACTCTATTGAGAAATTATAGAAGCAATGAGGATTTCATAGGAACTTGAATAATTTCTGTTTCATTCAGTTACTTAAAAATAGCCTTCCAATTTTTATGTATATCTGCATGGATACACATGCTAACTAGTTTGAAGATAACAAATTAGTCTACTGGATCAACTAATACATTTTTAAATGTCTTTAAAAAGTTTTTTTATCAAATGCTTTTCAGAGAAAAAAAAGATACTAAAAATGACAAACCAATATGCTAAAACTGATAATTATTTAACATGTAAAAACATCAAATTACCTTTTTTTTTGAAAGTCATTTATCAAAAATATTAAATATTAGCCCCTCCCTGGTGGCCTAATGAATTGAAGTGCATCACTAGGAATCTAGCAGCAGCCACTTTAGTACAAGTTCAATGTCAGGCCAGGGAGGTGACCCACATGGCCCAGCAGACCTCTCCTGTCTCAGCAGCTGCTCCCCTCAGCAGTGTACTTTATCAGTCTGCCTGTTCTGCTCCCCACTCTGTCTCTGATGAATCTTCTCACAGCCATTGCACCTCTGGTCTGTTCCCCAGTTCTTGTATGCATAAATAAATCTTTAAAGATATGTTAAATATTTATTTCATTTTTATAGAGTAATTGAATTGTCCAAATGTTTATAATTATGTAAAAACAATACTGCTAATTGTCTATGTTTGATTTAACATAGTGAAAGTATCATCCCCAGTAAGTAGAAAAATTCCACAAGGTATTAATTTGGTGGGAGGTAATTTGAATCTAGACAATTCATTGGTTAGATTCATACTAATGAGACCTAAGCAATGAGATTTGATCCATTGTATACTACTTTGATTTTGTTAATTTTGATAAAGATTTTCATTTAACCTCAGTCGATTTTCTTGAAAATATACTTTTTTGGTTATAAAATGGAGTGTGCCAAATGAATGGTCATTTGAAATTACTATGATTATTAGAAAACATAATGCATATGTGGGTCAGAGGGCTTGAATATAAATGACAATGTTTTAATAGTAGGCAATATTTTGATACCATCAACTCTTCTAAAGATGTACTAGACCTCTAATTATTCAATAATAGGTCATTTCTAAATTTGGGAGGCAGAAGGGAGCAAATTGATATCTGCAAACAGAGATTTTGATCTGCAAATAAATTAACAGATGGTATTCATGTTTTATCTCTGTGAATGCCAATTAAAATTGATTAAATTTAATTGTGAATTGAGTTAAATTAAAATTTGAATCAGTTACTATGTGGCTTTAATAATAACTCTAAAAATTTGTACCATCATGGATACCCTTTTTAGCTTTATTTGGAGCTTGCCTTTTAATTTTTTAATTTATATTGACAGCACTGATAGTATAAGTTGAATGGGCAGCCACTGCATTCGCTCATTCCTAGGTCACTGGTCTGTGGTGATGAAAGTCTTTTTCTTACACATCTGCCCTTCTGGATCTTGTTATTTAACCCATTAAGTCCTTGATTGTTAATTTGCCCTTCAGGTTCTTACCATCAAGCCTTTAGGTTCCTTGTCCGCTAGTCTGACCTTCTGGAGCTGGGTATTGAACCTATCCACTCCTAGTTTCAGATTACTATTTCTTTTTTCTTTTTTTCTTAAGATTTATTTATTTATGCATACAGAACTGGGGTACAGGCCAGAGGTGCAGGAGCAGTGAGGGGATTCACCAGAGACTGAGTGGGGAGCAGAACAGGCAGATCAGCAAAGTACAGCACTGAGGGGAGCAACGGGCAGGTCAGAGAGGTCTGCCTCATGTGGATCACCTCCAGGACGGGGTGGAATTCCGCTGAAGCTGCAGCAGCTGGCTTGCAGTGCTGTATACTAACCCTTTGTGCCACTAGGTAGGGCCTCAGATTTCTATTTCTTAATATCATTTTCATTAGTCAATTTTGGCTTCTCGGAATTATGACTTCCTTAACCTTAAGTAAATTTTCACTGTTGAAAACATTCATCCCTAGTATGTGCCATTGTATAACTAGCATGGTATCAATAAAAATAATGCTTTCAGATCTTACCTCAAAGAATTTTGTATAGTGAAATGCACAAAAAATGAGTATCAAAACAAATAAATTGATTTGCAGTCTAGCATAATACACACTAAGTAGGCATGAGCCTTGTCTGTTAAGTTCAACGCGTGGGACCCCTCCCAGAAAGGCTTAACATAGTTGAAAGAAAGATGATGTCTGAATCTTGACATGCATTTTCCAAGGCAAAGACTACTTTTAAAAAAATTATGGGTTGTGATTTTACATTGATCTAAGTTTAGATGGCATTTTATTCAGTAAGAATTCTTAAGGTATCATGACATAATGAGGAGATATATGATAGATTAGCTAGCAAGGTAGACAGACACTCTAACTTAAGATATATTTCAAAGTGCACTTATTCTTGTAATAAGATTATTATATACCCATGCATCGATCACCTAACTCACTCAAATATATATATATATATATTTTTTTTTTAAAGATTTATTTATTTATGGATACAGAGCTGGGGTAAAGGCCAGAGATGAGGAGGGTGAGAAGATTCACCAGAGACAGAGCGGGGAGCAGAACAGGCAGATAGATGAAGTACACTGCTGTGGAGAGCAGTGGGCGGGCCAGGAGAGGTCTGTCACGCCATGTGGATCACCTCCAGGGCAGGCTGGGATCGAACTCTTGCGGAAGTGGCTTTAGCTTCTTAGTGCAGTGCTTTAACCCGCTGCGCCACCAGGGAGGGCCTCACTCAAATATTTTACAGTATTTTCTTTATATGCATTTTTAATTTAATAAAATATTATAGTTATTTTGAAACTACATGTTTTGTCACCTCTAATAACACTATTGACCCTCCTTTATGTTAATTTGTGCTCCTATATTTCATGGTGTTAATTTCTGTGCATATCATAATTGTGTACTTAAAGAAAATATGACCTGCTACAAACATCTTATAAAGCATGTAAAGTATTAGTGATATTTATGTTTTTCTTTTACCTTGCTCCATGTGATTTTTTGGTTTGTTTGTTTCTCTTGTCATCCTTTCCTGGGTAGGCTCTCCACTATATGGTAAATAGAAGTGATAGCAACAGTTATACAAGTGACCAACCTGATATTAATAAAATAAATTTAGGTTTAACATATTTTAACAATTTTTTATTTGTATTTATTTATGCATACAATGCTGGGAGATGTATTTTTTTTTTGTCTCATATGGGGTTAAGTAAAATTTCTTTCTATTAGTGGTTGCTGAGCATATTTTATTTTTAAATCATGAATTATTTTTCTGCTTGTATGAGGTGATAATATGTTTTTCCTCCTTTAGCCTATTGATGTGTTAACATTATCTTTCTTGTTGTGACCTTATTGCTACCAAGAGTACCAAGAGATACTCTTCAACAGGAATATATTGGGGTGGTGCTCAGAGGACTACATGATCTTGGCTTTATGCTCCTTCTACCATGAAACCACCATTGGTAGGAAGAAAAAGGGTGCCAAAAATTTTTTAAGTTCCCTTAAAGACACTGCCATCCACATATTCCTATCTTCTACAGCAAAAATCTTCAAAGTCCAGTTCTCCAAATAAATGGTAACTAAAACTAATTATCCACAATCTCCTCATGAGGACACCATCAAGATGAATCCACTGACATTTTATATTCCTATTTATCACAGTCACCACCAACTCCAAGATTTTAAAGCTATCACACATCTCGTGAACACTTAGTCATATGTTACATACATCTCTGTATTTGATATATATTTTTGCATCTTCAAGCACCACTACATTGGCAGTTTAGATCTGTCATCATCAAAATCTTCTAGTCTTGGCTCTAAGAATATGTAGCCTTGCTTCTACATGACATCTGATAGTGCCCTGGGGACATTGCCTTTGAGCGTCTCTTAAGCATGATTTTCTCTGTCCCTAATCTTAGAGGTCAGGTAGTATCCTGCTCACCCCCTTTTGCTAATTTTAGTGATTTATTATCTTTTTTTTTTTTTTAATTGAGGTGATACTGGTTTATAACACTGTATGTAATTTAGGGAAATAGGTTCATACCTCTTCAGATATATATGACCATGTCAACATCACTACCAAAGATTCATAATCCTTTACCCTAGTCACTGGACCCCTTCCCTGCTTTATTCTCCCCTCTGCCTATAGCAGCCTTAATTTTGTAGTAATAAATTAAATTGAATTTTGTCTGCCAATTAGATTGAATTGATAATTAAAAACCTTCAGGAAAAGAGAGCAGTAAATCTCATTAGTTTCATGTTGGTTTCTATCAAACCTTTAAGGAAGAGTTATCCTCTACAATACATTCCCACAAATACAAACAGAGGAAATATCCTGTGATATTTTTGTTGGAAATCATCATTACCTTACTATATAGATGCATAAAAACAAAACAAAACAAACAAAACAGAACAGCCTTCCTAGTGGCACAGGGGTTAAAATCTCAGTGTTATCAAGCTATCACCAGCCACTGCAGCAAGCATTAGATCCGTGGCCAGGGAGCTAGCCCCCATGGTCCAGCAGATCTCCCCTGTCTCACCTCCTACTACCCTTAGTAGTGATTTCTGTAGATCAGCCTGGTCTGCTCTCCACTCCATTTCTGGTGAATCCTCTTACACCCCCACCCCTCTGCCCTATACCCCAGGTCTTGCATATATAAATAAATCTTTAAAGAAAGAGAGAGAAACTCATCTCTTTCTAGAATATAGGTGCACAGATCATTAACAAAATATTAGAACATTAACTATCGCAATGTGTTAATTCTTTATAGAGTAATAAAGTGGGATTTATTCCAGGGATGCAGACTAGTTCAGTATTCAAAAATGAACCATTATACATCTACCATCTCAATAGGATAATGAAGAAAAAAATGTTTATAACATTTTGCAAAATTCAAAATTCCATCAGTGAGGAAAGGATGAAAAGTTTCTCAGCTTTATGGTGGATGTCTACACAAGCCTATAAACAACATATTTACAGTGAGAAATCAAATATTTTGCTCTAAGATTGGACACAAGGGTAGTAGTTCTCTCTCATTATCCTCATCTAATAACATAGTAGAAGTCCTAGTTAAGGATTTAAGGGCATTATGAAAAAAAAAATAAAAAATAAGTATCAATGGAGTAAAAAAAAAAAAAAAGGTTTTATTTGCAGATGACATAATTACTTATGTGGAAAATCACAAAGAATATACCAATAAATTCCTGGAACTAACAAATACATTTGCTAAGTGAAATAAGCCAGAAGGATAAGGAACACTACTAGATGTTTTTGCTTATTGTGGAACAAAATAGCAGGCAAAACTAAATAAAACAATTGCTATAAATCTGCCACAGACTCAAGGCTACTAAAGGGGAAGGGAGAATGTGTAAGAAATGGAGCAGGGGCCCCAATGGACTAACTTAGGGCTGTGGCTTCTTTAGGTGTAGGTGTGGTGTAATAACATAAGTCTGAAAAGGTGTAAACTCAAATCTCTAAATTATGCTTAGTGTTGTAAAACAGTGTCATCTCAATAAAAAAAATAAGATTTTAGGAAGAGAGAAAGGAATGCAACTCACTGACTCAGAGGACAAAAGTCTGATAAAGGATTTATATCCAAAATTGAAACATTAAAATTAAAACTGATACAATTGTATATATAAATAAAAGTCCTAAATTGATACCTCTGCCAGCAAAGCAAACAACAAAATATATGACAATAGCATATGAGCTACAGTTGTCATTAGGGACAAGACCATTGAAACAATGAGGTATCACTGACCCTTATGCATAAAATTTAAAAAGCTGACAATTTCTAGAGAAAGTATGAAACAATATGAATTCATATTTACTGCAGGTGTAGTATGAAAAAATGTTCAGCCATTTTGCAAGACAGTTTGGTAGTTATTTATAAAGCTAAATATAATCTTACCATATGATCCAACAACTTAGTTCTTAGATATTTAATCAACTGATTTGAATTAGGGGAAATAAGGAGTGGAACAAATCTTCTGATTTCTTCTGAAATCTTCTGAAATCTATAGTTTCTTATTTTTCTATAAATCTAAAACAATGATGAAATTTAAAATTATACTATTAAAAATAAAATAAGTTATAAAGTACCTAAAGTTATTGCTAAGGAGAAGATACATTATCTAGTCAGTAAATTATAACATTTAATTCCAAAACTAATAAAAACACAAATAATTATGTTCATAAAGGAAAAATACAAACTGTTTTAAAAGTGATGTCAAATTTTCTAAATTATGATGCATAAATTCAGTTGGGCCCAGCTGAATCTTTAGTGTGTGTATGTGCATGTGTAAAACGATATGGTTTTAACTTAAAATGTCTATGGGAGTTTTAATATTTCTAAGAAAATAATGGACCATAAATAATAAGAAACATGAATTATGTCTCATAAATAAGATAGTTAACAATAATACAATAAGAATAAAATATGTTAGAAACAAATACAGGTGCTGATTTTAAGGTTATTTATATGTAATACAAGATGACACTTATAGGCAATAATATATAAAGTCAGGTAGTAAACTCAACAGGATTCTTTTTACTAACATGAAAATTCTCACACAAATGCCTAAAAAATAAAACCTACATTCCTGAAAAGTTCCTGAAAAAAAAAATGGATACTGGAATTTTATAGTGACAGAGTAGTGGTGGTAAAATAAATAAATAAATAAAATACCATGAAAATATTACAGGATAGGAAAAGGGGCACCCCAGAACTCCAAATCTACCCTCTCTAAATAGGTTCTAGCATCCTCTGCACCAAGACAAAGCATATAAAATGAAAGACAGTTGAAGACATCTAAATTCTTTAATTAAAATCACAGATGTATCTTCATTCTTAGAATAACTCAATAACTTCATGTTACAAGTCCATGAACCTTAAAAAATTGAATAATTTCAAACAAATACATCATATATTTCCTATCAGTGAACTCTTTGGGAATGATTTATTTCCTGATTTTTGGTTTTATTATATTTATGTTTATTATATCATACATAGTAGTAATTTTGGTTTTTACTGTGGCATTGTATTTATTTATATTTTATGACAACTTTTTACCTACTGGTAAGTTTAAAAAAAAAAAAAACTCTAGTTAGTGAAACAAATGAATATATATAAGTCACAAGCAAACATTAAGGAAAGAGAACTGCAAAAAATCTTCTATAATAGAGTAGCAGTGAAAAAAGACTTTTAGACAACAACATTAAAGAGCTTTAAATAAAATAACACAGAAAAATGATTAGTGGAGCGACACAAACGTAAGACAAAAGCTTCAGTGACTTTCATGCCTGGAAAAAGACCAACCACAGGTTGTGACTTGAGATACTGTACATTAATATATAATTTTAATATTCAGTCCAGTGGAAACTCATTTACATGTTATAATTACCTTTCCAACTGTCTTTCATGATATAAATATGCAGCCATTAACAAAACTTTAATGTATCACATTTTTTTAACTAAATAAATTTGCTTTATGATCTTACTTAATCTTGCTAAGGAAATGGCAAAACCCCTTCATGATTCATTAGGCCCAAAGAATTGGAAATATTTGAAGTTTTGATTTTAGTGTGAAAGAACACTTCATAGCAATAGCTAAATTAATGACATTGTTTTTCAAATGGTTGCCACATAATAACTCTCATCTTATTAAAATTATTAATTTTAGTTAAATTAGGTCTTGGCTTATGTGATGCTAGTTTTGTGGCAATCGAGATGAGAAATAATAAGAACACAAAGTGCAGAGGGAGATTAATGGCGGTACATCTTCTGTTATGTAACTATCATTTCTGAAGAAAATGGCATATCAATCCCCTTCTATATAAATAGACATGCAGAACAGAACAATTATGTTCCTTATGCTTTGGGAGAAATAGGTAAACTTTCTCTGTGTGGGGGGTATAAATACTGGAAAATTAAAATATGTATATATATATATTTGAATAAAAAGTTGTTTTCAGCAGAGACAGATCAGATACAGGCACAGATCAGATTTTTTTAAGATTATCGATATAAATGACAAGCCATTGATAAAAAAGAAGTGTTGTTTTGACCAATTCTTGCATGCCTGAATGTAGATCTCATTTATACTTTTCACTAATGGGGAAGAGTGACTTGTTTTCTAAGTAAACTAGTCAATTAACATAAACCAGAATGGATCCCATTTCATCTTCAGGCTCATGTGGAATGATCTTTACATCATAAGCTGAAACTCATATGTTCTAAGGTTGATCTTAAATCCTAATTATACTAAAGTGTCTTTCCAAATTACCTTCATGTGGAAGAAATCTTATCCTCTTGATGATCATAATATTTTATTAAGAATTTATTATACTATTACTTCCCTTAGCAACTGGGCCACTGCCTATCACATAAATGTGTTTAACAAATAAATTTTTAATAGAATAATATCTTAATTAAATAAAAGTATATCTTTTCTGAGCTTCAAAATACAGCAAACAGTATATACAATGACTCATAGTATGCAGCCTAGAATTAGAACTGTTTTTAAATTGTACAAATATATCATATAGTAGTTTATATCTTTTTGTGTTGACATAAATTACTGAGAAGTATTTGCTTTCCCACCTTAGTTATAATTTTTAAATGAATAGGAAGGAGCAGAGGAACCGAAGGCTATTTGCAATAAATACGCCTTTATGTTTTATAGTTGAGAACTTATTTGGATAAGGGGGGGGAATGTATTTATCTCAATCACTCGATATTAGTAATAAATAATAAGGTATTTTCCCTAAAATATTTATGAGCTTTTTTTTTTTACTTTGTATCTGTGCTTTAGGTAATGCTTTTACCATTGAAATAACACTTCTGAATCTTCAATGAGTCTAGGATTATTGACAATAGTTTTAGGGGTTTTGAATGCTTTATTTTTGGTATGAATATATTCAAGAAATTATTAGAATAAAAAAGTCAGAGAAAGCAAAGAATTGAGGGATAAGTTTATTGCTACTATTACTGAGATCAGAAAGGAACAAGGAAAAGTGAAGAGACTTCACAATAGTCATCTTGTTGCTCAACCCAAGGTCTTGAAAGACTGCTAATGATGCATGTAAAGAACTGTTCTCTAACAGACATGCAGTGAAGAGCAAAACCCTGTAATAGCATTCCCATTGGATTAGCAAACAAAAGAAGGCTCATGAGCTCATAAATAAATCTTTTTTAAAGATTTATTTATTCATGCATATAGAAATGGGGTACAGCCAGAGGTGCAGGGGTCGCAAGAGGATTCACCAGAAGCAGTGGGCAGTAGAACAGGCAGATCAACAAAGTACACTGCTGAAGGGAGTAGCCAGCAAGACAGGAGAGGTCTGCCCCGCCATGTGGATCACCTCGCAGTGAAGCAGCCACGACTTGGCTTATCTTCGCAGTGCAGTGCTCCAATGTATTTCTTATATCATCCTTCATTTTTGTATAATGTTTGATTTCCCCATGAAATTCCCATCGCCAATTTGCCTGTGCACCATCACCATAGTCTCTTGTGCACTTCCCACTCCTGTCCTCTATAAGTGAGACAATTCTATATTTTTCTTTTTCTCTCTGGCTTATTTCACCCAGTATAACCCCTTCCAGCTCCAACCATGTTGCTGCAAAGGCCATGTGTTTATTCTTTTTGATTGCTAAGTAATATTCCATGGTGTAACTATACCACATCTTCTTGATCCAGTCATCAATTTTGGGTCATTTAGGTTGCTTCCATGGCTCACCTATTGTAAATTGGGCTGCAATAAACATAGGGGTGCAAGTATTCTTTTGAATTAATGTTTTTGTGTTCTTTGGGTAGTTTCCTAGGAGTAGAATTTCTCAGTCATATGGAAGCTCCATTTTCAGTAGTTTAAGGACCCTCCACACAGCTTTCCATAGTTTTTGGACCAGTTTCAATTCCCACGAGCAGTGTAGGAGAGTTCCTTTTGTCCACATCCTCAGCATAAGCAATTAGTTGTTGCTAGTGTTTTCAATATGTGCCATTCTCACTGTTGTAAGGTGGTATCTCATTGTGGTTTTCATTTGTATTTCCCTGATTACAAGTGATGTTGAACATTTCTTTCATATGCCTGTTAGCTATTTGCATATCTTCTTTGAAAAAGTGTCTCTAGCTTTCTTGCCCATTTTTTGACTGGGCTGTTTACTTTGTTTTTGTTGAGCCCCTTTAGCTGTATGTATATCTTTGTCCCTTATTATTACTGTTGTATGCAAAATTTTTCTCCCAATCAGCAAAGTGTCTCTTTGTTTTGGCAAATGTCTCTTTTGCTGTACAGAAGCTGTTTGATTTGATGTAGTCCCAGCTATTTATCTTTTCCTTCATTTCCTTTGCTTTAGGTGATGCATCTTTAAAGATGTTACTGATATGTATGCCATGTACTGTTTAGTCTATATTTTCCTCTATGTATTTTTATGGTTCAGGTCTTATGTCTAATCCTTTAATCCATTTTGACTAGATATATTTTAATGATATGCCCGAGGTAATACCTAAGATTTGTCAAGCATTAATGAAAGATATGAAATCTTAGATTCATCAACCATCAAATCACAGAAGAAAAAAACGTTAAAAAATATATAGTAAGTCTTCAAAGTCATCATGGCTGCAATGATCCCTGTGTGGCTGATCCTAAATTGTAGGATGAGGACAGGGCCTGGCACTGGGAGTCAGGATAGGATCCTGTGTGCCTTCCCATCTTGGGGTCTATTCCTACTCACCAAGAAACCAAGACTTTGTGTAACAGAAAGAAATCCAAAAGCTCCTGAGAAGAAAAGCATTATATCCTAGGACAAAGAAGGTAACTGTTGACCAGGATTGACATAGAGTTTACCCTTTTGTAACATCCTCTCCTGTATGTATGTATGTATGTGTATGTATGTATATATGTATATATGTATATATATGTGTGTGTGTGTGTGTGTGTATGTTTTTCTATCCAAATGGGTTATGCAGTAAAAAGAGGGAGCCCATGACAAAAGAGGGAAACATCACCAGTTTTCTGCAGTTGACCATTGGAGCAGTTGCAGGGCCCTGTAAAGCTCTTAAAGGTTTTTCTGCTGCGTAGCTAACTGTACTAGACAGCACTGAGAAATCTCAGAAGCATTTCCCCATGGAAATTGAAATAGCTGAGTATGTTTCATTAGAACTCAGTAGATATATCAAGGCACCAGTACTAAACCTAAAGGTTAAACTTTCCAGTTGGAGTAAAGATGATCATGTTGTGAAGGAGTGAAGGAGTTGTTTTTTGTTTTTTTTTTTTCCAATTTGTTGGAGAGAGGTACTACAAGAGTGAAAAGTAGCAAATGAAGGAGAAAGGGCCATGATGTGCCTACGACTATAAAACAGAACTCAAAAATAGAAGAAGAGGGCCCTCCCTGGTGGTGCAGTGGGTTAAAGCACTGCACTGAGAAGCTAAAGACACTTCTGCATGAGTTCGATCTCCGCCTACCCTTTAGTGACCCACCTGGCGAGACAGACCTCTCCTGACCCGCCCATTGCTCCCTTCAGCAGTGTACTTCATCAGTCGGCCTGTTCTGCTCCTCACTGTGTCTCTGGTGAAGCCTCTCACCGCCCCTGCACCTCTGGCCTGTACCTCAGCTCTGTATGCACAAGTAAATAAATCTTAAAAAAAAAAAATAGAAGAGAAACAACAATGGAATTTATTTATGAGAAGTGAAAAGATGGAGTGGCAGCAGGGAGGCAGTGAGAGAGCGAGAGAGCTTATAGATCTGAATGAGGCTAAGTGCATTCTTTCTTATCCCAGTATGAGTCTGTGCAAGTCCGTGCTGAAAGCAGCTGTGGAAGACAGGGCTGTCTGCAGACCAGGAGTAGGGAAAACATAGAAAATGGCAGCCTGGCTGAGCAATTAATTGTTAGCACACAGGTAAGAACACACAAAAGTGACCTGTCCCCACGTTGGCAATGTCCTTTGACCTGATTTAGCACTGCTTTAGTAAAATAGTCAAACACATAGAATCACAGAATGCAGTATTGGTATCTGGGATTAGGAAGAGAGGGGAATGGAGAAATGCTAATCAGCTGTTTCGAGGAATTAGCTTCAGAGGTAAGATAGATGAAGATGTGGTGTTTGTAGTTCAAAATTTGATAAAAGGTTTGATCTAATCTTAGGCGTTCTTACCAAAAGAATAATTTAAAAACCTGCTATGAAGACAAGTCTACTGCATGAAAACAGGTCCTCCAATGCAGCATGCAGATGCTCCGTGTAAGCAAGTTACCTTAGTTACAAAAACCAAGCTATTTTTTTAAAGATTTATTTATGCATAGAAGAACTGGGGTGCAGGCCAGAGGTACAAGGGAGGGGAAGGTTAAGAGGATTCACCAGAGACAGTGGGGAGCAGAACAGATAGACTGAGTGAAATACACTGCTGAGGGGAGCAGTGGGTGGGTCAGGAGAGGTCCGCCACACCATACGGTGTTGAATTCATGCTGCAGCGGCTGCTGATAAACTCATAGTGCTGGGCATTAACCCCTTGCACCACCAGGGAGGGCCAGCAAAAACCAAGCTATTTTCCAGAGTAGCTGTACCTTAAAGTGGTGCTATTAAAGATAGGAATACTCACAAGAGTTAAGACTGTTTTGGATATTTTGGGGGGAGATTGGAAACATGACACATCTATTTCCTATCATCTATCATATGATCATCTTTCTTTCCCTCTATTGTCATGTTTTCTCAAAGATTCTAAATGCCCTAGTTGCAAATACACAAGTGTGTACTAAGTAAATCGTATGTATCATTTAATGCACTATATTAAGAGACTGTTTTAATTGCAAGGGAATGAGATCTGACTTTTTTTTTTTAAGATTTATTTATTTATGTTTACAGAACTGGGGTGCAGGCCAGAGGTGTGGTGGGTGACACCAGAGACATAGTGGGGAGCAGAACAGGCAGATTAACAGGGGAGCAGCCAGTGGGTCAGGGGAGCAGCTAGTGGGTCACAAGATGTAGGTCAGCTCCCTGGCAGGGTATTGAACTTGTACTGCCATGGCTTTGGAAAGCTTCATAATGTGGTGCTTTAACTTGTGCCACCGGGGAGAGCCCCGACTGCCTACTTTTAGGCTCTTCCTCTAAAGCTGTACTCCTAAGATGTTGACAAAAATGGTGCCCTGAGTAAGTCTCAGGGAACATAGAGCCAGCATGTTCAGCGTATTGCCCTGCCCCATTACTGAAGGATGAACTCGGTATGTTCCCTTGGTAAATAAACAACTGTTGAAAAAAATCAAATGCTACATGTCAAACAAATTGCCTCTGTAGTGTTCTGCTGGATGAATTAATTGCCTTTTGTGTGGTTCTACTTGAACTGTTGGTCTGCAGTGGCATATCATTGGAAAGAGAGAAAAATAATGGTTTCATAAACACTTGAGGAAAAGTTTTTATTTGCTGCTGAACTGGAATGTCTAAAAATGAGGCTCATTTTCTCTGAGTAGAAAAAACATAAATTATACAGAAACAAATATTACTACTATCTTCACAATTGTTATTTCTATATTTTCTACAATAGGAATTTTCTCTAGATAAACTGTTCTTTTCCTAAGAAATAAAATTTATTTTGGCACACTATTAATATTAACATTTTATGAAATGTTTCCATTTATTTCATTTAGTTATGTAATGAAGGATAATTAAAATATCCAGACTGTCTTATTGTAATGCTATAGTACTTAATAAAATACGTTCCCATACCTGGTAGGAGACAAAGATTTTTTTAGGCTTTTCTGATTTCCCCTGTCAGGGGGATATCCATGGGAAAAAGCTTAAAAATAATCTATAAACTTTATTCCTCTCAGTCATAAAACTAATTCATTATTCAGTTCTATGAAGTTATATGCAAAAATAAGCAAATACATAAAATGACATGATAAAATAGGTAGATTGATTTTATATTTTGAAATAATATACTATAAACAACAACCAAAACACACCTACCTACTATCAATGAAATCACAAAACAAAGTTATATCTGAATTATATTCCTTGTTATTTTTTTTAAGATTTATTTATTTATTCATACAGAACTGGGGTACAGGCCAGAGATGTGGAGGGTGAGAGGATTCACCAGAGACAGTGGGGTACAGAACAGGCAGATCGACGAAGTACACTGCTGAGGGGAGCAGCGGGCGGGTCAGGAGAGGTCTGCCATGCCATGTGGTCACCTCCGGGGCAGGCGGGAATCGAACTCATGCAGAAGTGGCTTTAGATTCTCAGCGCTGTGCTTTCACCCCCTGCGCCACCAGGGAGGGCCATCCTGGTTACTTTTAATATCATCATAAGACTTGAGGATGTCTTAGTGGGCTAACTGAGGGGCACTGCAGGGTCCCCAAACATGCACGCTCTAAATAAGTTCTACCATCTGCTGCATAAAGTCAAAACATACTCAATGTGTAAGACCATCAATAGAAAATAACCTTAATTTAATAGTAAAAGGTAAGAGAGAAAAGATAATATTTCGCAATGAGACACCCAAACTTGCCCATCCCCTCATGGATATATCCCAGTTAAAGAGAACTAGCCCAAAGCAGGACCACTGAGGCCCAAGTGCTTGCCACAAATTTAAGACTACTGACTGGTAGGAAAGGAGAGGGAAGGGACAGACAGGATCAGGCAACTCTGTAAGGAGAGGAACAAAATAAAAGGACAAGTCAAGATTAAGGTGCCATCATCAGCCAGGTCTCTTACTCGTAGCTCTGCCTTTCCACTGCCTCTTTCCATGGCTCCCAAAACCCTGAAACAAGTCCAAGGCCTAGAAATAAGTGAAGTTTCTTCACAAGTCTCTCTTTCCACATTCTTCTTCTTCCAAAATTTCTTCCTTCAGCCTCCTCTTCCAAGCCCATTTTAGATTTTTATCACCACTCAGAGCCATCCTTCATTAGTTGGGTCAGGGAACATGGAACCTTCGACTTTAAGGTATCCTATAGGGAAGACTTCAGTACTAACAACAGAAATTTTGTATACTTCACAAATTGACCAATGTTTATTCTAAAATAACAGAAATGATTAAATAGGCATTTTTCCCCCAGCAGACTTATACTAACAAATTTAGCAATAAAAATAATTAAAAACTGTTGAAGCATCTCATTGTGAGAATTTGTGAAAATCCATGATCCAGTTATCTCACTTCTGAGTGTTTACCCTAAGAATACAAAACACTAGTTGAAGAGGTATATGCAGCCTTATTTCCACTGCATCAGTATTTACAATAACCAAGATTTGGAAGCAACCCTAAATATAAGAAGGGTCCTTTTTCTCCACATCCTTGCCAACAATGTTGTTTCTGGAACTTTTTTTTAAAGATTTATTTATTTGTGCATACAGAACTGGGGTACAGGCCAGAGGCTCAGGGGCGGCGAGAGGCTTCACCAGAGACAGAGTGGGGAACAGAACAGGCAGATCGATGAAGTACACTGCTGAGGGGAGCAGCAGGCGGGTCAGGAGAGGTCTGCCATGCCATGTGGTCTCCTCCGAGGCAGGCGGGAATTGAACTCATGAGGAAGTGGCTTTAGATTCTCAGTGCTGTGCTTTAACCCGCTGTGCCACCAGGGAGGGCCTTTTCTGGAATTTTTTATATAAGACATTCTTATAAATAGGATATGATATCTCATTGTGTTTGTCTTTTTATTAAAGAAGTGTCTACTTAGCTCTTCTGCCCATTTTATTATTATTATTATTGAGTCATTTGTGTTTTGTTTTGTTTTGTTTTTTTCTGTGTTGAATTTATGGATTCTTTATAGATCTTGGGGATTAGACCCTTGGCAGACATCTGACATGGAACAATATATACTAATAAGAAACTTTTGATTTGTAAGTTTCTCAACATTTAAAAATGTTTAAAATAGCAAATGATTTAGCTCCAGAACTTAGTTTCTCCATCACATTACCTGTTCCCTATGTTTTGTGGAACAAATTTCTTCTTCCAGGATTCAAGATTATGGTATTTCATCAGGAGCTGAATCAGGAGCTCCTCTCTCTGACATGTAAAAACACAACCTAAAAAGAAAAAAGAATATATCTAACAGGAAAGAGTACCTATTACATCTAACTTGTTTCAAAATATTCTAAAATATTCTAAATTTAATTGGTTTCAATGGTAAACATTCAAATGTAAATTATTTCATTTGGTTTTACCTATTTACCAGTCCTTAATTTCATATGCAGAACTGGGGTTCTCTGAGCTTTCCACTTCCAGATATATTTGTTTAATGATTTTCTGTTCTTATCTACTCATAAACACACCTTAAGATTATCTTTTGACTTATCTGTCCTTCTAGAGGAAGACAATAAAGCATTCATAGTGCCTTGCTCTGGCTATAAAGAAGTCCTATATCCTTTAAACAAATGGTTATAATCTCATTATCTCATCTACTTATTGGTGCTATAGCCTCCTGTCATTTACTGCTGTTGAACTTGCAGTGTCTCAGAGTCACAGATAAGCTTTACAGAGTGGAGATAACTTTTATTTGTTATAGGCAATAAAACCAGCATCTCCACTGACTATCTGACAAGGAGGCATCTGATGACTGGAATCCAGTCAAGCAGAACACACATCGTAATAGTGTCTGAAGGGCAAGGTACTAGAGACATTTGCAGTATAAAATCTACACAGTAAAATTATGTGACAATGAAAGAAAATTAGGGAATAAGAAAAGACTAAAGCAGACCCTGTCATGGGAATTTGCAATAGTAAAAATAAATCATCCTCTCAAGACCTTCTGATAACCTCCATTCAAAATATTTTTAATGAAAAAGATTAACTTTGCCCTTCTCAGGCATTCTCACTTATATGTGGTTGAGGACCAGGGAGGAACAGTTTCTGAGCCAGTGGGTGGTATTCATGGATAGCAAAAGGTGGAGCTTGTTAATATGTGATATTAAATGTGTGATATTTATGAACATAACTTACTTGAAATAATGACTGCAACATGATTGAAGAATGATGTAACATCAAAGTATAAATACTAATTTTCCATAAACTTCTTAAAAGTCCCTTACTGCTGAAAGGAGATGCTAGTAACTAGAGGGGAAGTGAGGCTTGTGTTTGCTCAGTGAGGCTGTCTGTTGATAGGGCAGGCAGAATGCTGCTTTTCTCTTTTAGCTCTTCTCCTTTTTCTCACTTTCGATATAAATCTGCACTTGATCTTGTCTTGTTTTCTTAAATATACAGGTGAGAGCTAATGAACTGGTTATCCCTATTCTTGAACTATTTCTGTCTCCAGCTGTGGTTTATGGCATGCATATTTTATGGTGTGTGACTACATATTCCATTTTATAATTTGACCATTTAAGAAAAGTCTGAAAATTCCTGCATAAGGTGTTAAATTCTGTATTTTTGGTTTCAGAGTGGACTTTATATGTTTTTAATTAATATTACACTAACATACCAGGGGAAATGAACTACAGTTGCACAAGAACAAGATAGTCAGAGTCATATGTGAACATGTGATATTGATTGCCTTAACATCTGAAATAATGATCATCATAGAAGTATAAAGTTTAAGAAGAAAATATTTAAACAATGCAAAATCAAATTCTAAATACTAATTTTTCATAATTAAAAAAAAAAAAGTAAATATTGGGCCCTCACTGGTGGTGCAGCGGGTTAAAGCACAGCACTAAGAAGCTAAAGCCACTTTCAGCATGAGTTCTAAACCCGCCCTGGAGGTGGCATGGCAGACCTCTCCTAACCCGCCCACTCCTCCTCTCAGCAGTGTTTTTCGTCAGTCAGCCTGTTCTTCTTCCCACTCTGTCTCTGGTGAATCCTTTCATTGCCCCTGCACCTCTGGCCTGTACCCCAGTTCTGTATGCAAAAATAAATAAATTTTTTAAAAAATACTAAATATCTTCACTATACACTATCTAAAAAGGTAAAATGAAACAGACTTTGATTTCTACTTAATTCTTTATTACTAAAACAATAAGTAAAGGCAAGGCATTTTTATTTGGTTCAATTATTCAAATAGTCATGTAAGTTCTCCATTTCCACCTTTGAGACTTAAAACAGTCATTTAGTCTCTTTACTAGACAGTTTTCCCTCCATTTTTTCTCTGTAATTGTTCTGGATTGTTTGATACCCTATTTTATAGTAACTGGGTGTAGGTGGAGGAACAAAATAGCTGGAAGAGCAAGAACAGCTATAGGGTGTTGTCAACTGTATCTGATTGATAGCTCCTTTACTTTAAAAAAATATTATTATATACAATTATGTATTTTACATGTTTAATAAAATACAATTTTTATATAAAGTGAACTTGCTAACAATTTTCTGGAAATTCTTTATCTCATGTGAATCGTTATACAGTTAGAAAGAAAGGCCAGGAATTGCTCTGAACTGACACTTTTTACTTTGAATTTAACCACCATGCACCATTTAGGAATTAATGGGCCCTGATACTTCTAGCATTTTATATTTGATCTAATCTAATGTAATCGAATCTGGTACATATAACCTTAGATCTATTATACATATAATCCATAATATAATATATGCATGATATATAATACCTCCTCAGATCACTTAGTCACTTACCTAACTAGACTTTGCAGCCTCTTGCACCACTGACTCTTCAGAAAGTGTATAGTTCAGACATACTGAGCTGCTCAAACATTTCACACATTGGTCTTGATTACATAATTTGGCCAGGACTTTCTTTGGTTTGGCATATAATTCCATGAATATGAAAAATTAATTTTTATTTAAATCTCACTCAAAAATCTATTCGCACAAGTACAAATTGCATATTTGTGAGAAATAAAAGACCCTCCAGGCAAATGTACATAGTAAAAGAAAGAGGCAAAGAACTAAAAATAGCACCAAGTGAGATGACTCAAGCAGTTATTTCCATTTGCTTGAAGTAGTCAGTGGTGATGGATGGCACTGGAGAGAAACACCAGTGACATATCTTGAAGGGTCTTGAGTATCATGTTAAAAATTGTGGATTTGATCTTTTTTTTTTTAAGATTTATTTATTTATTTGTGCATACAGAACTGGGGTACAGGCCAGAGGCTCAGGGGCGGTGAGAGGCTTCACCAGAGACAGAATGGGGAGCAGAACAGGCAGATCGACGAAGTACACTGCTGAGGGAAGCAGCGGGCGGGTCAGGAGAGGTCTGGCTCGCCATGTGGTCTCCTCCGGGGCAGGCGGGAATCGAACTCATGCTGAAGTGGCTTCAGATTCTCAGTGCTGTGCTTCAACCCGCTGCGCCACCAGGGAGGGCCGGATTTGATCATTTTGACAAAATTTCCAAAATGTTCTCTTTACAATTCTGTAAAACACTAAAAGGAAATATTAAAAGGGGGGTTGTTTGTAGATATTTAACCAATTTGCAGACTAAGCAGAACAAGTTTAATAGGCATCCTTCTAGCAGAAATTCCCTAAGTTGTTAAAAACTAAAATGCACTTTGAGTATCTAAAATTAACATCTAACTTTGACCATGTTTAAACACATTTTATTCCATATATATATACATATATACATATATATGTATATATATATGTATATATATATATATATATATATATAGTTAGTTAGTTAGTTAATAAGCATCAATTAATGACTTTCAAAACTTTAGGATTAAGTGGCTAAGAGGGAAACACAGATGAAGATAATGAAGAATCATGAAGTAGGGAATTTGAGTTGTAAATAGATTCCTTTGGTGGTGTCTGCAGTGTAAATGAGCTTTACAGGTGAAAGAAGTGAGATTTTTATGGTGAATGTCCAGAACTCTACAAGATACTATACTGTCTTATGTGGATGGATGAGACAATAGTGGCAGAAATTTGTTTAGAAAAGAGAAAGGTCATTTTGGTTTCGGAAATGTCAATTTTGAGCTTTTAGTGGAAATCCGAGTGGATATATCCAGTTTGAAGTGAGATTTTAGGACTCGGGAGATTGACAGATTGATCTGGGCTTGAAATAGTGTTTGCAAATCAATGTGATACCAGTGTAATTCAAAGCTATATTTGTCCATGAAATTATCAAGTATCAAAACTATCTTTCTATCCACCCTTGGTCTCAAGGTACACATACTTTTTTTAATAATGGATATTATGAACAATTAGAGTTGAATCAAGTAGCATTTCTTAGGCGGCTTTAAAAAATAAAAAGTTGTTATAACTTTCATTTGGAAAAAACCTTTTTGGAAAGCCACTGTTTTAAACAACATAAACTTTATTAAGACCGTCAAACTATATTTTACTGAAAGATTCAGACAGGTATCATAAATTAAGATATTTATATCTTTCCATCCTGTTTATCTGGATTATAGACTGAGGCCTATAAATGCCCGATTAACTGCCCTTGTACAGGAATTGAAAGTGGAACCAAGAGTTACCAAAATATCTTGCATAGCTTTCTGTCCCGACTCGACCTGTAAGTAGTACTTGAGGTCGAAATGCAGAGATTGATGAGGGTTATATTTGAGACAGGGCCACAAACTGGGAATTGTTCTCTTTGGTCTAGGAATGTAACATCCAATCCTAGGGTGCTATTCAGATTATTAAGATCCAAGTGCTTAAGATTTGATTAGTGAAAGCATGAAGTTGTTTTGTTGGTATTGTTTATGGGTAAAGTAGGAAAATCACAGTTTCAGGTTACAGATAATATTCACCTTGCTGAGGGGACCCAGGTGGTCCAAATTAGCTCTCCATTCTGGTAAAGGCTGGCTTCTAGATCGGGAGCCTAGGCTCAAGCCATCATCACTCCATACCTCTACTGTTAGAGTTCTCCCACGTATAGTACACCTCGGGCCTGCACACCTATTCTGTCTGCCCCTCTCCTTTTACAGTATAGTCCAGGATACCAGTAGTCCCTGGGTGTGTGTGTATGTGTGTGTATGAAAGACAGACAGCACCCCTGAATCACTACTATCAGAAGGGCTCCATAAAGCAGCTGCCTCTCCCTCCTCTTGGTCTCACTGCCCTGGTATCGTCCTCCTGACAGACCCGATATATGTAATAGCCATTTGTTTATCTTTCAGTAAATATTGACTTTGCTCTGCTGCAGTTCAGTTGTGAATAGTTTGAAGAACTGAGTTCCACATTTTCACACCACTGTCATCTTGTCAGCCTCTGGAGGCATTTTTTATGTGTGGCTAACATTGAAAGTCAATGGACATCGAGTAACAGCTCAACATCAGATTGTGGGCAAACTGCAGCTTTAAAAGACCAAGGTTTCTTGAAGAGGATGGATTTCTCCCTTCAGGTTGCAACATGGAAACTTTACTTAAGTTTCTGGTTTCAGATTTATGACAGAAATACCAATTCTTGCTGGATTGTCCTGTGTTTACATTGTAGATTCAGTTTTTGCTAGCCTGTAATTTAATTAAATAATATAACTTCAACATTTTTTCTTTTAACACAGGTATCCTATAAATTTCCTTGGAGAGCACAGACTAAGGGGAACTGTTTTCTACAAGCCATTTGTTTATATTTAGTTTCAATGTGTATTGCAACATCCCTCAATGGGTATATTTTCCCTTCCTAGATCTCTTAAGTTTTTGGTGATTGTATTGTATCAAGGGAAATAGAAAAGGTGCTAAAATTCTTAAAGCATTTTAGTGAAACACATAGATATTGATTAGTATAAGAAACTGGTAGAGAATATTAAGAGTGGATTTTAATAAGGTTTGTTTTAAATCTTGGATCACAAAAAAATTATAAAATGACATGCAAGAAAAACATAAATTAATATGGAGAAATATTTATCATAAAAGGAATTATAAACTACAGAGAGAAAAATACTATCGTGTTAGATAATAATATATTATCCAGTATTTAAAATTCTATAGATGCATATCTAAATTTATTATAAATATATAGTCAAATACAATTGTGATAATAAAGTTCTACCTAATAACATATAGTAAGTACAAATTAAAAGGTAGTAAAAATGTACTGAAAGAAAATTTTCAATCCTACGTAAAGTTAAGATACAAATAGCACAAGAGATAAAAGAAAAAAATAGACTATGGTCTTACATACTTCTAAATGGGTGGCCCTAAATGAAAATAAGGAAACACAAAACTTGAAAGCCAAGACTACTTCAAAATATACAGGGAAAGATTTTAATACCCCCTCTCAGAAGCTGAGAGCTTATAATTATTTTTTAATATGTAAAATTACCTCAGATTTGATTGAGAAATTAAGTTAGGCTAATTTAATGAGTGCACACATACACACACAATAAAAACAATAACCATGGATACTTACTGTTTTGGGGATTACACTGAAAATAACTCACATAAGAGCAGACACAGACGCACATAACTTACTATGGGTTAGGTCCTCCCTTGGGGAAGCTTATGTGTTTCAATGATTCAATAGCATGTAAACAATATTTTTTAGAGCAAGCCAAAAAAAAAAAAAAAAAAGAAAATAGTGTATCTCTAGGCACATATAAATGTACGTGACATTTTCTAACAAAAACCTTACACTCTTGTTTCTCCCATCATCTTTTCCTCTCCCTGTACACTTCTTACACCTAACTCTCCCCTCAGCTGCACCTTCTTATAAAGCCCTTCTCAAGGTAGATGCTCAGGCTGGCAGGCAGCACTCAGTGAGGAGCAGTCCCCCAGGTACATCAGACAGAGGGATGGTGGGAAAGAAGATGGGTAAAAGGTAAGAGGATGGTAGAGGGAATGAAGTTGGCGTTTTTCTCTCACCCTATTTATGTATGCTGCTACACTGTTGGTTTTCTTTCTTTGTTAAGATCCTGTTTTATTGGTAGCAAATTCAGCATCTCAGGGAGGAGGAAAATTTGGCACCTTCCCGCTTTCCCTTTGACTTTGCAGAAACAAGAGACTTTGAGATTGCGCTGGGGTTTTCATGTGATGGGTGATAGGTGTGTGGGTGAGAAGCGTTCCCACAGAGAACCTAACCGGATATCAAGCGGGTACATCTGACTGCAAATCAACAGCCACTTCCTAGAGTGGTGAAATAATTGGCTGGGGATTTTGTCAGTTCTTGTGGCTGATGTCAATAAGCGAGTGTATTTATTAACAATTTATTTACAGAACACAGATTGATTTCACAAGGGCTGCATGGTCAGCCACAAAGAAGAGGAAATAAATTATTCCTTCCAGAGCTTTTAGGAATCCACTATTATAATAGGTTACTCTATACTGGAAATGAGAATCCTGATGTAGGAGTGAAGTAGTGAGCGTAACAATAATGAAATTTGTCTAGAAAACAAACTAGTGTAGGTTTTGGTTTACATATAAACAATGTAATCTATATGATCTTGAATTAAAGGATAAAGGTACAGATTAAATAGAGTTAGCCACCTAATTTATGCAAATGCTGTGATACCAAAATAAGAGTGGGTTTTATATTTCCTAACTAGTGAGAGTGATATTAGTAAAAATGAAAAGGAGCAAGGAAGGGAAATCACTGTCTGAGTTTATAATCTATATGTGTCCGGAGCCAAAGATCCAAACAGTATTTTTTATTGCCTGAGAATCCTTAACCAAGTGTAAATATGAAGTGCATAATAGGGAAGGGAATCTACATTTAAATATATGAGTAAACAAGTAAATTATATTATCTACAATATGCTATTTTCAAAAAACATCATTATCTGACTTAAAATTACAATAGAAATACAACTTTATATTTTGTGAGTATTTCAAATACTGGAAAGAGCAGAAGAGAAAATAACTTTAATAGAATTAGTGCATAATAGGAAGAGATAAGAGCTAAAGGATAATAGCTTCCCAATGAAACAGCCATAGTTACCCTTCCCCTTTTGGGTAAATGTCCAACCAAGCAGGGTTGACCTCAGCTAGGGCCACTGAGGCAACTTCTGGCAAGGAATCATAGGAAAGAGGTAGAAGTGTCAGGCAAGTCTGCGAGGAAAGGAACAAAATCACAATATAAGTCAAAGGGCTGCCATGTCAGCGTTCCAAAAATATCTCAGACCCGTCTTTCTAAGTGTCGGCACCTGTCAGCTCCACCGGTCCCTTTCCACTCTAAGACCTCTGTGTGAGTCCAAAGCTGAGAAGCAAACATACTCTTCTTCCTCACACGTCTCTGCTCTTCTCCATGTGCCTCCTCCAAGTCTCCTTTGCAGGTCCTCTAAATTCTCTTACTTTACCTTTCAGGAGGTGGGGTAGGGAACATGGAACCTTCCCTTTTTCATGGAGATCCAGCTCCGTAACAGATGGATACACCCCAAATTTGTAACGTCTTCCTTTGAGGAAGTGAAAGAGGAAGTAGTATAATGAAAGGAATAATCTCCTATGTAAACTATCTTACATTTTCTATTTGAAATGTCTGAAAGTACAATGATGAAGGATTAAGAATTATCAATTACAAGTTGAGGGGGCATTATATTTTTTGCTTATTCACATATTATCCAATCTACTTATATATTTAAACATATAAAAACTGTCATCTTAATTGTCATTCACAAATGAAGGAGCCCATATCTACATTACATTACAAGTTATCTTAACACACAGTTTTTACATATATATATATATATATATATATTTTATTTATTCATACAAGAATTAGGGTGTAGGCTAGAAGTGCAGGGGCATGAGAGGGTTCACCTGAGACAGAATGGGGAGCAGAACAGGTGGGTCCACTGAAATACACTGCTGAGGGGAGCAGCTGGCTAGACAGGAGAGGTCTGCTGTGCCTTGTGGATTAGCTCCTTGGATGATTGAACTCTTGCTGAAGTGGCTGTGTATTGCTTCATAGTGCTGAGACTTAACTCCTTGGGCTACCAGGGAGGCTCAGCACACAACATTTTTAAATAGTACTGTATTTCAATGAAAATTAAATAAGGAGTTACTAATATAAATATTTACTTACAAATATGGCAATGATATTAAAAACAGAACTATCTGAAAGGAAGCTAAAATGGTCTTTTATTTTAGAATTAAATTTTTAACTTCTCGGGTTATTTTTTTTTTAAGATTTATTTATTTAATCATACAGAACTGGGGTACAGGGCAGAGATGTAGAGGGTGAGAGGATTCACCACAGACAGAATGTGAAGGAACAGGCAGATCGACGAAGTACACTGCTGAGGGGAGCAGCAGGCAGGTCAGGAGAGGTCTGCCAAGCCATGTGGATCACCTTCGGGGCAGGGAGGGATCAAACACATGCGGAAGTGGTTTTGGCTACTTAGTGCTGTGCTTTAACCCTCTGTACCACTAGGGAGGGCCCTCGAGTTAAATTTTAATGGAAATGGTAATTCAAGTTTAGCATTTTGAAGATTTTTTTTAAATGAAAACTGTTAGATTAGCTAGTATCCTGGCATTTCTATTTTTTCCAAAAATCAGTTTCCTCTATTACCTATTGCATCTAGAATTGGAATTTTGTGTAAAAAAAGACACAAATGCAGTGTTGCTATATGTTATGTGAGCTAATGCTGATGAAGGTGTATCAACAAGTATGTTCAGAAAGGGCACTTATAAAGATTGCTGTTGCTGGTGAATTGGCGTTCTTCCTATCTCATGACTTCCAGAACACATAAGGAAATTCTCTGTTAATGCCCTAAGGAAGGAACAGTCCTTGTAATGGAAATGCTCCAAGAGTCTACGATTATGGCAAAGATGATATGTAATGCATATTATATTTGAACCTATATGCCCCTACTTTTGAAATTTTAAGGCAAAATATTAGAAAGGCTGGATATTAAGGGGGAAAGTTAGGTGTGTGTGAATATGTATAGATGAAATAATCTCCAATGAAGATGGAAAATGCTTGATATTAGTTTATGTAAGAGTAAATGTTGGGGCCTCCTCATGGTAGCATGGGTTAAAGTGCAACACTACAAAGCTATCCCCAGCCACCACAGCACAAGTTCAATTCCTGGCCAGGGAAATGACCCACATGGCACAGCAGACTTCTCCTGTCTTACCTGCTGCTCCCCCTAGCAGTATATTTCCGTCAGTTGGCTTGTTCTGCTCCACACTCTGTCTCTGGTGAATTTTCAACTCCCTACACTCTGGCTTGTACCCCAGTTCTTGTATGCATAAATAAATAAAGCTTAAACAAAAGAGTAAGTGGGCACTACTGCTAGTATATACTACATAGCTTCAGATTTTCTAACAATAAATTGGAGATGCCAAAATTAATCATGAAACTGAGTGGAAAAATCATAAATGAATTATAATTCTAATAGGTATAGTAGTGATGTAAAAAATATGCATTCTACCAATGTTTCCTGGGAAATCTGTGCCTTACCCACCTGCTGAAAACAGTATAATCTAGCTGATGGCTGATGATTTGAAACATTTTAATCTGACAGAATGGATTTACATTTATAGAAAATTTAACTGTCAGGAACAGTTACTTCTGCCTGATATCCTGTTCTTTCTTGGCAGTTCCTGTTATATTTAACAATTTAAACAAAATTTTCAATCATGGCTCAGTTATGTGGAAATTTTTACCAAAAGTTTAAATCATTTTTCTTTGACTAACTCTAGTATTTTCCAGAATTGATTTATGATAAAATTGTATCAAATTTATAGAGGAATGGCTATATATAAAATACATAATGTGTTTCTTTCTAAAGGTGCATATGACCTTTTGAACCTTCAAAACTCACTAGAAATTATATGAAAAATAAAACCTTATTATTTGATTGGTATCATGGGAATAAATGCTGTTTTTCTCTAAGTCATAACAGAACAACATACTAAATAAATACATAAGGAAGGTGGAATTTTAGAATGGGCCAATATTTTATGTTTTCCATTCCCATACTTAATAATTAATTACTAGCTCCTAAAACAATTGTATTTTCAATACCTAGTGTATAATCTCATTAATTGCTCTCTTCACTGTGTTTCTTTTAACTGTTTTTTTTTTGTTGTTGCTTGTTTTTACTTTTTGTAATATTTCTCTCTCAATACTATGTTTATTCAACTGCAAGTCAGTTTGACTGAGTAGAGACTTAGAGTATTGCAAGTACACCTGTGAAGAAGAAATTGTTCCTTTCCTGTCTAGCAACTCCCTCTTTTTTCCTAAGCCCCCAGGCCAGTTAGGCAATCTGGTCAGCTCAGTCATTAGCTCTATCTGTGGATAATGTAGCTTGCACCATCTGTGCCTCCCCTTCGTATTTTCAAGAGCCTTTGGGAGAAAGACTTCTACTTTCCACAGAAGGTGTAAATGTCAGGTTAGACACCAAGAAAGGGTGAAATCACAGCGGTTAAATGCAAAAGTACTCTTATGGGCAGCTGAAACCTTTACAGTTCTCGGTTCTTAAGACTGTTTCGTTAAGCCTGAAACCCAGGGAGACTGCGTGCATTTCAGGAAAATGATCTTAGCTTTCCATAAAATACTGACACCCATTGTCTGGGATGACACTGAAGGGCACTTAGCTTGTGAGACTTTACGTTAACTTTGTCACAAGGATCTGTCAGATATTAACTTACTTAAAAAGTCCCCCCCCTTCCATTGTTGTTAATTTGGGGACAGTATTTAATTTCCTCCCTCAGGAGGAAATGCTGGGAGTTCCTGCTGTACTCCCACCTCCATAGCACTTATGATCCATCATCTGCTATAATCTTTTTTTATAAGATTTAATTTTATTTATTTATGCATTCAAGAACTGGGGTACAGACCAGAGGTGTGGGATGAGAGTGGGGAGCAGAGCAGACAGCTAAACTAAAATACACTGCTGAGGGGAGCAGCAGGCAAGACAAGAGAGATCTGTTTCACCCTGGGGGTCCTCTCCCTGGCTAGGAATTGAACTCAGGTTGCAGTAGCTGTGGATAGATTGATAGCCCTGGGACTTAACCCCTTGTGCCACCAGGCAGGCTCCTGTAATCTTATTTTAGATAAGGAGGTTATTGTTATTTTACATAAGGAAATACAATATTTTTTTGACATAATAAAGTGATACTGAATATTGCACTAATACAGTCATACATATGTTTTTTCTATACTTTGTATTTTTGATTATTTGAAGAACATGAAATTTGGGCATATGTTTGTGGGATAACATACCTACACAATGTTGAAAGGCCACACTGGCCTGATGATATCTGGGCATAGTCACCATCATGCAGCAAGTAGAAATACATACTTTTTAAACTTGGATTGTTGGAAAGAAGTAGAAGCAAGCATAAAGCAAATTAAGAAAGCAACAAACTGTATGTGTATGTGTGTGTGTATAAGTATAAAAGTTAAAAGGGGAGGTGCCAGTTAGTCCCAAGTCCTACTTGTTTTTTTTGTTCAGTGGCAAAAAAAACTATGAAACTATGAAACCCACTTTAGTATGTCAACAATGGCATTCTGTAACTACTCTTTTTTTTTTTAATATATATTTAAAGAGCAGGTTTATTAGAAAAAGGGACAGACACGTAAAAGACACTTGTAGACATGTTTTGCCCTGATTTCTGTGACTGGCCACAAGGAAGAAAAACAGGAGGCCTACTCTCTCTCTTTTTTTTTTTTTTTTTTGGAGAAAACAATGGAGCATCTATATGTCTATATGTTGCAGACTATATATTTGTCATTATTTGATAAGTTCTAATATAAAAAATCTTTGGCATCCCTAGTGGCCTAGGGGTTTAGACTCAGCACTATCACCACTATGGTCTCAGTTCAACTACTGGCCAGGATGCTGACCCACGTATGGTAGAGCAGACCTCTCCTGTCTCCCCACTGCTCCCCTTACTAGTGGATTTCAGTGCTCTATCTGTTCTGCTCCCCAATCTGGCTCTGGTGAATCCTCTCACACCCCACACCTCTGGCCTATACCCTAGTTCCTCTATATAAAAATAAATATTAAAAAAAATCCTCAGAAATATAATAAAAAATATATTTTAAGGAATCTGATGTTTCCTTTCCATATTTTAAAACTTCTCATTCACTTTCAACTAGCACCAATCTTCTCTTAAAGTTATTATTAAGATCATTAATGATGGCCCTATCTCTCTCTGTTTTGGTAGGGATATTTTGGTAGACATTTTAAATGACCTCTTAATAATTATATCATCTTTGCATTCTCAATCTTTGAAATATTCTCCCCCATATATATTACTTTCTTGAACTTCCCCTAGCATTTATAGTCACATTTTAGTCCTTCTTTAAAAAAAATTGTACATGGCTGGGTCATTGAATATAATTATTCAAAGTAATTTCCTACATTTTCTTTTTACTTTTATTGCAATCTCTCTCTCTCTCATGAATTGTTTTCTATACAGCTCCAATTTCTACCTGCAGCTGATCTACTCATATATTGCAATCATCACTTTAGAACTTGTTAAACTCCATGTTTCAACTTGGATTTTTCAAATGTAATGTGTTGAAACTAAATTCACTTTTCTCCCCCAGACCTTTGAAAGATACACTCATATAAAATCTTTAACACATCCATCTCCTTTATCCAGTATTCTATTCACCAACCACCTTTCTTGATTAATGTTACTTCCTAAATGTTTCCAATTCCATGTACTTTCCTGGATCATCTTATCACCACATTAATGACTTTATCATCCTCTCTGAACTAGATTAAGGAAATGCTTTCCTGAGTTAAGTTAGTTTTCTTTTTCAATACACTTAGGTATTAGTAGTTTCCTACAGAGTTTGTCCATATTAATGATTCTTCTCACTTTTCAAACTCTATTACCCAACACAACTTATACCACCTCATTAACTTCCCATTGCTGTTAGGATAAATACCAATTTCCTAAGCATGTTGTTCAAGGCACTATATGAAGTGGTCCTTATCGCCTTTGCCTCATTTCACTCATACCAAGTATTGTCCTAATTTTTGTTCCCTGATTATCCACATGTCCTCATATACAATCATGCCTCTGACTATGGAGCTCTACTTTTACTCACATTGCCTGTTTTTGAATGACAACGCATCCTATAGCTTCTTCCTCAATTCTTTATTCCTCAGCTATGCTTACCTTGACCCCCTGATGAGTTCAAACCTGTCTGGTATATGATTTTATAGAACACGGCAAACTTTTCTATAGCACCTGCTACAAGCTTAATGTAATGTGTGTATGCAATGTATTTTATTTAGGTCAAGAGTTTTTAAAAGGTAGAAAGTCATACATTTTGCTAGCATTTCCTAAATCTCTAGTAGAGACACTAGGCACTAGGCACCTAGAAGGTATTCAGATATTTGTTGTTTGATTGAATAAAATGATTTACCGCTAAAATAGAATGTGGATAGAGAATGACATGCCGAGAGGATAGAATGTCAAGGACAGAAGGAACAGATTAGCAGAGGAAAAAGACATTTGCCTCAGTGAGTGAAGATTGGGGGTTAAAACCACATTTATTGATAGTTTGCATCATATTAATTTTACTATTACCTATGGTATTGATATAGCTACATAACACAAGATGTTGTATAGGATCTATGTACTGTAACACATATTATACAGAAAGAATTGCCTCTATTAGTAAATAGTTTAATAATTTATTTATAGACAATGTTGAATCCACTATAAAAAGCCTTATTTTTTAAAGATGTGAAACAAAATTAACTAAAAATAGCTATTGATATTCAGATGGTAATTATAAATTTATGTCTGAAAATAAACCTCATTTTTAGTAAGTTTCTTTAATAGCCCTGAGTAGCAGGTAAATATTGAAGATACTATTGTACACTTACATTGTACATATGAATACATTGTTTCTTTCTTACAATTGCTTTCTAGTCTGTTGTTTTATAGGCAGAAGCATAGTATATGCTACATTTCAAACCTGTAAAGCTACATTTTTTCTTATTTTTCTTATAGTTAAGTTTTAGTAACAACAAACAAAACAAAACAAAAAAAAAACAAAAAGAAAAGAAAACCCTTGAAGAAAAAGGTAAAGGATGGAGCAAGAGGATAAGCCTCTGTCTAATTTAATGGGTTTAAAAAATCATTTTAAATCTATTTGTTCTCCTTTGTATTACCACAGTGCATAATGACAGTACTTGGAATTAATGTACATCCATGTGCATTACAATGGGTATTCACTGTAACTTAGCAACAGCTAAGTGTGGCTTCTTCAGCTTGTTGATTTCCATTGCTGGACCTGGGAGGCCATAGAAAATTCAATTTACTCTAAATTTCTTATGTTGGCAGTTAAATGTTAAGCTCTTGTTTACAGAAAGCTCTTTTGTGAATTGTCAGTTAGAATTCAGCAAGCCCTGTTGTACACAGCAGGAGGTGTTAGCCATTTTCTTTTCAGGGGAGGGTAGTAGAAAACAAGCTCCTTGTATAAGGCTTGTACCCATGTTTTAACCATGATGATTCCAAAACAGGGTAAGCAGGAGAGATGTACCTCAACTCACACAATTTAGAATGAATCTTTAATTTATGGAAAGTTTGTAATTCTGGCTAGAATAAATATGAAGAAAAGTCCTTTTTACTATGACTTAGGAAAAAAGCAGCTAAGTTGACAGATAGCACCCAGGACCTTGTGAAAGAATGGAGGAAGTAAAGCAGGCCTGAGCAAAACTAGCCCAGGCAAGCACCACCTCCCCCTGGAATGCAGGAGAAAAAACTGGACAAACAAGATAAGGACGTATGGGTGTGGATGTGGGTAAGGGAAGAGCCACAAGACCAGATCCCTGCTTTCAAAATGCACACGCAAATGCTGTCCCTTAAAACTAAAGGTTGAAGAGGGACAATGTACATTTAAATTGATTGGATAATGGGAATGGTGTGGCCCAGGCTGATTGGACCTGAGGCACCAGGAAATGAGACATCTATACCTGGAAACATGTCCTTGGGTGGTTGAACTGTGACCCAGGCTGTGACATCTGTTAATCTTTGAATCCATTTGCTAAGTTGAATTTGCACAGGCTCTGAATTTGCGCGGCAGTATGTAACGGCCAATAAGGCCTATATATATATATATATATTCCTTGGCATTCCTTTGGTCCGGGTCTTGCTCGAACCCTCGGTCCTGCGTATCTGGCAGAGAACGGCTTGACCCTGGCTAGCCAGCCCAATAAACTCTGCTTTGCGAATTGCATTCTTGTGTGACGCTCTGTCTTTCGAGAGAATCAAGTTCTCGGACCCTAACACTTGACACGCCTGACACTCCAATATTCCAATGTATTTTTATTTTATAGGTTGAGGACTGTTGGGAAATACACAAGACTGCCAATATATTTACATATAGAGAGAGACAGAAACAGACAGACAGTAAGACAGATCCAGTAAAACTGAGCAATTAACAGATGACTTCAATACCACCTTAAATAGTTTAACTAATAAAATAGGTAGTACTGTTATAGGGCACCTCAATTCAGAGAGAGGCACCCCTGAAGTCCCAAAACCTGCCTGCTCTAAGTGGGTTCTGCCATCCGCCGCAACAAGACAAAACATATAAAGCTTTAATGAAAAGTGACTTTAATACAATGAATATACAATATGGAATACAAAGAATGTAACTTCTAAATCAAACACCTGAAGTTACCCATCCCCTCGTGGGCAAAAGTCAACCCAAAAGGGATTGGCCCAAAGCAAGGCCTGAAAGCCTGCCACAAGACTAAAGCACCTTCTGGCCGGGACCCATGGAAAAGGGTCAGAAATGGCCAGACAAATCTGAGAGGAAAAGAGCAAAATCAAAATCCATATAAACACTGCCATAGTCACCTCCCTACAGGTATCTCACCCACATCTGCCTTAACCAGTCCAGGGTCAGGAAACAAGCCCGGTTTCTTCATCACATGTTTGCTGCTCCATGTGGCTTCCTTAGGTCTCCTTCTCCATCTGCCTTCCTTCTCTCTTCTTCTCTCTCCTTTTTCTCTGCTCAGTTCCACCCTCCTTCTGGGTGGGGCAGGGAACCTGGAACTTCCCTTCTCCTAGGGACCACCCAGTTACAGTACCAGGATGGTGATAATAAAATTAATAAAATAAATCTTACATGCATATGTAAATCTTACATGTAAAAAAGTCTTAAATGTAAAATGCATAATCAGGTATATGAACATTGTTAGGCTACAGCTTTAAGTTTCTCTGTTCATTTAAAGGATGGATGTTATTTTTGTATTAATTTATATAGTTATTCAAAACTTATTTTTTTTTCTTTCTTCAGTTTATAATATTTTCCTCCCTTAGGTGATTTGATTAATTCTGGACTACAAAAAAATTTTAAATGCAAAAGCAAATGCTGCCATTTTTATTACTGCATTAAGCCAGAATGACTTCATACATGCATCCATGCACAGTGTTTTCTAGTAGACCAAACAGAAATGATGCCTGTTTGCAGTGCCACATGTCCTTTATAAAATAAATGTTTGCTAATTGTGATGCAGTCCCCAAAATTATATTTGTGGATGCCCAAAACATTTTAAGTTTTAAGGATTTTTAATAGTACTGACAATATTGTCAATAGTCCATAAAAAAATCCATGAATAAATATGTTTGTTGGGAAATCACATGCTTAATGATTATCTTTAGTTCTTTTTCAGAGAATAATTTACATGACTTTCAGAAAAAGTGAAGATAAAACTAAGTGAAGTGGGAGTTTTAGTATAAATACTTTGATACAAATGAGGCATTTTATTTTTTACAGATTTATTTATTTATGCATACATTAACTGTGGCATGACAGGAGAGATCTGCTAGGCCATTGTAGCTGGTTCCCTGCCTGGGGATCAAACTTATGTTGCAGTGGCTGATGGTAGCCAGATGATAGCTTGAGAGCACAATGTCTTTAACCTGTGCACCACCAGAGTGGCCCTAGATGGGGCATTTTAGAGACTGGTCTCTTTTTCCCTAAAGTTTCCCAGCATATGGATTTAATGATCACTGATTATCTATAGAGGGCCACATGTCTCAGTTTTGGGATATATTAAACTGATAAGAACAGATACTACACTTGATCTTAGCCAAAAGGCCGAGAAGCGATCAGTTTTGGGATATATATACCAGCAGAGTAGTCTACTATGGCCTCCTAATTTATAAAATCAGCTGAAGAATTTAAATATGTAATGCAAAACACTTTCAGTCCTCATAGTAACATTACCTTTTATTTAAGTGAATATACTTGCTCTTCATCTATAACAGTCTGCTCCTATCATGGTGCCCAGAATCCATAAGAATTCTGTGCTTTGCTCACAAACTCCTATTTTCCTAGTTCTCTCATGTTTTCACTTCTCATGAATCTCCTTTTAAAATGTCAATTATTCTTTTGAATTTGTCACTCCTGAATTACTTCTCATTCTGAAAACATTTCAAATAACACTTTATAAGTAGGGCCTTCCTGGTGGCACATGGGTTAAGTATCAGCCCTGTGAAGCTACTGGCAGCCAAGAGTTGGAAAGAATATTTTGGTAGAGACATCAACATGTGAAGATTTTACAAGTGTTAAAAACACACGTAAGGTTCAAGGTAATTATTAATAATATCCTATGGTCATTTGTGATTGAATCATAGCATTTTCAACTGTCCGTTTAAAAATTTTAACCTGAACAACTGTAAAATGGCTCAGAATATGCAAAAAAATTAGCACAGCAGTTTAAGGATTTTTATAATAGTTAGGAATATTTACAATAATGTCAAAAATAAGATGGGGAATTGAAAAGTGAAAGGGGATCAAATAAATACTAGGTTGATAGAAATTGAAGAATTTGGATACTGATTAGCTTTTGCAAATGAGGAAGAGAATGAATCAATATTGTTGCTATTCTTTAAGAATTTGAGTATAGGAAGGAAAATCAGTTTTTGAAGAAAAGATGTTGAGCTCTGTTTTGGTCATACTGAATTTGAGGGACATGTGAAACATTCAGAAAGAGACTTGTAAGAATTTGAATGTCTTATAGCCTTAAATATAGCATGAGTCTTTCTCTCTTCACACTTCTTAAAAAAAAAAATCTAAGAAAAGAATTGTTTTGTATTTAAATCCCAACCATATCTCTTAGATTATGAGGTTTCTTCTTCTTCTTCTTTTTTTTTTCAATTACTTTATTTGGATCATCAAAGTATGTTGAGGGAAGACACATTAGCCTGAAATAACTTCAATCAATGCTAATTTGGGAACTTATAGAGGTTTCCTGATGGAAAAGTAAAAAAGGAAGCAAAGAAAATTAACACCGATTAGTCATTATTCCTTAGAGTGTGACCTCACACATTTAAAGGGCACATGTCATTACAAACAAGCTTGTTAAATACTTTAGAGAAGCAATAGAGAAAATGGCTATGCAGCAGAGATCACAGATATGCCAAGGAGAGTAAAAAAATGTTGTTACACAAATGATTTACTAGTCAATTTGAATAAAATTCAGCATGAGAGTAACAAGTGGATTCAACATTGGCCACGATGATGCTCAAGAAATGTTTCATAGACATCTGTGTTATATACCTCCCAAAATTATGCTAATAAAGTAAGTCTCTAATTGTGAAAATTAAAATCCAAGAGTTTTATTATTATTTTATATAATATGTGATTTTAAATATGTATATATAGTAAATTAAATATTATAATTATCCTCTGGATATT
>NW_004567117.1:17493317-17503933 GCF_000260355.1 Condylura cristata
CCGGGGCAGGCGGGAATTGAACTCATGCGGAAGCGGCTTTAGATTCTCAGTGCTGTGCTTTAACCCGCTGCGCCACCAGGGAGGGCCCAAAAAAGAGTATATATTTAACATTCCTTTTGGGAATTTTTATTTGCATGTATATTATACATATTATACATATTTCAGCATACATAGTAAATGGGCCTGGGGTTCTCAGTAATTGTATGGACCACATATATTCCAAAGAATGATCTGAAGGACATATCATGTGCATTGGCTAACCCTTATCTATCCAACATAAAATGTTTACTCTACCAACAGTACTCCTTTCATATAATTGAATTATTTCAGTTTTTACTTTCCCTTCAGCTACCTATTAGCCAGCTTTAAATTCAGATAATATGACTAGAAGCCATAATCGTTAGCATTTTATAACTTCATCACCAGAGTATTATTCAATATATTGAAAGTCATATTTTCAGCTAACATTTGATGTTATACTTTAAATTAAATGTGAACCCTCTGGTTTGTAAACACAGTTATGGTTCCTAATACAAATATAGGCAATATCCAGATAATCATCACTACTTTGCTTCATCTGCAAATTAAAGCCCCCACCCAGTTCAGGAATTATGGTGGTCATTGGATTTGCACAATGAGGAGTGAAACATATGATGTTATTAACTATTATCATGCAACCACAGTGGTTTGCCATCTGATACCATGAAAGAGCAGAAAGCTGGAAAGAAACTAGATCTATGATAATATTGAAAAGCTTTCAATTTGAATGCTGAAGTCTGCTATATAAGCCAATGGAAATCCTTTATTATTTAAACTTTTTAGTTCCTTTGTTTTTATATGCAATCTAATTCAGTCTTATCAATATTAAATATGCAACATTTTCCCTTAAATATTGTCATTTTCCTTTTCCCAGTGCAAAGGGAGACTCCACCATCCCCCAGCATTCTTCTCTCCTCTCAGCTGAGTTCATATGGACATTGTTATAACACTTGATGACCTTAGCTTGGTCTAAATTTATTGTCATGGTGTTCAAGACCTTTATAATTGAGTTCTATTTAAATTTCCAGACACTTTCTCACTTACTTCTTGTAATACTATTTATGCTCCAGCCAGAGTTCCAAAGTACATTTCCAGCATGCCTTATGATTTGTATATTTGGCCTCTGTCTCAGATATGTCTCATAGCTCACTTCTCTAACAAGTAAATTTCTACTCATTTTTCCAATTTCAGTCCCCTGGGAATATGATTTTCAAAGGAGAGTAAATTTTTTCACATACCCACCTCCAAAATGTTTCTGTAACTTTTGGACATTTCACTACTAACGTTGATTATTATCTCTTAGCTATATTTGCTGGCTGTAATAAAAAAAAAATTGATGACAGATTGTTTTAATCATTTCTACTTTTGTTGTTGTAGTTGAAACCTCCCACAGTACATTGCAAATAGGCGTGTGTATACGAAGAATAATAATGGATGGTAGAACAGGAGGACAAGACAGAGGAAAATAAAAAGAAATATGAAATAACTTTTAGTTACTTTAAAGTAGGAAAAACTAAGCACAGCAGAAAATTTAAAAAATGAGGCGTATAATTAGTACTTATAATCACATCGGACTGTTTTCTAGAAGGTGAATCTTAAAATATGTAAATGTTCCTCCACTAAGACTCACTATTGGAATTCACCATTTCATCTTTTGTTTGAGAACCAGTAAAAGGTATCTCATTTGAGGGCAGCAATAAATAAATAAATAAATAAATAAATAAATAAATATATATATATATATATATATATATATATATATATATATATATATATTGAGTTTAAAGGTCAAAGTAAGGCAATAATTAAAAAATATTAATCTAAAAAACAAATTTGGTCCAGTAACATCTTTTGAGCAATGCATGAGAAAACACAAGTGTGTGGATTAGCATAAGATTCACATAGATTCTTTGATAGAGAATGTATTGTCTAATGATGACCCTAATAATATGTAGGAATCAGTTCTGGAATTTACAAGGACCATTTTGACATAAAAAATGCAGAATTGAATGAGGAGAACTGATTGAGGCAATTAAAACTAAAAACTAAAAGACTCATATTTAACAAGCTGTGATCAGTAGTTACTGGAAAACGATAATTTTGAATGTGTAATATGCCAAAAAACTGCTCCCAAGGGTCTGTAGGAGAATTTGAAGAAAATATATGTTAAAGAATGAAAAGGAGTCAAATTTTGTGTTAAAATGAGCTGACTTCCATTTAAGTCACTATTCTCTCTTAAAGGAAAGGCTGAAAAGAATTTTTAACATAGCAAAGAAGACTTGTAGATTTATCTAACTTTTGAAAACATCCATAGCCTGTATGATGATAATTTCTTATCTAACATAAATTCTACTGATTTTTATGTGAAAAAAAATCAGTTGACTTATTATTATTATTTTAATTTTTAACTTGAATTACAGTGTTTCTTCTTTGTGGTTGAGGTACAATGTAATTAGTAAGTCTAGGTTTAACTTTATATTTAACTTTATATTTTAAAGGCACAATAAGCCATCATGAGATCTGATTCACATTTAATGAAAATTTCTCCTCCATGTTCAATTCTAAGTAAATTAAGTAAAATGGGCTTTAGGTTTATAGCTATATGGAGATTGTATCAGAGAACCATAATCTTTTTCATCCCTTTAGAGTAATGCCACTCTTAGTCTTCTGCTGCTACTAGACAATTAGATAGAATGGTTTTCTAATGAATTTACTCTAGAACATTAGTAGAAAAATTTCCCGAGCTTATCTCATTTCTCTTCCCTCTGAAGTATAAACTGTTCTAAAAATCCATTAATTTAGTGTTCTTCTTAAATAAGGTTTTTAATGATAGTATTAACAAATATCAGTGATTTTAAAATATAGAATATAATCTAGGAGCTTTATGTTTTTCCTTTGCAATTAATTGTTGATATTATATTTCAAGTCTTTATATTTCTACCTAGATTTAAGCAATCGTCTCTTAACTTGCCTCTTTAATTGTAAATATGCATATCTTCATTCCAAGGTATATATTTCTGTGTGATAAATAACAGCTCACATTGAGTCACCTCCTTGCTTTAAAAATAAATTTTGCTAACTAATCACTTGCTTCTTGAATTATAAGAATGTAGATTTACATACATACAGAAAAATAGGTATTTGTCGTCTACTTTATTAAAAGGGTACACTTTCACAAAACTATAGTCAATTTCCTTAAACAATCCATTCATAAAATAACTTATATGTGTCTTCTCTTTCCCACCTGACAGATTTCTTGATGAAATTAGTGTCCAGAATTGTTAAAAATTGTATATTTACATCTTTGATCCCTAGAAGATGCATAACATAAAATAGTATTTAAAATAACTATTAGCAAATATGTGTGAGTATGTGCATGAGTGGTCTTTTTTCTTAATTTTTATAATGAAACTGTCTCTAAACAAATAAGTTAAAAGAAAATCACATTAAACTCCATTTCTAGTCATGACAATGTAATTTACCATCTCACTTAAAACAAAACTGTAAAAAAGGAAAAATTGGATCAATAGTATGGAAATTTATGAAAATTTTAAAACATTGTATGTCATATGGAACAGAAATCTTGATTACTTAGGAAAAAGAGAAAAAAAAAATCCAAAGCAGACATTGCAACATAATGAAGTTAAAGAAATAATACCAGGTTTGGCTCAGTGAACACAAATGGAACTGGTAGGGCAGGCCCTGGAGAGAATGGAGCAAATCAGAGAAAAGATTTAGAAACATGCAGCAGCCCTCCCCCCGAATTTTGAGGTAAATATTAATGGACTTCTGTGAACAGAAATTAATGAGATAGAGGAAAATAATGATTGCTGGGAAACTATACAATGAACAATTCCCAGAATAACACAAGGCTAAGAGACATTTGAATTTCATCAAACCAAAGTACAGGAACTCATTTGAATGTTTTAAGAAATTAATAGAGGTCACAAAAGGGGCATGCTTTAATAATTGTGCTATCTGATAATTCCCAAAATAGTTTTAAAAAGGGAAACTTTGAACCTATCAGACTGTTCTGCCAGTAACATAGCTATTTGCCAAACAAATTCAGACTCTTTAATGAAAGAAAACTAAATCCAACATTTCAATAATACAATATTCATAATGCCTAGAAAAAAATGAAAATTTATTTAAAAAGTATAATTTATTTTTATTGCTTCCATAAGAAGTGCCCACAAATTTAGTGGTCAGAGGTATACAGATTTATGACCATATAGTACTATAGTAAGATCAAAGGCAGGGTCATTATGTCACCAGATTGAAATCAAGGTACTGAAAGGCTTTAATCCTTCTTGAAAGACCTAGTGAAGAATTACTTTCCCCAACCTTTTCAGGTTAACAGAATTTAGGTTTTTTGTGGTTTTAAGACTGAGATTTCCATTAATTCCATTTTTTTTCTATTTATAAACTGAGTCATTACCAGTTTCTTGAAGCTATTGCATTTCCAAACACATGACCTCCTTTTTCTATCTTCGAAGACAGAAATGAAAGATTGCTTTTAACTTATCTCTATGAATTCAGTCAGGAAATGTTTCCAACTTTTGAGAAATTTTATAATTAGACTGACCCCACCCAGATAATAAGGATGATTTCCTCATCTCAGAATCTGTACCTGCAAGGGTTAAGTTTCTAATATATAATGTGATATCATTATAGATTTGAGGGGTTAGAGCATGAACATTTTTATAGAGAATAGAATCACAATTTCTCCAACACATTATGTGAAAAAGTAGAAAAATGAAATCAGAATGAAAATCAGCCATAATTATGAATTCTAAATGTTAAGATATATCATAAATAGTTCTAGATAAATTAAAATTAAAATCAATCAAAATTTATTTATGGGGCAAACATATAATGTGTTAAGGGGGAAATTCATTCAAGCTTAATGTAGAGTAGATGCTGTGAGAGAAATGAGCACATAGTGATGGAATGTATTCAGACTCAGAAAGGGAAAACACACTTGATAAATTTATAGTATCTCAGTACTTTATGATGCAATATAAATGTAATTGGAAGGCTAAAAAAACAAGAAGAAGAAAAATACTTTTAAGAAGTGAATAGCTGAAGATTTCACCAAAGGGATACAAAGGATAAGCCCATAGATCCAAGAAATCTAAAAACAAACAAACAAAATACCCCAGAAATAAGAATAATAATACAAGGTATAGCAAAAAGTTTGACATTAATAGTAAAGAAAAATTTAAAGATAAGAGAGGAAAGAGAACACAAATATAGAAACATAAAGACAATGTTAACAAACTTTGTCACATCTATTATATGATAGTCAGAAAGCAATTTCAGTTTAAATGCTGAAACAGTAATACTTTCCAACTATTTTGTTGCTTTTTTTTTTTTTAACAGGTAAAAAAAATATTGGAGGAGGGATGGGATTTAGTCTCCAAAATTTGGAAACTAAGCAACAAAGTTTTTTGGTTTTTTTCTAAATATTTATTTATGAATACAAGAGCTAGAGTGTAGGCCAGAAGAGGATGGGGGTTCAAAGGACTCACCAAAGACAGAGGGGTGCAGAGCAGGCAGATTTACTGAAATACACTGCTTAAGGGAGCATTGGGCTAGATGGAAGATGGCTGTGCACCATGTAGGTTATCTCCTTAGCTGGGGATCTAACTCAGACCAAAGTGGCAAGAGCATGGGTCTTGGTGGTGCAGTGGGCTAAAGTGTAGCACTATGAAGCTAGCTGCAGCCACTGCTTCATAAGTTCGGTCCCCAGCCAGGGAGCTGACCCACATGTCACCGCAGACCTCTCTTGACCTGCCCATTGCTCCTTTCAGCAGTGTGTTTTGTCAATCTTTCTCTTCCGCTCTCCTCTCTGACTCTGGTGAATCCTCTGACTGCTCTTGCACCTCTGACCTGTACCCCAATTCTTGTTTGCATCTTTATTAAAAAAAAAAATGACAAGAGGTTGATAGAACTAAAACTTTAACCTCTGTGCCACCATGGAGGCCCATAAACAACAAAGTTTTAAATAAACCTCAAATTCAAGCTCCATGGCCAAAGAACTATGCTGAGAAATTCTAAATATTTTGAAGTGAATGGAGAAAACCCAACATATCTTAATTTGTGGGATGTTTCTTAAACCGTGCCTGGAAAGAATTATTTACTATCAGTAATTTAAACTTCTACTCAATAAACTAGAGAAAATTAGTATGTACCCTAAATAAATTTATATCTTGTTCAATGTATGTACTGATTGAAAATAAAAATTGCTCTGGTCTGTACTGTAAATTTTGAAAGGGGGGATATGTAGAAGAAGATGGGACTTCCATGAGTGTCTTCAGGCATATTTATTATTGATAGGCTGACCCTGGTGAAAAATACACCGGAAAAAATATCTAATGTTATTTTGCATTTGCTTTACATGTATTTTTTCAAAATCACAAGTTAGCGATTTGAAGCATGGGAAGCAACACCTGCTCATCGGATGACAGGGGCAGTGTGTTTTTGATTATACCAAGCTACATTTTGAAATGTATGAAGTATATTGCATCTGTTATGTCTTAACTAGACTTATGATGTTTTCCTTGATAACTATTTAATATAAAACAATCTTTTTAAAAATTGTAGAAAAAAATAGACTTATAAAACTTAGATTCAAATTCAAGGACATTTAATTATGCTATGTGATTTTTAATATTAAGCAGTTTTTCCTATATCTGAAGGGCTGTCTGAAAATATCTTGGGGAAAACTATCTATCTATTGCTTTTATAAAGAGTTATTTAAATCAGGTTTTCTTTCTTTTATTTTTTTAAAGATTTATTTATTTATGTGTATGGAACTGGGGTACAGGCCAGATGTTCAGGGGCGAGAGAACTCACCAGAAACAGAGTGGGGAGTAGAACAAGCAGATCGATAAGTCACTGCTGAGGGGAGCAGCGGGTGAGACAGGAGAGGTCTGCTGAGCAATGTGGATCACTTCAGGGGTGGGGCTGGAACTCCCACTGCAGCGGCTGTTGCTGGCTTACAGTGCTGCAGTTTAACCGTTGCAACACCAGGAAGGGACCTAGATCTGTTTTTTTCAGCTGTTTGACGGTACTCTTCATTTTTTTGTGGCCAAACAGCTAGCAAGCATGCGTATTAATCTAGAGAAGAATGGAGATTTGAAGTAACAGAGATGATCAATTTGTTTAACTTATTTATTGTGACAGAAAACTTTCATTTTCACTGGAAAATACAAAATACAACTGCCTAGAAAGTCAAGTTCATTTTTAATAGAATTTAATTCCATGCAGACAGCTACAACTGTCAGAAAATATTGGCGCATGAGATGTAGCCTTTAAAAATGTTGGGACATTGTCAGTTGATGAAAGTAAATGAACATCCTAGATGATTACAAATACCACTTTGTGTTTAGTGTCACATAATCAGTTACATAATTCATCATTGCTATGCAAAGCAGATTGAATAAAGCAAGTGCCATTATATATTTTTGCATTACCTCATTAGTGATAGAAAATGAACTTGACAAAGATGTTTTTAATCCCATAGTAAGTTGACCATGCATTTCAGTATGACAAAATTTATGGGTATAGATTAAATTCCTCAAGTTTAATAAACTTACAATCTTGTAATGTTGATCCAAACTTACATTGGTCATGAAAGACAGTACATTTTAAATTACCTGTGCCCAAACTTGACTTTGGTTTTAAAATATGTACATCCAAGCCTCATTAATTTGACCACGATCCTTAAGATACTGTTAAATTATAGTGTAATAAACTTGATACAATAAACTTTGCTCGACCAGCCAGAAGAAATTACCTTTAAGTACAACATTCATAAGCAATGTGATTATGCAACATATAAACTTGGCTTTTCAAGTGTAAAGCTTTTTGCCACATTTCCATTTACCTTATTGATATCAAATATTTTGACATTGTGGTTTAATTGTTTTATAATGGGCATAATATTAAAGTGCAAATATAAACTGATTGAAAATATAAACATATTTCTTATTACATAATCAATGTAAATTGCTTATGTGAACTGTTTTAATTAAACATTAAACAAATTTTATTTGAGGAATTATAAAATATGAAAAATAGAATTATGAAAAATTATGAATTTGTGCCCCATATGTATTTTGGATATTTTGGATATTGACCTTTTTTTTTTCTTTTTTAAGATATATGTATTTATTTATTTATACAGAAGGGTACAGGCCAGAAATGCGGAGGGTGAGAGGCTTCACCAGAGACAAGAGTGGGGAACAGAACAGGCAGATCGAGGAAGTACACTGCTGAGGGGAGCAGCGGGTGGGTTAGGAGAGGTCTGCCATGCCATGTGGATCTCCTCTGGGGGAGGCGGGGATCGAACTCATGCAGAAGTGGTTTAAGCTTTTCAGTGCTGTGCTTTAACCCGCTGCGCCACCAGTATTTAACTTAGGAATAAAAACTTATTCCTAAGTTTTTTTTTTGTTTCTTTTTTCTCTATTATAAACAGAATTTTTCTTCATTTCACTTTCAGATATTTCATTGTGCATGTAAGGGTGGTATGTAAATTATTTTTATCTCTAGTAAAGTAGTAAACAATAATATTAACACTTAAAAAAATTGTTAACAAGTGCATAATATATAAGGATAGTGTGACACCATTATCATGTAATGTGAGATGGAAGAGACAGAAAATTTTATAATAAACTCAATATTTGAAACTAAAAGGAACAAACCTTAAGCTATAGATAACCCATTGGCAACACTATATTTGATAGTTTTCCCTATATTATCAAGAAATAGACAGTGATTTTGCTTCTCTGTTTCTAAACCATGTACTATCTAAGTCTATCACACTAAATTAATCTAAATGTGATAAATATTAAAGAATACACTAAACTAGTAGTTTACTCAAAATTATGAAACTGATACTGGCTCTGTTAGAAAATTCCACTATTCAATTAAATTTAAACAATGTTTCTGGATTCATGATCAATACAGATGATCTAAATAAGCCCATTTCCATACCAAATATCTAACAATATCCAACCCCTCCAATGCCCACCATACTTTCACTAATGTATGTTTGTAAATACAGAAAATAACATACAGACAAACAAACAAAAATGCTGTCTCCTCTTTTCAGGAAAATATTGAGCTCTAATAAACTGCCAACCATGCTTTTCCTCTTTTGTTCTTCCAGTTCTAAATTCTACTTGTCCCTATTTTAAAAAATAGACTTTTCTCTCATTTCCTGTCTCCTCCACCCCTTTCTTGTATTAGCTTGTCTGCAAAAGTAATTCCACAGTAAGCCTTGAAAATGCCTGATGGCTAAAGTAGTTTTGTGTACTAAATGGATAAAGTAGTTATTTGGTTGAATCATTTAAATCCCATCTGCTTAAAATGAATAGATTAATAGAATTGTAGCTTGTGTAGATAAGACTTTACTTTCAGTTTTCTATGTAAATTTAAGGAAGCAAAGTCTGTAAATTAAACACAAGTGATGGAGATTCTTGACTTAGAAGATCTTGAAATATATTCAGGGATGGAAATTCACAAATGACTACTTTTTTAAAGGGATTTTTCCTCAGTAGCTGATTAGTAATCCTGGTAATCAAGGGAAAAAAGAATATCAAAGCTACTATGTGTTCAGGGATTATTTTAGTTGAAACTGTGGATATTATATATATTTATACATATGTATATATAATTTTAAAATATCTTCATGAGTTTGATATCTCTAACTTAAATATTTGATGCAGGTGGTTAAATGATTTTACATTTTGTAACTATCTAAATGAAAGCAAAATTATATTGGTATAGCTTTCAATAATGCTTATTAAGGCCAATTTATTAGTAATGAAAAAGATAACTTCACTTTTATTACTGCTGGTGAAACATTCTGATCCATGTTATTCATACAGGTTTTGCTGTGAGAATTATCTCTAAATTTCATTGATTCATTATAGTAATAGTTCATTTCTGATGTTAATATTCTCTTTATTGGATATCTAATCAATTTAGCACATTTAAGTCAAAATATCTTATGAAGTTAAAACTAAGTGCCCTATGTTTTGAAGTGTAATGTTTCATTGTTCTTATTTGAGCTTGCACCTATAGGACTACTGGACAATATAAGGTGAACAAATTCCCAAGTTGCTCCCTGTTCATCTTTTAATTGATAACGGTTAATAATTAACTGGATAATTAGCAGGGTCCTAATTGATCTAAGATAGCTATAGAAAGCTGGAGAAACATAGAAAATGTATCGAATAGGTTTATTCTGACTCCATTTTTTGAATGGTGGCAAAGTTATATAAAAAACATTATAAGTAGAGGTAGGATAAACACAGAGTAATACATACATAAAGCCTGTAAAACAAGTCTACACATTTCAAGTCTTTTAAAATTCTTTGTTCCCTGGCAAAAACAAAAGAAGACATAATCACCAAACTTAAAAAAGGCTTTGCAGAACTCTACTGTGTTCATTAGATGCATTTCTCAAACTTTCTGTTTTAATTCTTAGTGGTGTACAAATCATTTTTTATATATTTATATTTTATTGTGAATAATGTAGAGGAACAGAATCCTTCACTCCCAGGCAC
>NW_004567117.1:17504509-17513871 GCF_000260355.1 Condylura cristata
GGCGGGTCAGGAGAGGCCTGCCATGCCATGTGGTCACCTCCGGGGCAGGCGGGAATCGAACTCAAGCGGAAGTGGCTTTAGTTTTTCAGTGCTGTGCTTTAACCCGCTGCACCACCAGGGAGGGCCCGAGCTATGGCAATTTTTAAGGGTTTTGTGTATTTTATCTAACCTTAAACTTTTTTTTTCTATTATAAGATCTCTTAAGTGTTTTCTTGATTTCTGTAGGATCACTAGTGATGTAAACTTTTTCATTCTTGCTATTGATGTTATGTATCTTCTTTCTTAATCACCACTTAGACTAGTAGTTTATCAATATTTTTGATCTTCTACATGAATCAGATTTTGATTATGTTAGGTCTCATTGTTTGAGACCTATAATCTATAGAAGCCTCCTTTGCCACTTATGATTTTATTAGCATGCCACAAATGTGGGTTTGTTGCATGTAGTTTTATTAATTTCAAAATTATTTAATTTCTCCTTGTTCTTTATTTACTCCTTAGTCTTTATGGGGATATTCAAGTCTAAATATTTGGAGATTTTACATAAAGAAGTTTGTTCATAATTTAAAAATTTGATCACTTTTTAATTATTGAAATTCATTTTATGGTCCCACATATGCATATTCAAGTGAGTAATTCTTTGATTTAAACTTTGATACACATAATATGAGAAAGGGAATTATCAGCTATGATTAGGCTAAAGATCATTCAATCCTAAAGAAATATATTAAGAACAAAACCTACAAATGAATAGAAACTAGAACATATGATTAACTAGAAGTCATAGGAATTTAAGATTGATTTAATGTTGGAGAGAAATTAATGTTACATTTATAGATTATAAAAAAACATATAGCACATTAATAGCTGCATACAATGTGCAAAATAATAAAACAGATGGAGTGAACAAAGGGGTTTATTTATTGCAAATAAGACAGAGAGTTAAATAGTAATCTTCCAAAAATTCCTTAAGGAAACATCATGTAGGCCCTAACCAACAGGTTAGGATGCAGCACTACAAGCTAGCCTCAGCCGCTTCAGCACGATTTCAATACCCAGCCCTGGAAGTGATCCACATGGTGCAGCAGACCTCTTCTGGCTCACCCACTGTTCCCCTCAGCAATGTACTTTGTGAATCTGCCTGTTCTACGCCCCACTCTGTCTCTGGTAAATCTTCTCATGGTGGCTGCATGTTTGGCCTGTATCCCAGTTCTGTATATCTAAATAAATAAATAAATCCTAAAAAAAAATCATGCAAATATCATAATGTACTTTGAGAAAAGTAGATAAGAATGCCAGTTAAGACACCTCCTATTAGCATTAGAATGAAGTATATTAATAATACACAACATACAGAAAACTTATTTACAACAATATCAACATGATATGGATGTAAGCATATAGGAAAAATATTTTGTATAATATTGAAACTATGATAGTTTTAGTTTAACCTATCTAATCTAAATTAATATACTCATTGAAATTCTAAAGACAGTTAATAAATAAATAAGAACTCATAAAAAAACATCAAAATACTTTCTAGAAAAATATACATCAAAAAAGAAGTCAGTAATGTAGTCACTTAGAACAAAAATTGTAATTCATAAAGAAAAGTGTAGCAAAACTAAAGAAGTATTGGCAGTTACATTAAATATAAATCAGTTAATCTCTCCAATAAAATGGCAAAGAGAAACAGAAGGATTTTGTTTTTTATCGGTTCCATTCTAAAGTGTGTAGGAAAGACTTATTTTATATTTATGGATACAAATTGGTTGAAGTAAAGGACAGAGTATTCTATTTGACACATGTAGAAAATCAAAAGGAAATGAGTGTGATAATACTGATATCAGTAAAACTAAATTTGAAGACAATAATTGTTATAAGAGGTGGAGGAGTACATTTATAAACTTGGATTGGAGGTCTCTGAGGAAAAAAATATTATCCACCATTTGCCGAAATGTGCAGTACCACAAATGGACACTATGAGGCGCCCCAGGACTGTGGTTTATCATGGCGTCACTTTTCTATACTCAGACACCAGAAGCAACACCTAAGTCAAAACTGGCATATCTCTTCAAGTCAGAGATTATGCACACAATTTCCTCAGCAGCTCATATCCAGAACATTTTTGAAAGATCTCCGAAAGTTCTAATTGGGCTGGTTGAAAAGTTTGCTCCCTGTATGATAGCAGATAATACGTTCTGGGAGGATTGACTAGTTCTTCAGCATATGAAATCTTGACAACAAAAAGACTCTCAATGCAATAGGCAATTACACTGAATGTAGAGGAATCAAAAAATATCTAGTAGTTGAACCTTTGGAAATAGTGACTATACTAAGGATTGAACCTTGTCATCATAGTACACATGAGTTAAAAGACAGAAAATGCAACTAGATTAAATCAAGAAAATGATGAATGGATAAGTTGAAAATATCAACAAAGATATAGGGCTGTAACAGAACTAAATAAATACAAAAACAAATTTTAATGAGGAATACAAAAAAAATCAATAAACTCAAACACATGTTTTTCAAAATAACAAAAAAGAAAAAAAAAAGAATGAAGAAAAATGAAAATAACCTAAAGGAGATATACTACATTTTCAAGTAAAAAATGTAGAAATTCTAGAAGTAAAAGAAAGGGGCACTCCCTGGTGATGCAGCAGGTTAAAGCACAGCACTGGGAAGCTAACGCCATTTAAGCATGAGTTCGATCCCTGCCTGAATGGGAAGTGATCCACATGGCGTGGCAGACCTCTCCTGACCCGCCCGCTGCTCCCCTCAGCAGTGTACTTCATTGATCTGCCTGTTCTGCTCCCCACCCTGTCTCTGGTGAAGCCTCTCACCGCCCTGCCCCTGAACTTCTGGACTTTATCCCAGTTCTGTATGCATAAATAAATAAATATTATTAAAAAAAAAAGAAAGAAAGAAAAAGAAAGAAAGGGGCAGTGAATTAACTTGAAGAAATATAATTCATAGTCCCTTTAATCTATGGATGGAAAATATACATCCATATTCAAGAAGTTCAAAGAACTGCAGCTAGTAGCTAAAGAGACCTACCCAGAGACACATTATAGTTAATCTGTTAGAAAACTAAGAATGAAATAACAATGGTATGTGCTTCTCTATTGGTAATTACTGGAAATATATATGATTTAATGCATCAGGTAAAAGGCATAGTGAGGTGGCATAGATGAAGATGACAACCTGAGCTAACGTGCTTTCTACAGAAGGTTTACTAAGGAGCTAAGGACTCACATAGACTAAAAGAGCAAGGTGGAAAATGCCATTCAATAAGAACATTAATAAAGCAAAAGTGTCAATTTTCATATTAGATGAAATAGATTTAAGACAAAAACAGCAACCAGAGACAAAGAATATTATATCATTATGGAAGATCAATTCACCAGGAAATATTATGAGAATTAGTATATATGTACCTAATATTAGGTTACACAAATCTAAGAAATGAAGTAACAGAACTGAAGATAAAAATAGTAACAAAATATTAATGGATAACAGAACAAAAAATAGGCAAAAGGAAACACAAAATCTTTCAGACTTTTTCATTGTCATTCATTTCATTATCAACAGAGAGCAAAGGCAACCCTATGAAACAGAAGGGAATAACTTCATAAAATGAATCTGATAAAGAATTGCTAAGGGATTATGTAACTCACTAACAAGAAAATAATAGCCTTGTTTAAAAATGTGTAAAGCAGCCTGGCAAGACCCTAGACCCAGGCCAGGGACCAGGCCAGAATGGTCAGGGACCTCTGACCTCCCCGAAGTTCCCACAGTGTCCGCCCATATGGACAAAGTTCTCCACCTCCCATGAAATCTCACAGGGCCCAACCAGAGGCCTTGTGATTTTGCAGGAGGCCCTGCCAGTAGCTTGTTGGACAGGTGAAGCCTGTGATGGGGAAGGGACCACACCAGAGGAAGTCCCACAGATAGCAGCAGGATTCGAAAACTAATAATGGGGAGAGAAAACAAAAACAAAAACAAAAACAAAAACAATGGGGACATGGAATCTCAAGGGACTAGTACAACAGAGAGAACAAATGTCTAGAACCCAACTTTATAGACATGGGAGATATGTTTTCCTATCAAATACAGGGTTTAGAATTGCAATAATAAGATTCAAAGAAATGGAAAAACAGGAAGAAAACTTCCATAGATATAAAGTCAGTAGGCCCCTCCTGGTGACTCAGTGGGTTAAAGCACAGCACTATGATGCTATTGCAGCTACTGCATCATGAGTTCAATCCCCAGCCAGGGAGGTGACCCACATGGTGCTGCAGACCTCTCCTCATCTGCCTGCTGCTCTTCTCAGCAGTGTATTTCAGGAGATCTCTCTATTTTGCTCTCCATTCTGTCTCTGATGAATTCTCTCACCCCCTGCACCTCTGCCTGTACCACAGTTCTGTATGCATAAGTAAATAAAATCTTTTAAAAAATAATAAACTAAATACAGAAATAAACTCTAGTAAGATAAAAAAAAAGTTTTAGGAATTTAGAAGAGAAATGCAGGAGTATAACAGAATAAGTAAACAAACAAGTCAGTTTAAATAATGACACAGAAATATAAAGAAACCAGGCAGAGAAGAATAGTGACAAACGAAGTAAAAAGAAAGCAAATGAAGAAACCATAATCGTACATCCGAAACAAAAATATTAAGCAAATAGCCAGAAGTTTGTTTAGATATAATTATATGCATTAAGAGATTTTTTCCTGCCATTTTGTAATTTTAAATAGCTAAATATTAATAAATTAAATGAATAAAATACTTTATAATGATAAGAAGTATGGTGTGATCATTAAAACATGGTGTTTTAATTTTTTAAGGATTGAAAAAATTCACCAATTTGATCAAATCAGAACAAACTTTAACCAGACCTTTCTTGCATAATTGTATGTCATTTATTTTTGTAAATCTATACTTATTTCTATATTCCATATATTATACTTTTATGCTTTTACTATATATGAAGGGTGGTGTAGTTTTAAGGAATTCCAAAGAAAAATGCATAATGCAATTGTAAATAGATCTGCACCATATGTATTTTACTAAACAGATATATTTTCAAACTTTGCCAGCCCTAGCATAGTTAATGAAATTAGCAAGCCTTCTATTTGTCCGTCCTCCCATACACACAGTTTCCACCAGAATTAGGTGACGTTCTAAGAAAATCTGTTTTGAACACTAACATCTGCTGCTTTGTACTTAGATTTTGTATCTTGGTTTGGGGCTTTAATCTATATTTGTGCATTATATTTTCTGCTCCAGCAGAATATATATCAAACTATGATATAGAGAAGTAATGATTATTGTAAAAATAGAATTAATGAAATTCTTGAGTATTTATAATGATTAACAATATCTTATACCGTTCTGTGCATTTCACCACTCTACATGCATCTCTTAGTAAAGTCAAATATATGATAATAAGGTTAAGAGAAATTTAAAAGATACTAATTATTTCAAAGGTTTTTCTATGGCAATTCTGCAGGTGATTTTTGTTTATGTGTGGGCTATTTATTTTTAAAGATTTATTAATTTATGCAGACAAGAACCGGGGTACAGGCCAGAGGTGTAGGGAGGTGAGAGGATTCACCAGAGACAGAGTGGGGGGCAGAACAGGTAGCTCGACCTAAACATACTGCTGCACCACGTGGGTCAGCTCCCTTGTGGGGATGGAACTCCCACTCTGGTAGCTGCGAATTGCTCCTCAGCCCTGCCTCTAACCCTTTGTGCCACCAGGAAGAGCCCATATGTGTAGACTATTAAGGACAAATCCTAGAGCATGTTAGATACTCTTTTTGTTGAAAATTAGTCAAATACCAATACAGTCACCTAAAATTTAAGTCCTTGAGCTAATTTGAAAAAAAAAAAAGTGTTTATAAAATAATTTGGAATAAAATGTTTAAAGTTTTACTTGTTGCATAAAATGTAATAGGGCATGTTAATATAGAATCTATAAATGGGATAGAGAAGTATAAAATAGCCATTCAATTCCAGTTTTCACATTTCTCACATAAGAATATTTGATATTTTATGCTATAAAATTCAATTGTACCTCCTTAGTAAAATCTGTGAGAAAAAGAAACAAACAAACAGGGGTTAATGAAGGAATTGATCAATTTGCCAGCTAATCCATAGAGCTTGGGGAAGTAGCTATTAGAGAAACTATGGAAAGAACAGCTGGAACACTCATCGAGAAAAATCTTATTTACTGGGTTCATTCCAAATATGCTAACCACATAGTTCCCAGGTGCTCCGGTGGTAGTTGTTTCCTTTACAATCATTCTGAACTGTGGTTTTAATGGAATCATCTGGGCAATATTTACTGCCCAAATTGGACAGTACTCCCTATATACTAATTATATTCAGCACAAATGAAAATCTTCAAGTATTGTTTAGTCAATGATATTCTGATTACAGAACAGCTGCAGTGAATGTTTTTCACTTGTCATATATTGTATCTTCTCATAAATATAATAAAAATAAACACTAGAAAAGTGATGCTATCCCAAATGCAGACTGTTGCTTATGGCAGAACTACTTTTTACTGGGCTACTCAATGAAAAATATAATAATCATTACCATATACTTTCCTGGTTTATTTTGTCATGCATTTCTGAAAAATTGCCCACTCTTTGAATACTAGGAAGTCTAGAGATCTGGGTTTAAGTGTTTAAATTTAACTGAAATTTTTCATCTGATTTTATTGGCATGAATCCCTGTGCAAATTTTTGTTGTAACAAATGAAATTATAAAGCTAACAGCATCTCTCAAGTCAATAAAAAAAGCTTATTCTGCTCTCACATTTTTTTATTAATCAGGAATTGCTTATTGTAACCCATTGTCACTATGCACACATAAAACAGGTACTATGTTTTAAGCGGTGACTGGACACAAAGACTTTGAAAAGCTTCTCTTTAGTAAAAGTAAGGAGTCCTAAATTAAGGATAGTGCAATATGTCATCTGAGGCAATATGTGAGACCCAAATTTATTCTATCCTCAACTCTTAAATATAAAATAGGTGTTTATGAAAAGGAAGTCTGACCACAAATAGCTTATATTAAAATTCAAGGTTGCACTCACAGACTAATATTTTTGTGTAGGAAACTTTTCATGAGAGATGGCTCATTAATATCCTAATGTCATTGTATTTGTGTGTGTGTGTTGTCAACAAAGGCTCCTCCTGGAACAGGTAATTTTAAATAACCAGTGTCACAAAATAGGACTAAAGCGACCACTTACTATCTCTACTCACAGTCATTGAACCATGGTCATATTTATTATATAGTTCTATTTTGCAGCCCTCTCCCCATTAAAACAGACACATTATTCATCTTAAGTGTTTATGCTAATCAACTCATAATGTACAATCATTCTAGACTTGCATTATCAATCTAAAAAACATTGCTTTACAGCAAACTGTACACTGCTAATGTAGAAAGGATTAATCTCTCTAGTATTGTTCATTTGTTGCTATGGAAATACTGCTTCTCTACAGAGCTATTAGTAAACATTATATTAAGATTGCTGCCAATGGCAGAGTCAACCTTTCTAAACTCTGCAACAAATGCAAAACTGCGTAATTGCAGTCATGCTCAGCCATGCAGACACACTTCAGTGTTTGTGTTTAATCAAAAGGGTTTTGTTTCAGTGAGGAAATAAAATAAAATTTGTTTCTTTCATAAAATATGGATAGCAAGTTGCCCATACATTGAAGTCTACTGGAATGCATGAAATTAAAATGTACAAATAACCTTATAATTCAAATAATTATTACTTTTACGTTTTCCAATAATATACAAATGATATACAACAATCTCAAATTGTTGAACTGAATATATTAGGAAAAAAATGCCACTAATTAATTTCTTGAGTTTTTATTGTAGCTTTCAATTTTATTAAGGTATAATTAACAAATATACTTACATAGCTTCATACATCTATATACATAATTATATATTACAATATTTTAACACATCTATATTATGAGATGACTACCTCCATCAAGCTAATTAATACATTCATTCCCCTCACAAAATAACAATGATATTTTACTAAGTATAAAGTATTCTCTAGTTTTTAAAATGTTATTATTAGTTTTTTTAATATAGAAAGATGATAAATAATGGAAAATAGACTGAAGGCACTTCACAAAATTGCTTAAAGCTTTATATCACAAATTTATTTTATTGTTTGAAGCTCTCCAGGTTTATTTAGTGTTTTTCAGGTACAGAGATATTTCTTTTCTATTTTATACAATTATTCCATATATAAAAACTTTAAATGTTTCAATTCATTACAGTTAATGAAGGATGATGGATCTGGAAAATGTTTCACATTGGATGTAGTTACAGTTATTTGTTCTGTTCATTAAATCATTGTGTTATACTGTCAGAAAGCTTTTAATTTTAGCACCTTAGTCTAACTCTTAAGTTTTTTTTTTTCAAATAACACTAAATGAAAAATTATGCTTTAAATGTCATACACACACATTTCTGATTTTTGTTTTGCATTATTTGTAAATGTCAAACAACACGCTTTAAGATCTTTGTTCATCTACTCTTGTGGTACAGTGCTATTTACATTTAAATCAATTGTAGTTAATTTTAAAATAAAACGTCTAGATTTATTGGATAAATACTATTAAAGTTAGCTAATATTTGATGATCATCAGCTTGTAAGTGAGGGGGAATAACATCAAGATCTAATTTGGACAGTGAAAGTCATTTTCATCTAATAAGCTTTAATGTGTGACAAAGTCGCTGGATTCCCAAAGGCATCCTGGAACACATTTCATCTGGCTATATCATTATGGAAATTTTGACCTTTGATCTTAATTAGATATTCACATTTCCATGATGGAAGTCATAATTCTGGCTAGATACCACCCAATTCAATGTCCTCCATAAAGTGTTTGATATGTAGTTTTTGTTAGGTAAATTGGAAGGAGGCTGCAACTAAACTAGTGAAGTTAATCTATTTGGTATTTACATGAACATTTACAATGGATCCATTTTTTAGGGATGAAACTGGTGCAACTACAGGAAGAAGCTTTTCAAAATGGAGTGTTGATAAGCAGGTAGTTTTAAATATAAGAAATTGTGAGAAATAGTCCCAAATTTGATATAATAATATAATAACAGTGGTTAGTAACAATTGCAAAAGTGAACAAAAGAGATGAGATGGTTTGAACTAAACTAATGGCTACTATGCAGTGAAAATTTTAAATATCTAATTATATTCTACAGTGTGATCAAGAAGAAGTTTCAAAAAAACATAGAAAAACTAAGTTGTTTTCATAGCACCAGGTGACCAATATGGTTATATTCTGCTTC
>NW_004567117.1:17514846-17538921 GCF_000260355.1 Condylura cristata
ATTGTACCTGTTCCTTTCCATTCTTTATTTTTCCCAGTATTCCCTACCTCAGTGGTTCTTAATCTAAGGGTACCTTAGAAAAATCTTAGGTTATTTTAAGAAATTTCAAAAGTTGGTCTACATGAAACAACTAAAATGAGAACATCATTTGCAGGGCTATAGATTTAAAAAACAAAACAAAACAATAACAAACTAATTCCAGAACCCCCCCCCAGTTATAAAAGGTAATATTATTTTTTGCTCCCTTCTTTCCTTCCGTTGAAATATAGTTCATATAACATACAATTTATCCAGTTAGTATATCCAATTGTATATAATTTAATCTAAACATAGAGTTATGCAATCCTCAAGAAAATAAAATTTCAGTATTTTCAAGTGTCTTCCCAGTAAATTCTTATCCAAATGCATCACTTCCCATTGTACCCTACCCTGAATACACCAGTCCTAAGTAAGCATCAATTTGTCTCTGTAGAATTGTATTTTCTGTACATATTAAATATTATGATACTGTAGTATTTTTAAAATGCTTTCTTTTACTTCGTGTATTGTTTTAAGTTGTCACTTGTTTCTTTTTCCTGAAATATTACTTCAATTTACAACTTTAATACATCCTATATATGTATTCTTACATAAAGGACATTTAGTTTGTTTTCACATTTCTACTTATTTTTATTTGTTATTATGTTTACAAGGTTTTATGAAGTCATATTTTTGTTGAATCTATGGATACATTCTGAGAGTGTTTCCATCCTAACAACAATAAGATGCATGTACTTTCATTTATTTAGATATTCTTTGCTTTCTTTTAAAAATTCTTGGTAAACTAGGGTGTAAAACATTACACTTCTTTAAATTTATGTCTAAGTGTTTTTGATGCTATTATGAATAAAGTAATTTCCTTAATTTTGTTTTTGAAAGATTCATTGTTAATATATAGAAACGAAGTCAGTGTTGTATATTGGTGTTATATCCTGCAACCTATCTAAACTTGCCATCTGGATTTAAATTTTTTTCATGAAATTTTAAGGATTTTCTATGCATAAGATCATGCTACGTCTTCTAAGATATTCATCATATTTTCAGCATTTAGGAGTTATTTTATTGTATTTTACCAGTTTGCTTTCTTTGTTTTATTAATATTCCACAAATAAGTGTGACTATCCCATAATTGTCATTCACTTTCTGCTTTATTTCACTTTGCATTATCACCTCATGTTGCATCTGCATTGTCACAAAAGGTATAATTTCACCTATTTTTAATAGTTGAATATTATCCTGTTGAGTATATCCCAGTTTCCTCTATCTAGGTGTTCATCAGTAGGCAGTTAAGGATCTTTTAATATTTTCATATTCTTTGGATAAATACATTATCCAAATATATTATCTCTGGGTATATAGTTTTGCTTTAAGGAATCCCCATCTGGTCTTATTGTGGAGGATGATCAATTTACATTCTTCCAAATGTGTCTAAGTGTTCCTTTTATTCCACATATCATCATAAATTGAAAAAAGAAAGTTGAAAATGCATTTAATACACCTAATCTACTAAACATCACAGCTTAGTATCACCTACCTTAAAATATGCTCAGAACATTTATATTTATATGCCCAAATGGGCAAAATCAGCTAATACAAAGCCATTTCATAGTGTTGAATATAATTTTGAATACTGTACTGAAAGTGAAAAACAAAATTCTCTAATATGAATTTGAGGTGATTTCTACTGAATGTATATGCCTTTCACACTATTATAATACTGAATAATCTTAAGGTGAAACGTAAGTTGGGAACCTTCTGTAGATTAAATGTTATAGCAACAGCAGTCACTGTAGTCTATTTTAAAAATTATAGGAGATAATTTAGAACAGAGAGAACCTAGTTTGTCTTCTTAATTTATGTCCCAGAGTCCCAATTTTTGTGTAAATATTTAATATTTTACATCCTCAGCTTTTAGAACCTGCTGCCAAAGCACATCTCTCAAGGTAAACTCTGAGTCCAGCCCTTGGTCCCATTTACCTCCCGTATGGGTGTGAGCATGCTAGCTCTGAGGGAAATAGCCAAAGTTGGTGTGCTTTTTAAAGCTATCAATTTTGCTCCATATATATGTCTGGAGTCTGAAGCCCTGAATACCTGACAGGGTGTTTCATTCTCTCACTGTTATGCTGCCCCACACTCTTCTCACTTTATCAGCAGGGCCATCGTATCCCTTCAAGAGTGAGGAAAACATGTTATAGTAGCATTTGGCTTTATGAAAATCATCTTCCTAGTGGCTCAGGACCCTCCATGATTTTGGTTGACACACGTTCTACTTTGGCAAAGTTTCACAGATAAGTGAAGAAAGAAAGTTCAATGTATACTCGAAAGCTAAACCTCATAGCTTATGAATACTGTATAATGTTTATAAAAATGCAAAGCTTGAAATGGGATATGAATAACGACAAGAACTTTCTATAATAGAGACCATTCACTGCAAATGTAACCCTCTGGTGTATATTTGACAATGTGTAATTTTTCAAGTTTTTTAAGCCATAATGCTAAAAAATGGGGTGGGGGGAAAGTATTTAAAAATCATATCTAGGCTATTGTTGCACTCTAAAACTGCCCAGTATGCTTTTTTGTGTGTTTTTACACAGCATTGGGACAAAGAGTTTAGCTTACCCACAATCACTGACCCTAAGTAATTCCAATGAATAACCCATGAGTAATTTGTATAAACTAATCCCCTGTAGAAGAACTTACACTAGGTCCTTAGAGGAAGTTTGTCACTTTTATTTGATGTTATAAGAATTTACACCCTGACGACTACACCCTATCAGGGCGTCACTAGTAGTATCAATTTAATTAAGGTAATGTCAGCTTTTCTCTAGCTTGTACAGTTTAATGTCTCAGTCTTTTATAATCAAATGGGCCAGAAAATTGGTGTTCAGTTTACTAGCCCTGGTTTAGTTTCCCCCCCTAAAGTGTGACTGAAATTGTTAATACCATTTTTAATCTTTTTTTACTATGAATATGGATATATATATATATATATAATTTGCATTTATTTTTATATTTGAAGCACTTAATAACAGATGGTCTTCCAGTTCTATATCCAGAAATATTTAAACATAAACTAGTGAATAAATTAGCAGACCTTTTAATATTAGATTAACAATTCAGCTACATAATATAGAAATTATATTAGGTTTATGGAACACTATGATTTTGTGTAGTTTGTTCTTTATGAGATACAAATGGCATATAATTTCTCATATATGAACTGTAACTGCCATTTTTTTTTAAGAAATGGTTCTGTCTGGTGCTAAAATTAACTATATTAATTTTACCAAATACAAACATTTAAAATTAATGAATGTCTCATAAAATTAATGTATGTCTCATCAAACTCATTATATGCAATAGAAAATAAAGAAATAACAACTTATGAGTATTTTTGTTGAAAGAGTATTATATTGAATTTAAATTTTTATAATTATAGATCATTGAATCAATGATTTAAAATAACAGATTGCAATCAGAAAAGATTTTTTTTATTTTTTATATTGTGCGAGAATGGGGAAATGAAAGAAAATGTAAATTTCATTCCATTTTAGGTCTTGTGTTTTGGACAGAAATATATCAATTTCATTATATGTTACGATATGAAAAAGCATATCTTCCTTAAATCTCTTAGAAATGAGTACACTGAATTTCCTATGGCACTGACAGCAAGTTAGGTAAAAGCAGCTGTTGAAGGAGCATGGGGGACTAAGGTGGTAACAAGAGATGCTTTTGTGGTTGTTAATACAGTAATAACATTTGAAGTTGGTGGAGGTGTCCTCTATTCACAAGATATGAGCAACATAAAGAAACCAAAATTACCTAATTCAAAAAGATAAAATATATGACTCATATATTTCACAAAGACAAAAGATAGATGTGCTCATGCTTTTTAATATATAAATTAAGTATACATATACTTCATAACAAATTATCACACTAGGAAAAAAGTGTCACTGTCCATTTCTAGCAAAACAGTTTAACTTTCATATAGTAACAATGGAAGTATAAATTGATCATTGATTTGATCACACTGTTTGTAATACCAGCAATTGATGATATGCATAGAACCATAGCATGAGTAAGTGTTTTATACCATAGTCACTGATAGTTTGTGAAATTTTTCTTTAATGGAAGATGATAAGTAATTGTGAGGTTTTTTTAATACAGAAAAAGCTTAAAATATGAAAATGTTACAAAAGTTCATATGCAATTGTATGTTTAAATACTTTATATTCATAACCTCTAACATGAAAAAAATGATGAATTCCAATTTCTGACTTCAGGGTAGACTAGATATTTTGAAAGGATTTTCTACTACAATTTCTATGCATTAAGTAATATATACTATTTTGTCAGTTTTGTTGATTTAAATAAATGTGCTTCTATGTTTTTTAAAAAGTTGGCACTGTAAAAGTTTCAGTGATTTGGATTTCATCCTTTAAACAATGAGGTGTTATAAATATCTTAAGCTGAGGAGAAATATGAAACCTGTTTGTAATTTTGATCAGCACAGATGTTCTGGGAAAAATAGGTCAGGTTTGATATTGAGACATATGAGATTATTATTACACGTAATAAAGAAGTTGAAGCGGGAGAAGAGGAATATTAGAAATGTTAAGGAGACAGGACAAATGGACATAAAAATTATAAGTAAAGGATGACTGAAATATGAAACTCAAGCATTATCCCAAATTGAAATAGGTGACTGGTAGTTGAGGAAGTTAAGTAGGAAGAAAAAATCCCGGAGAAACTACATAATAAAAATTATAAAACTAGATTAATATATAGTCAGATTTAAGTATCTATGGGCATCCAAGGAGAAGTTAATGAGAAATGGAATAGGGTGCACCTATATTCAATCATATGTTACATAATAATAGCAGTGTCTTCTAAGGATTTCTTCTCTACCATCAGGAAGAAATCTAATTATTGTATATAAAATGGAAGTGAACTTTTACTTGATCTTATTACAAAAATGCAGTAATGGTCAGACAACTATATTATATTTTGGAACTACAGAACATTACATGGATTTAAATTCTTTGGAGATTAAAATTTTCTTTCTCAGGCTAACTAAATTAATAAAACATTGTTGAACCAAGTGATTTTATTTTCTATTTGTATTTATTTGTAACCAATACTATCCCTTTTCTTTGCAAACAGAGCTAGTAAATTATTATGGCCAACAAAACAGTCAGTTGACTAGACTCAATGAAAAAGGAATTCAGGTGTTCTCATTTCTAACTGGCAAAAAAATAATCTATTTTCCCACATTGAAAACTACTTAGCTAATGAAATGTATACATTTTCCATATATACAAGACACTAAAAGCAACCAGATTTATATTTTGTTTCCTATCCCATTTTTTTGCACAAGAAGACATAAAAAGAAATGTTTGCTCTTCATTATGTATTGGTTTACGTTTTTGGTTCAATAGTACACACACATATGTATTGAGTCATACATGCTAGTCTATCAATCTTGGACTAAATAAATCTGCTTTTTAAATATCTTTTTTCAAAAGTTGACATTGTAAATAAAAGTTGTGTCAATGTTCTCCCTTCTCTTTTTGAAGTGCATTTAAATTAATTTATACTTGTTTTATAAAAGCTATTTAAGTTATTTTTTCATTCATATAAATAATAGCAATGTCTACATCTTTTTCAGTGGTGTTTTGCATATCTGGAGCATTGTAGCACTGAGTTTTGCCTTGTAATGTAGTGTGTGGATAAGTATGAAAAGATTAACAGTCTGTGTATGTTTTAAATGACATACATGATAGGGAAGACATTAAAATAGTTGTTAAACTTCAATTCTAGTGGTCACAGGTCACTAATCACATGCTACAATGTCATAGCATATTTGGGCCAAACAAAGAACAACAACAAAAGCAAAAAGACTAAAACGAAGCCATTTATTCAGATGTTTCTACAATAGTCAGCTCTTTGGGCAGCAGAATTTCAGAGGCTGTCCAGAAAAACAGCAATTTATCAACAATTTGAAAGCGACTTGTGACATGATGTATTTATTTGACAGTATAATGTAATGATAGACGTACAATAGGATGATGATTGTGAAAAAAAATATCGTTGGTAAAGGCCCTCCCCTGCAACTAATTTCAAACGTCTGTGGGGAAAATACTGATTGATAAAATGATTGTAGGTGGGGGAATGGATGAAATATATGTTATTGGTATTTTCCTATACCTTGTTTTTTTGACATTTATAGAATCAAAATAAAATGATGCCTATAAAATAGAGAAATTTTAGTCATTTCTCTTTCAAAGGGAAATAGAAAATGTGAATTCTTTAGCATTTTAATAAATTGGACCCTGGATTGAAATAGATTGCAGATTTGGAAGTGCATGAAACTAACAGAGGGTTTCTCCCTGCTCCATACCCAACTTGCAGAAATTTCCAGTATTCATTATTTTATGCCCCTAAAGTTCATCATTATATGAGTAGTTACATACAAAGTTATATACTTAAGATTTTCATATTTTATGGAAATTACTTGACAGATAAGATGAAAATAAATAATAGAGGTACACATTTATTTAATATTTTAATAAATATTCATTGTGTGTGCTTATGATAAATGTTTATATAGTTTTAATTTTAATTGCTTAATTGGAAATATACAGCCCAAGGCAAAATAACAAAAGTAAATTAATTATAAGAACCCCCTCCACATTGAATTCCACTTATGGAATTCAATGTGAATCGTAATAAAAACTAACGATATAATTTCACTTTAATTTATACAAGAACATATTCATTTATTTTTATTGAGGGGCTGTTAGTTATCAACATTGTATATGATCAGAAGCATACAGTCACACCTCTTCAGGTGGATGTCATAACACCATTGATTGCACTCAGCAAGGCACCCACAGTCCACCAGAGTTCATTGTTCTCCCTCCCCCTAGTCATTTTATTTTCCTTTGCCCTACCTCATCTTGAAGACTGAATCCCCTAGTCATATTTGCAGTGTTGTTATTGGTTCAGTTTTATGTAACCTATTATTTTGTTTCTCTGTATTGCATCCACATGTATGTGAAATCCACATATAAGTGAAACCATTATTTTTGTTGACTTTTGCATTCTTCTTTTATTTAGCATTATGCCCATCCTGTTCCATCATTGTTTTCACAAATGGGAAAAACAAGCATCTTTTAATACAAATTTCATAGATATTCCTAGTAGCTGTGTTAACTGATCTGCTCACCAACAGTATTAGATGGTACCTTCCTCGCCATTCCTCACCTACTCTTGTTTCTTGGCTTTTTGATAACAGCCATTCTATTAATAACTAATGAGTTGATAATCTCATTTGTGCTTTTATTTGCCTTCCCTAATGATAAGTGATGATAAACATCTTTTTGTATCTTAGATGACCATCTGCCTATCTTCTTAATTGGGTTGTCCAATGTTTCTGTTGTTGAGTTATACAAGTTACTGCTATATTTTTTATGCTAATCCCTTGTTAGGTAGATAATTTGCAAATATCATCTTCCATTCAGCAGATTTGATTTTTGTTTTAGTGCTGGTCCCACTGAACATGCAGAAGTTTTTCAGTTTGATGTAGTCCACTTGTATATTTTTGTTTTCATTTCCCTTGCTGTTGCTGATTAATCTAATTTCATACTATGTCATGTGGAATGTCATATTTTCATTTTCTTCTCAAAATTTTAAATAATTTGTCCTTCAGAACTGTTGTCATTGATAAAATCATTGGATTTTCTGAGATAGTCCATATACCCAATTGTCCATATTGCTGCATTTTTACAAGGATATGTAGGACCTGAGTCCTTTTATAAAAGAAACATTATATTTAGCTTGCTGAACAAATAATATTTTGAAATATCTCTAATTCACTCATTCTTAGAGAAAAAGTGCTGACCTTTTGTTAAACTATTGTAAATAAAGCCTAAAGAAAGTGCTTTAATACACACAAATAATACTTTTCTCATATATGTAAAAATTGTTATCCATTGACATTTGTATTTTTCATCTTGAAATTTTTCCTTGGTTTCTGTGTTATTCAGCATATGAATAAAACATTCTTCAAGTTACAAAGAGGGAGTTATAAAATGGTTATTTTACACTGAATGAATGCAATGTTGTAAGTTAGGTTAAGACTCAATCAACTGTGAAAAAGAAATAAACAGCAAGAACATGTTTGCAGAGCAATGGATATTTGGACATGTGCAGTTTTAGTTTAAACAGATATATTTTATGGGTGGCTGCACTTTAACCTCATTTTATACCTAAAATTGGGTGGCATGTTTATGAGGATACAAATAAGAAAGCTGGTCAATGCACACAATGTCATTGGTACAGTCTAAAGAAAATGTGACCATATCATTTATCATTACAAATTATTTGCAGATTTTTAAAAATTTGTGGCTATTGAAGAAAAGTAGGAAGAAATACTTCTACTTCCTTGAAATGATAAGTGAATGATTCCCATGTACAGAGGAAAGTTTAGGATGTAGAAAAAGGATGAAATGAAAAATAATATGTCAGCTCAATACTAAATCATCTTAGCTTTTTTTTTTTTATCTAATCTAATGACTATAACTTCAGCTGAAAACCAATTACTGAACAGTAGGATTTGTTAGGACAAATTGACCTGATAGTCCTAATCAAACCTATAAATAAGAGATCATATTACTTAATGTTATGTGTTAACTCCATTAAACTCCAATAATCTTAGATTGTCTGATAGTTATGTTAATTTATTTTATTATAATGAGAATGCTATTGAGAACTGGTATAGCTAGAATTCAGGAGATGATTGGTAAGGATATCATTATATTGGAATCCCATGAAGGATTTATACTTAGAATGAGACAACTTGCAAAATAACACTTTGCTTTGTAAATTAGATAACTGTGCAATTTTCTTCTTTTGTCTATTCTCAGAACTGTAAAATCATTATAATTTAATTCCTGGAGTGTACACTCTAAAAGAAGTATACATCGCTTTTTGTAGTCCTTAGTGTTAAACTAAGTGGCTAAAATGCACATAAATTTGTAGTGTATATGCATCTCAATTGAAGCAATTTTATCTATGTGTATAATAGTTTATATGCTACTGTAATGGTGAGATAAAATATGTACAAAACAAAGTAGTATTTGAAATAAAATGTGTATGACATTAATTATTGGGAGGTTGCACTACTTTCCAGCAGTCATCATTAACAAGAAATGATAATTTATACTGAAAACTTTTCTTTTTTTTGGTCCACTAACCATGTACAGTGCCAATATTTTTCTGTTTTATTATCTATATCATTTTCTGTGGAACTTATGTAATTAATTGTTAAACAACTGTCTTTTCTGATAAGGGAGAAAGTTCTACTTGAAAAACTTGCTCTCAAGACTTTGAAAATGGGAGATATACATTTAGATGTTTCACTTAACCTGATAATTACCCATAACTAAACATTCATGCATGAATACACTAATGCTTAATTATCTTTAGAAAGTAAAGATATTAATTATCATAGAACTTCTCTAAGTAAAGGTGAATTAAACTTTCTAAAAATGCATTGAATTGGATCAAACACATTGTCATCTTGTATTTTTGAGAGGTCAGTATTTTTGAATTCTTAATAAATGTTTTGTCATGGAAACCAACCACTCATCTGTGATTCAGATCAGATGAAAATATAGTGGACAAACAAGAATAGTTGTTCTATTCCACTTGAGACATTTTAAAATCATTAGTGGCTCATAGAAATCAAAATTAAAAATTTGCAAAAATGTGAAGAGAAGAAATATTCATTGGGTTTTGGGGTAGGAGGAATATAAGGGAGGGAAACTATAACCTTAGGAACACAAAAATGGAAGTATGGATGGTACAGATCACGAGAAAAAATTTTATACTCTTCCTTCTGTTTCACAGTATCTCCTTGATTCTATCAATTACTTCCGAATCCTTTTTTAAAGATTTATTTGATTTATTTATACACAAAAGAACTGGGATGTAGGCCAGAGATTCAGGGGGTGAGAGGGATTCACCAGAGACAGAGTGAGGCACAGAATAAGTGGATCTAACTGAGGGGCCCTCAGGGAGACAGGGAGAGATCTGCTGCACCACGTGGGTCATCTCCCTGGCTAGGGATAGAACTTGAGCTTCCTTAGCTGGCCATAGCTTCATAATGCTAAGACTTAACCCCTTGTGCTATCAGGGAGGCCCAAGGTCACAGTATCCTTTGCAGGTATATATAAAATATTACCTCTTTCTTTTCAATAATTATTTTTTAAAAATGGGGTAACAGGCCCTCCCTGGTGGCGCAGCGGGTTAAAGCACAGCACTAAGAAGCTTAAGCCACTTCCGCATGAGTTCGATCCCCGCCTGCCCTGGAGGTGACCACATGGCGTGGCAGACCTCTCCTGACCCGCCCGCTGCTCCCCTCAGCAGTGTACTTCATCGATCTGCCTGTTCTTCTCCCCACTCTGTCTCTGGTGAATCCTCTCACCTCCGCATCTCTCCCCTGTACCCCAGTTCTGTATGAATAAATAAATAAATCTTTAAAAAAAATGGGGTAGGCCCTTCCTGGTGGTGCAGCGGGTTAAAGCACAGCACTGAGAATCTAGAGCCGCTTCCGCATGAGTTTGATTCCCGCCTGCCCCGGAGGTGACCACATGGCGTGGCAGACCTCTCCTGACCCGCCCACTGCTCCCCTCAGCAGTGTACTTCGTCGATCTGCCTGTTCTGCTCCCCACTTTGTCTCTGGTGAAGCCTCTCACCACCCCTGAGCCTCTGGTCTGTACCCCAGTTCTGTATGCATAAATAAATAAATCTTTAAAAAAAAAATGGGGTAACAGCTGTTTAAAACATTGCATAAGATTCAGAGTGATATGTTATTCTTCAGATGTACTGTGCTGCCACCAAAGTACCCATGGTCTCTCACCATTGTCCACTGAAAGTATTTTGCATGCACCTATAACGTAGTATTTTGCATTTATTTTATTTGAAATGTAAGAGCCACTTATAAAAAGAAAACAATAATGACTAAACACACAAAACTTGAATCTGCTCTATTGGCAGTCTAGGCTTTAACCTTTATCATCACGGCCTCAGCTTTTTTTTTTATTTGTGTCAAGTGAAAGGAAGTGACTACTCATTTTCCAAGCCATTCTAGCTTTTTCTGTGAAACACATTATATTGATATTTGCAGTATTTTTATAATATGCATTGAAAATTATTAAAATTACTCATGTTGAAACATGAGTTTGAAACATGCATAGTGCACTTATTCCTAATTAAATAAAGAATAAAAGCATTTATGTTGTTGGTTTGTAGACTATAAATAATCTGTAGTCAGGGGAAAATTCATTAATGTAACTGTGAGACAGAGCAGTGGTTTATGCACAACAGAAAATTAAAGTATCTGAATTTATATTCCTAATTTCTCATCTTTTAAAAAAACATTGTAAATAAATACTAATCATTTTTTTGTTGTTGTTCTATCAAAGCTTTCAAAAGGCACATGACAGAAGAGCTTTCAAAAGTGTCGATTTTTCAAAAGTCAGGCTAATAGATCATTGATTCTTACTCCCCCCAATACAGTTAATTTCTTTTTAAAAAATTTTGCATAGAAGAACTGGAGTACAAGACAGAGGTGTGGAGGTGAGAGGATTCACCAGAGACAGAGTGGGGAACAGAACAGGATGAGACAGGCGAGGTCTGTCCATATGTGAGTTAGCTCCTTGGCTAGCAATCAAGCTCAGGTCTTAGGCATGATATTGTTAAGACTTAAACCTAGGCCACTAGAGTTTCTTCTTTTTAATTTCTTCTTGAATGAATCTGCATTCTGGGAGAGAGGAACTAAAACTTGCAGATTCAATATGTCTAAAGCAAACTTACTTGAACATTAATCTACATAGACATGGGAGTATTTGATCATATATGCTTCTTGGATTAGTTCATACAAATTCATTATATTTTATCAATATAGTGCACACACAGAGACACACATTTTTGTATTGCCTCTGGTGTAAAGGGGTATTTGGAGAATACATTATTGATAGCTTCATATTGGAATTCCTGTGTGATGCTGATAGTTTATAGGGACTAACACAACATTTGAGATTAGTGTCCTTAGAATTTCCAACATTAAGTTCCCTTTCCAGAACCAATAGACTCTTCCTCCTAGCCTGAAGATAGAATAATTCATTTAAAGATTCTCTTTTCATCTCTGCAAATAAAATCACTATTTTCAGGTGAAAAATCAAAGTATTTCTTTTTTGTGATCCCAATATAAAATCAAGGATAAGTTATTAATGGAAAAGCAGTTATATAAGATGACATTTATTTTAAAATACTGATAAAATATTTAGCTTCAAGATCTGAGACAAGTTTCTCTCTGAAGACACAGATTCTAAGGTTGGACCATGACCTGGTTATTCTCTTACCTCTCTAGTTTCCCCTTAACAGTTTCTTTACTGCTTTTTAATATTCCTCTTTTCTTTACCTAGCAGTGCCCCCTGTTCAGTCATTTAAGACAGGTTTTCATATGCTTTCATGCTCCAGGTTTTTAAAATTATAATGTTGTCTCTCGAACTGAGTCATTTTCCACAAGCATCCCATCTATTTGTCTTGCTTGTCTATTTGGAAACTCCAGTTGGATTTTTGGATGTGTGGACATAAGTGACATTTTTAACTTATTTTATCTAAACTAAACTTAGCTTCCCATCAAAACATATTTTACCTGCTGGTGGATGCCAGTTATATTATTTCAAAGTGTTCAGACAAGAAAACACTGTCATCTCTCTCCCATTCTTCATACTCCGTTTTGTAGAAATTTCTCTTGACTCCGCTTCAAAATATATGCAGATTCTGAGCATTTTTTCCCACCTTCCATGTCACCTTCCTGTTCAAGACATTGTCAGTTCTTCTCTGGTTAGGTGATAACTTCCACTTTTCTCACCACTCAATTTACACACAATGAAGCACAGAATTGAATCAAATCTCTGTTTTTCTCAAATTCTCAGAATAAGGAGGAAGTCAATGAAAAGGACCTTAGAAACCAGAAGGTCTCACCATCTTTGATTTCATCTTCCACTATGCCCCTGCTTGTCCTTCTGTTCCGTATAGGAGAGGTTTCAAGAGATTCCTCAAGGGCACAACTCCTTTATAAACTTCTTACCTCCTAAAGGAGATTTCAAACCCAATCAATATTACTTTTAGCACCTAATTTTTTTTCATGATTCCAGATCTTTCCTAAAGTCAAAACACGATTTAAAATGTGTGATAATCTGTACCTCACATACAAGCAGCATTCTCCTGCTTCCTGGCAACTGACTGATTTCTCACCAAGAAAGTCTCCCAAGATACATATTCACAGCTTTCTTGTGATTCCCAATCTCATCAGGTTGTGGAAAAGACCTGAGTGCTGATTGCCATATGTAAAATTGCAGTATCCTTCATACTTGCTTTTCCGCTCCCCCTCTTTGGGATTTATCTCAGTAATATGCAGCAAGCATACTTTTTATTGATTTGTTAATTTATGTTATCTCCACAAAGAATGTATTTCCCCCCTTCAGGTAAGGATTATTGCTATGTTGATCCACTGTTTTATCCCCATTACAACATAATGAAAACATATTTACTGCCTCTTAACGAGATAATTTTTGAAGTGATTATTAGAATATATAAAATATTAGAATATATCAAGAGAATATTCTATAAAATACAACATTCGACTTGGTGTCCAGTTAAGTCCTGGGTTTAGCTGGATAAAGTATAAGAAATCTGTAAACTATAGGGTCAGAGGCAGGGTTTATTCAAACCCTTTAATTTTTATTTATTTGCTCTAAACCCTCAGAACAAAATGAATTTTCCACTCAAACTTTATAAAAATAAGATGAATATTTTTGAAAACCTAGAAATCTTTTTTCATGTTAAGTGTTTAAATTTGTATTTAGGTTGGAATCACAAGGTTTTTGAAAAATGGTTCAAAAAGGATAAATTAGTTTCATTACTAACAAGAATTCTTAGCTAAGTAACAGTTTTGCTCTAGGCTCAGTAATTAAATCTCCTTGATGTGATATTATGTTGCCTCTTTCTCTAGCCTTGTTCCTTTGCTAATTGCCCTTAATCTATTATTGATCACTGAAAATCCCTCCCTAACCTTCCGATCTCCTAAATCAATTTCTCAAAGCCAATCAATAATTCTGTCTTCAGCTAACTCTCTTCATTTCCACTGCTGTCTTTTTACCAATTTAAAATGAAATTTCAATGTCTTTTAAAAAAATCTGTAGACAGAATAATAATAGCTCACTATGTATGTATATACATATATATATATATACACACACAAACACATATAAACATTATACATATATAAGATCTATAGATAGATTACTATATGACATCTATCCTATAGAATATGTATATGTGTGTGTACCTTAGGAACAGAAAGTGAACAGGGTCGATTCTCTTTCTCTAGTTAGCTTTTGAGAATATAATGCATAATTTTCTTGCTCTTGTTTTAGACATTTGTCATGTTAGCACTTTTACCCTCTGTAATAATATTTGGGGGGGGGTGCAACAAGTAAATAGTGTACCATCAACAGGATTAGATGAAAATTTACATGACAGAAAAACAAGGGGACACTGGGAAAAACAATGCAGTCTTGCCCAGTGACATTAATACCATGATTGGCATACATGAATATCGGTAATTTTCAAAATATTTACATGTCCATGTGCACATGTATATTATACTTTAGTTAAGTTAAAATCATACATGAGTGAAACAGTTAATGCTTAGTTAACTCTACATTTAAAGAACTGCTGTCATTTTATTAGATGCTGTGTTATTAATTTTATTAACACATTAATAACTGCATTATTTCACTTTATTTTTTATTTCAATTTCTAACTAGCTATAAAAAGAGAAAATTAAAAGCAACTTCTTATATTCTCGTATAATGTTTTCATTTACAGTTGAAAGACAGAAACTGACAATGACATCGATTCCTAAGATAGGAATTACTTTTGTAGTACATATACCTAAAGCACATGCATCATTAATTCTTGTCCACTATTATGATCTATATATGATGCATAGCATCAATTTTAATCAATTTTAGTACATAAATGAAGCTCTGATTCATTCCACCTCCTTACTGAATATTTATGTATGTATACATAAATATATATATATATGTATATATAAATATATATATGTATATGTGTATATATATATGTATTCTTCTGCACTTAGAAATATTTTGCCAATACTCCATCACTATATTATCTATTATATGCCTATGATATTGTATTTACCAAGCTTATACATACCTATTGTCAAATGTAAATGTTTCTAGTAAAGATTTACAAAGTGATATTCAGCAAATATTTAGATGCATACAGTTTTAAAAAGTAATTAGTTGAGGCAGAGTTATTATAGTACAAATTAAATATTAATATGGATTGTGTTAGAAATACTTGATTTTAAAAGTAAAAATAATCAAATTAAAACATTTGTGATAAAACAATCAAGTGTATCTTAATTAACTATTTGCATATTATCTTAATTAAGTGTTTGCTTGTTATCTTAGCAATATAAAGCACGATTTTAAGTGTCCACATTTTCTCCATAAAGTGAAAAATGGAGGCCTCCCTGGTTACACAAGAGATTTAGTCTCAGCACTATGAAGCTATCAATAGCCACTGCAGCACAAATTTGATCCCTGGCCAAGGAAGTAACCCACAAGGCACTGCAGACCTCTCCTGTCTTGTTGGCTACTCCCTTCAGCACTGCATTTCAGTGGATCCACCTGTTCTGCTCCCCATTCTGTATCTGGATTTTTGGAAGTAGGAAATGGAATAGGAGCTGCTCCTTCCACTCCATGCTTGGACCTGTTATTGCAGTACTTCCAGGAATGGGGCACTCCTTCATCGAACAAAAAAAGAAAGAAAAGAGAAATATACTGGGAACAGGAGCAGGAGCCTCAAAGAGGCACTCTACAGCAACAAAATGTTTTTTTTCCTCACCAGACAAGCACTCCATTTTTTTTTCCTTTAGGCATAATAAGCTTTTATTTATTCATTCATTCATTCATGCATGCATGCATGCATTTATTTGTTTATTTATTTATTTATTTAGGCATCTTCGGGCAAAGAGCCTCACATGATTGTGAAAGCAAGTTGACATTAATGAGAACACAAAGAAGCACATGATCCTTGGTCACTGCCCTTTTTATTCCCTCTTAACTTAAACCAATCCCCCTGCCCTCTGCCAAAGAATAGGGCGTTGATCTTTCAGACACTAGTCTGCTCCCTCCTCAACTAGTCCACAAATTCAACCACCTTCCTTTTCCTCAATTTCTGATTCTTTTCATTGGCCAGGGGAATCAAGACTGGCCAAGCTTCTGATGTCAACTGAAGCTGAAGATACTTTTTGTTGAGGCAGGAGTACTTGACAGCTAAACTCTATGTACCAATACCCTTGAGGGAAGACACAAAGGCCACATAGTTGTCATGAACATAACTTACAATATTAGTTCTTAAACCATTTGCAATTGCAAAATACAAATTTTCTTGAAGATGCTCAGTTTATTCTGAAAATGGTATTCTTGCTAGTGAGCACTTTATATGGCATAATCTTGTTTGCTAAAGTACTTACATTTAACAGAAAGAAAAAGGTGTTTTCTTTCAAACAGGTGAAAAGATTAAGGAAAAGAAAAACAATAGTCAAAAGTGTGGCAACTTTATTTTGACAGATGACTGTCTTCTTTGGTAGTTAAAATGCTTGCGCAGTTACAATTCTCCTACCTCTCATAGAATTGTCACTGTTCATTTAAACTACGTGCTTGATAATTTTTTTTAACTTAACTGAAGGGTACTTTTGTTGCAGAGTGATACACTGAGGCAGAATCAATCTTCCTAATGGTGAGGTAACTGCACCACCTCAGTTGGTGTTACAGGTTATTTAACATAAACATATGTGTTCTCATTAAGGGCCATCTTTCCTGAAAACACAATGACTCACCAGTGAAAGAATTTTTGTATATAAATCTGAAACTAATTTCTCTAGTGCATTATTTATATGTCTCATTGAAACACTACACAAATGCCAACCATAAACTAAAATTATGTGTGAAGAATATATATAGCAATTTTCCCTAAACCACATCTTATATAGTCTACTATGTAATAAAGAGGTAAAATTGGCCTTGAGTATTGTTTTTTTTTTTTTCTTATGTGAGGACTCAGCCAACGTATGCACAACATATAGTTGACAAATAAATGACTTCACTAGATAAATAAAGTACTGAAAATTAGGTGTAACAACACTAGGATTGTAGATTTAGTGTATGCTGTGTGTGTGTATGTATATTGAAACTTAGAGTATACCATAAGCCAGAAGAGAATAAGAGCTACGTGTACCCTGGCTATGTGGACACTGGAAAAGTAAAGGAACATTATTGAGAAAACTGGTGTAATCTCAATAAAATCTGGAGTTTGTGATAAGTTAAATACAAATGTCCTTTTCTTAATTGCAACCAGTATACCATGGTAATGTACAGATCCAATATAAGGGGGAATGAAGGAGAAATGTATGAGACCTCGCTGTGTTACCTTTGCAAATACTTATGTAATAGGAAAGTATTCAAAATTAAAAAAAAAATCAGTCATTGTGGCTTGGTAAGTTATTTATTCAAGATGTATGAACTGGTATACATCGGAGTGAGAAGACATCCGTTCTGACACTAGCATGAGATGACAGGGGGATTGACTGGATGGTGGTGGATGGAAATGAGATCGTTGGGTGGTGACAATTGTGTTGTATATGCAGATGTCAAGATGTGAAACGGCACATCTAAAACTTACACACAATTGTCATAACCCAATTATAATTAAAAAAAAGATAAAAAATTCATAACAAGCTTTGTAGCATCTACGCTTATGGACAGCATTCAAGATATAATTACTAAGTGGTCATTAGTTTAGTCATCTGTGATCTGAGGTTCAGGAAAGTCTTGCTTTTTTGATGGATGGTCACCGAAACCTACCTCTAGAATGCTGTCATAGTTTCTACAGTGACCTTTCAATGACTAGTATTTTCAATGTGAAGTTCACACACACAGAGTTCTATTAAATCACTATCACATATTGTTTGAATTCTTTTCTATGCATATGCTCAAAATCACATAAAAATCTACTTCTAAAAGTGATTTTTGAAAAATCTATTGACAATTCAATTCAATTTTGATTTAATTATTTTGTAAATACAAATCATTTTATTGATGAATGAAAAGTAGGAAAAAATAATTTACTGGACTATCGCACGCCATTTACAAATTTGGATATTACTTTTTACAAGTGAACTTAAAATACCCAACACATAAAACATATTTAATCCATTTAATCAAAATGCACATTGAGGATTTAAAAATTTTAAATGTTAGAAAAAGAACAGAAGCAAACTATATCATTATTATAATAAGAAAAAACATTATCTCATACAACAGCTGTAAGTATAGCTCCACATGACATATTTGGACTTTGTGTGTTTATTTGTTTTTGTTTTTCAACAAATTTCAGCAGAAATAATACTTCATATTTACAGTAAAATATGTGTTAAGTTGAGGAAGATTTTTAAATAAGTTAGTTATAATTATTTGCAAGAAGCAAATGTTCTTCTATCAGCAGATAAATATTTCTAAAATCAAGAGAATGTACATTAAAAAATAAACAGTGACTCCCCAAACTGTAGGGATTATTTAGGAGGTTAATATAATTGCCAATATATTCATTCTTAAAAAGGCTAGTATATTTGGGTGAAAAAAAAAGTTGAGAAGAAACAAAAATAATCTTTCATAGATAAATGGATAAATAGATTTTGGTAAATTCATGCAATATAATACTTTTTAAAGATTTTTTGTTTGTTTATGCATACAAGAACTGAGGTATAGGCCAGAGGTATGGTCAGTGAGAGGATTTACCAGAGACAGAAGGGGAGCAGAAAAGGCAGATCCACTGAAATGAACTGCTGAGAGGAGCAATGGGCAGGTTTTGAGAGTCTGCCAGGCCTATGGATTACCTCCCTGGCTGGTGATTGAACTCCTGCTGCAGTGGCTGAGGCTAGCTTCATAGTGCTGCACTTTAACCCTTTGTGCTACCATTATAGCAATATATTGTCCCCATGCAATATAATATTGATGATAAAAATGAGTTATGAATCTATGCAAATGTATGAATAAATTTGGATACATATCTATAAGTGAAAGAAGCTAGACTGAAAACACAGTATGTTAGAATATTCCATTTATAAGACATTCCAGAAAAGGCAAATTTACAGAGATGTTAAAAAAGATCAGTACTAGCAGATATTCAGACTGATTGAATAAGTGAAGAACAGGAGCAATTTTAGGTTACTAAAATTATTCTGTTACTCTAATGATGGTTAAAGGACACTGCATTTTACAAAAAGGAGAGAATTTTAATGTAGGCAAACATTTTTGAAAAGGTCACAGGTCAGGGAATTCCAGGAAAAAGTGCAATCTGTAAAAACTAATCAAACTACAATTGCACAAAATTTTGCACTGGGCAAATGAAGTGAGGGGAATAAAGTAAATGCAAAACAAAAATCCAAAACACTGGACTCTAATTGATAAAGTTTTCCCTGTGGGTACAGAGTTTAACAATTGTGATGCTGTTCTCTGTATCTGTCTTACATTTAAACAATTAATGGATCATAGATGATGAGAGACAGATTTTCTTACTGTGAGTGCTAATTTACAGGAAGACTAAGTTGGGGGGGGCTAGAATTATCCATGCAGTGACAGAGTTGCAGATATTTATTAAAATCATTAAGACTTGGCCCTCCCTGGTGGCGCAGCAGGTTAAAGCACAGCACTGAGAAGCTAAAGCCACTTCAGCATGAGTTCGATCCCCGCTGCCTGGGAGGAGATCCACATGGCGCGGCAGACCTCTCCTGACCCGCCCGCTGTTCCCCTCAGCAGTGTACCTCATCGATCTTCCTGTTCTGCTCCCCACCCTGTCTCTGGTGAATCCTCTCACCCTCCGCATCTCTGGCCTGTACCCCAGTTCTGTACAAATAAATAAATCTTTAAAAAAATTAAAAAAAATCATTAAGACTTAAGAAACACAGAGATGGTAGTTTTAAGGCACACATACAGGCATAGCTCATGATATACACATATATCCCCTTGCTCTGCTGATGGAAAAACTTAGAAGCATTGGTACTGCAGTAGTAAATAGCACTCTTAGTAACCAGGTCTTGAGTTCTAATAACATTCTCCAATAAATGGAACCAAGGAAACATATAGCTGGCTAGTTCTGTCAGTGGAGCAGGAAATAGACACAAGAGCCTGGGCACCTTTTAATGACAGAAAGTAAGGCAGTGCTTAAACAAGCCACAATGAGGCTTTACATCCAAAGAACACAGGGACTAGCTTGAAGGAGTTCCAGTGGTCAAAGCTGGGACAATTTAAACAGCAAACATGGACCTCTCTGATGGCTTAGGGGTCTAGTCTCAGTGTTCTCATGCTAGCACCTGTGTGGTCTAAGTTCTATCCCTGGTTAGGGATGTGACCCACATGGCACAGCAGACCTCTTCTGTCTCTCCTGCTATTCCCCTAGCAGTGTATTTCAATAACTTCCACCTGTTCTGCTCCTCATTCTGTACTTTGTCTCTGGGGAATTATCTCAACAGCATCCCCACCCCACCCCTCTGATCTACACTCTGCTTCTTCTATGAATAAATAAATAAATAGGCAGATATCTAGATAGATAGATAGATAATAGATACACCCCAGATCTTCCATGAATAGATAGGTAGATGGATAGATAGATAGATAGATAGATAGATAGATAGATAGATAGATAGATAGATAGATAGATCTTTAAACAAGTGAACAGCAAACTTAATAAAATAATATTGTTATAAGTCAATTTATCATATGAGTCCATAGTGATTTAAATATACAGCTAACTAAAGGCAAAGAAGAGACACTTTTTCCATGCAGAACTCCAAGTAGTAGCTATAGCTATTCAGGACTCAATGAGAGATAATTATGCCCCATTTCATGTGTGTGGGCTGTGCATAGTGACTGCTTTACCAAGATTGCCATATTGAAGGGGAGGGGAAAAGAGTAACTTTACGGTGTGTGTGTGGGGGGAGGGCTGACCATTAACTGAGTCAATGATCAGGATCAGCATAAACATTGGTGAGTTATGTTTAGAGTATGTGGAACCATGTTATGGGTTAAGAATGATACTTTCTGTAAAACCCTCTCCCATCTCTGTGACATATATTTAAAATACCAGACATGTTGTAACTGAGGGATAGAATACAGAATACTTGACCAATACTCCTTAAAACTGTCAAAGTCATTGAAAACAGGGTCAGTCTGAGTATGAGCAGCCCCAGGAGATTAGAGATATACCTAAAGAAATGCAATCCTGTATTTCGGAATCATGCATAATAATAATAACTAATGTTATTATTATTATTTTTAATAATGTGATTTCATTTATTTTTACATCTTTTTGTACATTTTTTCCAAACCAGTGTCACCTTAATGAAATAATTATAATAGATAAAATGATATGTGGTGTCTTACAATAGAAAAGGGACATTTAGAAAAAAGTAAGGAAAAATGAACTAAGTATGGACCTTAGTTAACTAGAATGTGTCAGCACTAGTTCATTGATAAGGACATTTGTACCATGCTAACAATATAGGGGAACCTGAGCGGAGACCATATAAGATCTTATTCTTTTTAAGTTTTAAAAATATTTCTGACCTTTTCTAAACTAAAAGAAAATGTAGTGTATAGAGAAAGAAGTATATGGGTGTTTGAGACAGGAGGTAGGTAAATAACAGCAGAATATGGATATTAGGACAATATGGATACTAAAGGAAATATAAATTGGGTTTTCTACATTGCATTAAGCACAGAAATTGTCTTGCAATATTTAATGTTTGATTGGACTATTCAAGTAGAGATATTAACTAGGCGAACTCTGCAGAAGATATGGATTTAACATTTTTATACAGTTTGTGTAAAGAGAATAGGTGTAATCCTTAGTAATCCCACAATTTAATGCCTTGATCGATCCATCCAAAAAATAAATAAATAAATAAAATGAGGAGAGGTAAGAGTGGATAATAGAAAATCACTAAATTTCAGTCTCCCAGAAGGGAACATAAAAGAGTATTATAAAGAGAAATGAGTTAGCGCTAACAACTGCTATTAAGAATTCAAGTAAATAAAAGAATGCAAAAAATTACTTGTTGGATTAAGCTATTCATTTCTGACAGCAGTCATTTTGGTAAAATGATGGTGGATTCAGGGAGTTCAAGCAGAGAGACTAGAGATCGGTTCATCCTGAAGTTCATTTGATGTCCCAAAGTCCCTCCCCCTCTCCATCTCTACATACAAATAACTGCATAAAAGAAAAGAACACAATCTAAATGGTGTTATGACAAGACTAGAGGAAGAATTTATCTAAAATTTTCTGAGAACTCTTTGTGTAAAATGGGCTTAAGAGAGACTGTCTCCTGGGGTAACATTTACATCCTTAGCTTAAATTTTTATCTGCATTTCAGTGACTCACACTGATAATTTTCAGAGTTTACTCTCTTATGTTTTACTTATCTATATGTCTTAGGGCTATATTTAACATCATATCTGAATAATGATAAAAATAACTACAAATACTATTTATAGTTTGCTGATGGTATGGAAAATCCTGTGGTGTCATTCAACATGTGTTATTATTAAGCTTCATGAAAATAAATAGTGATAGCATTACTATTTAACAAATAAGCCAAATTGTGGAGAGATGAATTAATTTGCCTAAGAACCCAGAGCTGGCCCTCCCTGGTGGTGCAGCAGGTTGAAGCACAGCGCTGAGAATCTGGGGCCTCTTCCACATGACTTCACTTCCCGCCTGCCCCTGAGGTGACCACATGGTGTGACAGACCTCTCCTGACCCGCCCGCTGCTCCCCTCAGCAGTGTACTGTTCCCCACTCTGTCTCTGGTGAAGCCTCTCACCGCCCCTGAGCCTCTGGCCTGTACCCCAGTTCTGTATGCACAAATAAATAAATCTAAAAAAAAAGAACCCAGAGCTAATAAGTATTTGGAGCAGAAGTTACATGATGAACTTCAAAGCCCTAACAATGTTGACAGTATTGTACAAGAGACTTGAGTCTATTATCACCCAATTTTTAGTTCCTTCTCTATTCTATTTAATTTAATAAAATAACTCCCAATTTAATAAGCCTGAAAAATGGGCAAGATCATTATCTCTTTTTTATTTCAAAACTGATTGCTCAATAAATATCATTACTTATTCTCTTAACTACCTATATGCCTGTTGTACAGTCATCACGTTAACCCATGCTACTGCCAAATTTAAGCTTATAATTTATTTTTCCTGAATTATATCAGCAGCCTCCCTATGGTCTCTCTGTCTTTAATCTCTTCCCCATACCCAATTCATTCTTCACAGAAATAAATGAAATCTATGTATGTGGGTCCCTGGTGTTTCCAAGAAATTTCTCAATGGTGTTCAGGAATAATTGAAATCACAGTGCCTGACATAGAGACATTCTATCATCTGGCCCCAGTGTAATATTTCGCCATTATATTTTACCATATATATCCAGGCACATTTTCTTTAGCCATGGGGAACCATTCCAAACCCCATGAACATGCTGTGTTCTCCCATATGTCTAGAGCATCCTAATTATTTTTTGTTTGCCTAAAATACCTTTCCCACCTTCCTATTCATCTCCCTTTATAGCTTTTAATTTTCTTAAGGAAACATAACTTAAAAATTATCTTAGAATGATCACTCCATCACTACTTGATGTAATAGCTATGCTGCTCAGACTTTCCTTGTTTTTGATAACCATGTGTTTTGAAGAGGGTTGGTCAAGTATTTTGGAATTTATATCCCTTACTTGGAATTTGTCTGCTATTTCAATAATAATTAGTCAGATTATATATATATATATATATTTTTTTTTAAAG
>NW_004567117.1:17539441-17550450 GCF_000260355.1 Condylura cristata
TTTTTTAAATATATACTTATTCTAAAATATTTTAGTTTGTGGCTACTGAAATATTTCAGTTTAATTTACACTTTAAACTGATAACTTATTTTTTTTTAATATATACTTATTCTAAAATATTTCAGTTTGTGGCTACCTTGGGGAGAAAGAAAAGTAGTGGGAAACCAGAAATGGCAACATTTTAAAAAGTTGAAAAAATGACTGAGGTAAAAGTAGAGAACAGAATCCACTTGAGTAAAGAAATTAATCTATAAGCAAAATAAGAGTAAGACTTAGTCAATATGAATAGGAAGGAAAAAAGTAACATGAAGTTGGGCAGATTAATTTTAAATCAATTCAGAAGGGAATTCAGGACTTACATGGTCAGTGAAAGTCTCTTGTTCTCACTGACTAAGAACAAAGAAAGGTGCCTGATAAGATTAGGAGTCAAAATTAGAAATGAATCTTAGCTTCTGAAATCAATCAACAAAACATGCCTTACAGTAAATTTTGCTGGAAATGAACCTAACTGCCCCTCAGTACCCATACCCTTAACCTCCATTTTATAATAAAACTCCCTTGCATTTTAACAATCCACAAAGCTACTGAGACAGCAGGAGACCATGTTCCCTAGCTTCCTTTGAACCAGGTATAACCATAAGACTAGGTACTCTATAGTTGGTGAGCCATTGGCACCTCATGCCTGAAGGACATGCCTCAGAGCATGAACTTTCAATATAGTAGTATGAGTCAGTTTAGTTACTAATGTATGGGGAAAATGCCCTAGGGGGATGTTGGAAACCAGAAGGAAGGAAGTGTTTGGGCTCAATGCCTGGCTCAATGCCTACCTACATGGACCCCACCTCTTTCCTGCCTCTGGATAATTAATTGGAAAAGTAAAGTTTTAGATATCTGAGCTTCTAAATTGAGGAGATTTTGTTTTTGCAACCAGTTAATTGCTATAGTGGGTAATACATAATGCAATGTTTATTCTGGTGTAGCTGCATAATTTCTATTTTCAGTGACTGCCTGTTTAATTGGAGAGTTGCATTCTTGCCATAAACGAATTTTCAGAATATCAGTGGAGGAATTAGTATCTGCTTACCATTAAAAAAATAAATAAATAAAAGCTTCAAAACCCTAATGTAAATTAGCTGTGATTATAGATACTCCATAGCCTTTACATTTTTACTTTATTATATCATGGAATATCTATAATCAGACTGGAAAATAATCTTTACCCTCCTCCTCAGGTGCATCATCTATGTGGGTCTGAAGAGCCAGGGCCTTCCTAACGTCTACAGTTATTCCTGTGGCTTCTGCTGTTCTCTAGTCATTATATTATGTTCCTTCTTACTTTTTTTTTTTTTTGCTTAAATATAACAAGTTACTTGATGACAGGTACCCCCCCACCCATAGTAACCATTACCTTAGAGAATATTCTGAGATAAATTGCATGGATTTGAAAAAAAAATTACTTATATGGGGTAATAAACAAGAAGAAACAGCCTATTGAGATATCAATAAAAGATTTCTGAAGATGGGACGATCAATTGCTTCATGACAGGACAACATAGATCAAATTGCATCTTGAAAAAAAATAAATGGAATGATTAAGAGTAAACTTCTAGAATATTGTCATCTGTGCAACAGAAATTTCATGTAAGTAGATATTGGATTTATGATAAATTATATCTTTATACTTGGTGTTACTTGCCAATTTCCTTCTCAAGTAAGATACACTAATAGCATATTTGTCCATTATTTTTACTTAAATAATGGACTAGACAAGTGTTTGATGTTTTAACATCAATTTTTTTGCTTTTACTGAAAAAATGTAATGGTAAAGCATTTACTTAATTCCACAAAATCTTCACCTTAACTGAGATTCTAAGTGCATTTCCCATCAGATATGTTCTTATACATTTCATATATATTCATGCATATATATGTATATATATATATAAAATGTATACACATGTGTATGCATACATGTGCATATGTGTATATGTGCGTGTGTGTGTACACATATACATTTCACTCACTCATTCACAAATAGAAATATAAATGTGTAAATCCTAGGTAGTATTATGGCCAATATGCCCAGAGGAATTTGCTATTATGTCCAGTATGCCCAGAGAAAGCATATAGAATTGTTTCTTGACCCTGGGCTTACATTAGAATTAGATGGAGAACTTTTAAAAGATATAGATTCCTGGAACCTTTTGTGATATACACTAATTCAGTTGTTATGAGGTGGACTCACATGTTTTCTGATTCTAGTATGTAGCTGATTTGAGGAATAAGGTACTTGAATTATTTGGAATAATCGATTATAAATATGTATGAATAAGAGAGAAAGTGTGTGTGTGTGTGTGTGCGTGTTAGTTTCCAAGTGCTGTTTCTGCTTTCTGGTTTGGTCTGGTTAGCTATTTGAAGAAATCCGAATGGTGACAGCTGGCCAGCAATTAGGAATCTCCATCTCATAAAAAAAAAAAAAAAAAAAAAAACTCACTAGAAAATAATCTTGGTTTTTGTCTCCCTATAATCAGCAGTTAAAATTTCCATAATTAATTCCCTGCTATGCAGTTTTTAAATTGGCAGATGATTATATGAAGGAACTAGAATAGAGAAGGAAAATCATACTTGAAAGCAGATTTTTCCTAGAAAATGAGATTTCAAATAAGTAAAGACTGCTTCTGCTCTTTAGTATGTTGTCTTTAATATAAGTTATATTTCTTAGAAGAGTGCTGTATTGTAATATACATTAAAATATTTCAGTTTAGCATTTTGCTGAATAAATATGCATGTTCTTTTCTTTTTTGGAAAGTATAAATGGAGAAAAATCATAAAGCAGATGTATTTTTCTCCAAACTAAAACACACTTCTTTTATTTTTACCTATAAAACATTTTGTAGTTCAATACCTCAAAAATATGACATGCATTTAAATACAAGAAACAAAAAAATAATGATAATGTTTATACTAAGTTTAATCCAATTAATAAATCACCAGTAGCCAAAAATAGGTCATTTAATGAAATCAGTTTACATAAATATCTATATATGCCATGAAATGGAAGTTATGTGAATTGTACTTTGTGTTCAGTTTACTAAATGTCTCTTACTGTTATATTTCAGAAAGATTGATAAGTTTTTCCCCCACAACACTCAGGAAGTATCTCTTAGTTGTCAGGGCAGGCATGGTTGCCGTTTCCTTACCACTGGAGCAAATCTCTTCTGGGTTTGTGCCCTAAAGAAGCACAGAGAACTTTAAGAATACATAGGGTTTACCCTTGTGGCGCAGCGGTTTAAAGCTCAGCACTAAAAAACTAGTCACTGCTTCAGCCTGAGCTCAATCCCCAGCTGCGTTATCCTTGCTGGGGAGGTGACCCATGACCCACATGGCGCGGCAGACCACTCCTGACTGGCCGCTGCTCCCCTCAGCAGTGTACTTCGTCAATCTGCCTGTTCTGCTCCCCCACTGTTTCTGGTGAATTTATCACCGCCCCTGCACCTCGGGCTTGTACCCCAGTTCTGTATGTATAAATAAATATATTTTTTAAATAGTACTCATATATTAGGCAATTGTCACCACTTCAGTAAGTTTTAATATTCATTTCTTATAAAAGTCAACCAAATGAGATTTCTAGGTGCTGATATCTACAGATGAAACAAATAATTCTTCTGCTATTCCGTTATTTCCTACGTAGATGAGCATTACACAATGTTTGTATTTTACCACACTGAATTTTTTATATGACTGAACACAACTAAACACCTCATATATATGACAAAGGACCCAAAAGTTGTTCATTTTTTCCCCCACAAGCTGGTATATTGCTTCAGTCATAATACCAAGATCCAGTTAAACATTAAACATTCAGTTGGCACAACTTCTTACAGTGCCTTTTGAAAGCATTCCATATTTTATGTATTATATTAGTATAAAATTTTGTTTTGGCTAAAGCACACACAATTTTCAGAAAAACTTAGTTAAATATGGCAACTGCTACTTAATTATAGTAAAAATTATAATTTATTTACTTATTTTTTCAGTGTTTCAGCTTTAAAATGAGCAAAATTCTCCTGCAACAAATGCTATAAACATACTAAAAACTTGAAAATGGAAAAATAACTTATTTTTATAACAAAACTTCTTTTTAAAGCAAACAAAAACTTTCCTTAAAATGTCTGGACTCGCTCAGAAATAGTGTTTCCTAGATGACATATACAGGTATGGCCATAAATAGGATTGTGTACAATCCCTGAAACCCTGCTTAAAAATCACGTGTTTCTCAACCATTCAGAGAACAAATCCAAATATACATGTCCATGAAATAGAATTCACTCTCTCTGAAAAAGTAAAATATGTACACATTAAGTTTAAAATTGGTAATTAACTGCTTACAAATGCCATAAAGATTTAAAAAAAAAAATAGTGTGTTATATGTTATGAAACTGTGAGACAAAGACTTACTCTCAAAGATGTTTTGAGGTTTTATATATACATATATAATTTTTTAAAAAGTTATTTATCTATGCATGCACAACTGGGGTACAGGCCAGAGGTACATGGGCAGTGAGAGGATTCACCAGAGACAAAGTAGGGAGCAGAATAGGCAGATTGACTAAAATACACTGCTGTTGGGAGCAGCGGGAGGCTCAGGAGAGGTCTGCCACACCATGTGGGTCACCTCCAGGGCCAGTGATTGAACTCACACTAAAGCGGCTCTAGCCAGCTTGCAGTGTTATGCTTTAAGCCACTTTGCCACCAGGGAGGGGCAGTTTTATAGTCTTAATTCTTATTTTCCCTTCTGACATGGTGCTTAGGAAAAAAAGAAAAAAATGGGGGTTGGGAGATTTTAGAATGGTGACCCACATGGCATAGCAGACTTCTCCTGTCTTACCCCTGCACCACTCAGCAGTGTATTTTAGTGGATCTACCTGTTCTTCTCCCTACTTTGTCTCTGGTGAATCCTCTCACCACCACCCTCCCACCTCTGGCTCCTAGACTCCAGGTATTGTATACATAAATATATAAAATAAATCTTTAAAAACTGGGGTGGGAAGAGTGCATTAGATTGTGGTGATGGCACACAGGTGAATTGGTGATGTGGTGTCCATGCTGATTACAACTTAGATGGAAAAATTCACAAGATGAAGAATGATGTTTAAAAATAAATAAATAGATTTATAATTAATAGAAGTTGATATCTAAACCCAGACATTTTTGTCAGAGACTGTAAGAACAGAGAGGACTGCCATGCTAGCTCTCTTTAGTGGGGCAGGCACCAAGTTCTTGCTACTGGGAAGAATGGAAAAAGTAGACCTGAAAGAGGGTTTCAGTCTTTGCACCAATTCTTGTTCATAGATGGTATTCTCAGAAATGCTCTGTTGACACATATTCAGAGTTATGTTTATAGGATATAAGTACTATATGTAAATAGCAGTTTGTACATAAGCCTAAACCAGGGAAAAAAGAGGAATTTTTGCCAATATGGGAGAAATCTTCTTTTCCAGCTAAACATAACTTGTAAGATAAGATTTAATATTTAAGTTCTCAAATATAGAAATTTGTGGTTATATAGACATATAATCGGAATTGAAGTATAATATCTCCAATGATTAGATGACAGGCAAATAATATATTTATTACATATAATATATATAAATGCTAAATTATATATATATATATTTAAGATTTATTTATTTGTACATACAGAACTGGGGTACAGGCCAGAGGCTCAGGGGCAGTTAGAGGCTTCACCAGGGACAGAGTGGGGAACAGAATAGGCAGATCTACAAAGTACACTGCTGAGGGGAGCAGCGGGCGGGTCAGGAGAAGTCTGCCACACCATGTGGTCACCTCCAGGGCAGGCGGGGATCGAACTCATGCGGAAGTGGCTTACGCTTCTCAGTGCAGTGCTTTAACCCACTGCGCCACCAGGGAGGCCCTAAATTTTATATTTTTAATGTGTGGGTCATCTATATATTTAATGAATGAGTTTTTGGTTAATATAGTTAATGATTGGGTTTCTGGTAGAAGAGAGTCTGAGGTTAAAGGTCAAGATATTCTGTATTTTATAGTTTAAGGAAGATCAAAAATGGAAAGTTTTGGGGGACATTTTTGGCCATAACATATATTCAGATTTATGGCTATATAAATACATTTGTGTAAATGAGTGCAACTTTAGCATTTTGACACAATGAGGTAAATGCATTGACTATGTTCATTTTGCCAAGTTATAGGCCATCACCTCGGTGATCCAACCTTTCACTGACATAACATTTCAACTGTTAAGTAAAATGCTTTTGCATCTCTAGGTTCAGAAATGTGTATTCACTGAACTTCAATACATTTTTATTTCAAATTCTTTGGAATATAAAATAAATATAGTATTGGAAAATACAGCTACTGCAATAGACTACTGCATACAATGATAGTCTGCAATAAGTCACTTATATTCTCTATGTCTATTGTCCTGCTCAGTAAAATGTAGCTTCAAATAGTATTTATTTAACAAAACCATTGTTAGGACTAAATGAGGGACATCATGGAAAATTTGTTGAACCTAAGTATCAGACATGTTGGCTTGGCGTTTATTTATACCCATGAAGCTGAATTCTTCAGACAACTCATTTGATATCTATGATTTACATCAACAACAGTCATAGGTAGGATTTATTGGGCACTTCTTAAGTGACAGAAAGTGTTTCAAGTACTTTAAATGCATTAACTTATTTTATCACTATAATAGAAATATGGCATGTAAATATAAAATGAAGTGGTTTAAATCATAAATATTTATAGTTCTGTGTTCCTGACCTGATTATATCAAAATGCAATAAGTTTTACCTCACAGAGACAAATCAAGCACTTTCAAATTAAAATACAGGAGGGAAAATCAAGGTTATAACTACATGCTACTGAAACAGTCACTTAAATATAAAATCATTGGAACTTTGCCATGCCTAGATAAACATCATTCTTTATCTTGTCTACAATATATTTCCCACTTGTTCTAAGTTCTTAGTTGCTATATAGAAATAGTGTGTCATCTCCAATAGACTTTCAAATTACATTTCATATACCTTTTAATTTTCAATACAGTTTTTGTGTAAAATTATTATCAGATGCTGCTAAAATAAGCAAAGGATTATACATATGATTGAAATTGTTAAAAATATTGTCAAATGCTAAAAAAAAGACATATAAATGTCAAGAAATAAAAGCAAGCTCCTTTGTGTCTGGTTAACCATTCTTCAAAATCTGACAAAAACCAGCCCATTACATGGTACATTAGAAACACCCAACAGATAAACAAACAAAACATATCCTAAAGGTAGATTTTTAATGCTCAAGTAATTAGATTTAGATAATTAATGCCTCTTTTTCTAAAGGATTCTTTCAAGGTGACCTCTAGAGCTTCAACTTCTGAAATGAAATAAAAATTTCTTTGGTATATTTATCTCTGTGTACATAACTAATATTTTAGGTACTTCTGAAAAATATATAAGAAAAATATGTAATATTAGTATAGAACAAAGTAAATACAATAATTAAAGTGAAAAGATTCAGTGGAGTCAGTTGAATCAACTCTTTGGTACATTTTATTTTTGAGGAAAAAATTGCTTGAAACCACTGTAAAAGGAATGTAAAAGCAACACAAGTCTGGGCCCTGCCTGGTGGTGCAGCAGGTTAAAAGCACAGCACTAAGTAGCTAAAGCCACTTCAGCATGAATTCGACCACCACAGGAGGTGATCCACATGGCAGGGCAGACCTCTCCTGACAGCCAGTTGCTCCCCTCAGCTGTGTACTTCATCAATTTGCCTGTTCTGCTCCCCATTCTGTTTCTGGTGAATCCTCTCACTGCCCCTGAATCTCTGGCCTGTACTGCATAAATAAATAAATCTTAAAAAAAAAAAAAAAGTAGCACAAGTCTACTTTACTCTCATAATGCTTTTAATCCATATATTCAATTATCTCCAATCTTGACTCAGGAAGAAAAAGTAGAGACAATAGTGACTATGCTCACCAGTACACACCCACTTATTCATTGCAAACATTTTTCATTGCCTGAGGGTCTTGTTCCTGTACTTTTTTAAAGGCCTTGTAAAAATAATAGACACATAACAATATACTCTTCCAAAAATACTGAAAACATCTATTTACAGAACAGAATCACTTGTCAATTTTATTAACTTAAACACAACATATGTGTGTTATCTTTAATATGAGCTTAGTATTTTATTTTTTAAAAATAATATAATAGTTTATTTTTACATCGTTTTGTGTCTTTTCCCATCTCTGTTGTAATCCTGTGGGCTTCCCATCACCAAATCACTCATGTGCCATCACCATAGTCCAGTGCACTTCCCTCCCCCCATCATTTTTTATTCCATTCCCCACTCCACCCCGTAAAATGTCTCTGGTATATAGTTGTTCATTATTATTATTTTTTTCACCTGGTCCTTTATACTCCTGCTAATAGTGAAACAATCTGGTATTTTTCCTTTTCTTTCTGGCTTATTTCACTAAAGCTTAGTACTTTTTAATGGATTTGGTTATCATAAAGAAGGAACATTGAAATTAAGACTACGCAGGATCTATAATATACTTATAATGCATTGGCATCATGAATCAGTATACTGTGAAAATTCTTAGGATTTTTTTTTTTTTGCATCAATAAGCAAATAACCGGAGAGTAAGATTATTCCCAAGAGAATTTACCGATAGAAATTATAGTTGGAGCTTCTTCAGCTTCTTAAAATATTTTGCTTGAAACATTAATCCCCTTAAATGAATATTGCCATAAAGTGATGTCAACTTCCCAGTACCCATATACTGGGCCTGGCCTTGACGATGGTTCTTAGAATTATTGCAGTCATGACACCCCAAATTGTACCTCTCACTTGATGTCATTTGCATTAAAATCATACCGGAAAGAATGGCATAAGAACTTCTATTAAAAATAAACTTTTTTCTTCCCCCACCAAACACATTTGCAAAATTTTAAAATCAAGAAAATTCATGAGGCACTGTATAAATAGTATGTTGAAGACATTAAAATATATAAAGCAAATTATTATTTCTAAGAAAATATAATATTTCTATTTCAATGTGAACCAAGTGTATATAAGATATATCATATTGCACAGAGGATTACCAGAGTGATAATATAGCCAAAAAATATATTTAAGAAAACATACGTTCAATATGTCCATTTACAACTTTCATTAAATTTGAAAAATTGTTTTTGTGTACAGAGATGTCTCTTGATTTTCTTTATGAAATTAATTTTATTTAGCTAAAATGATAATATTTCGTTGATTTTTTTGCTAAGAAGTACAATAAAGTGACAACAGATCATGACTACATTTTTTTTTATTTTTATTTATTTGTGCATACAGAACTGGGGTACAGGCCAGAGGCTCAGGGGCAGTGAGAGGCTTCACCAGAGACAGAGTGGGGAACAGAACAGGCTGACTGACGAAGCACACTGCTGAGGGGAGCAGCGGGCGGGTCAGGAGAGGTCTGCCACGCCATGTGGTCACCTCCGAGGCAGGCGGGAATCGAACTCATGCGGAAGTGGCCTTAGATTCTCAGTGCAGTGCTTTAACCCGCTGCGCCACCAGGGAGGGCCCATGACTACATTTTTATGAATTTATTTAAGCAAAAATGGAGTAGTTTCCTCCAAAAACAAAGTGTCAGTTTATTTCACATTATGAAAGAGCATAAGAAAATAAAAAGCTTCAGGATAGTGAACTGTTATGATATGTAATAGCTGAGTCAAAAGAGAAACAGTAGAACATGTTATTTTGTTAGTTTTTGAAGCTGGATGGGCCCAGTATTTACCAGCTTGATGCACAATACTGTGTTTTGTTAGAAATCATTTTGATATTGTTATAAATTTTATGTCTATGTTTACTTAAAAAAAAATACAGGAACTAAAATTGCATCTTCTATAATGGATCTAAGCTTCTTTATTAAAATGTTTCCTTTTTCTATTTTTTTATTATCATTTCGATTATTGAGCACTGGTTCTTAGAAATGTATACTATCTCAATTAACCTTTATTATTACATAACTTAGAGAATATATATATATATTGCCAGAATTCAGTCATTCTTGAACAATTTCAAAGATAGCTGTAACATTTTCCCTTCAGAGAACAAAATGATCGCTTACAAAATAGATATTTTTTCTCTCCATTCTGATATTACCAATTGCTGTAATAAATTGTGTACAGTAATTAACTTTGTCCTCTTAGAATAGTTTTTGGGTTGCTCAACTGCATGCCGATTCTGTCATGCAGGATGGACTTTCCCAACACAGAACAATGTCAGAATATCATGGAAAAGTTTAATCAGGTATTAAAAGCAAGCAATAGCCCGAGAATATTCTCATATATATGATATAATATAGATAAATTTCGGTTCATACTAGTGCACTAAGTTAGAATTTTCAATAATCTGTTAAAAGTAGAAAATAGACAACTTCATGAAAACAGTGAACCCTAAGTTCTTATAGTCTTCTCTTCCCAAATCCTTTCACAGAACCCTCAGCTTCTCCTAGGGGCTCAGCTCTACCCTTCTTGGGTGGGGCAGTGTCCCTGGAAACTCCCTTAGTTATGGATATCACACTGTTACAATTCCCTATTTTTCATTTTTCCCATCATTTCTGGAATGATTACGTATTTATTTCTGGATATGTGAAACCGTAGAAGTGGAACATTTAAATACTCTTTCTGAGTCTGCATACTTTTTGTGAAAATACAGTTATTTGGATATGTCCACTAAGCTTTTGTTTCTCACAGATTTGAATCTGAGTATAGAATTAAGACTGCCAGAGGGCAAGAGGAGGGGGAGTGTCAAAGAATTAAGGTGGAAGTGTTTGATGCTTTGGTGGTAGGTTTTTGTGTAGTAATATACACTTGTGGATATGTGAACATATACAACTAAATCATATACAGTGTGCAAAACAATTACACCTCATTAAAGTTACAGTTATAACTTTATAACTCAAT
>NW_004567117.1:17551555-17554446 GCF_000260355.1 Condylura cristata
AGGCAGATCGACGGAGCACACTGCTGAGGGGAGCAGCGGGTGGGTCAGGAGAGGTCTGCCACACCATGTGGTCACCTCCGGAGCAGGCGGGAATCGAACTCATGCGGAAGCGGCTTTAGATTCTCAGGGCTGTGCTTTAACCCGCTGCGCCACCAGGGAGGGCCAATTAAGGAGTATTTTTAAGGATATGAGGAAGTCCTTAAATTAAATTCAATAGTGATATAAAATAATGGAGTTTTTCATAGTGATTTTAATTTCCCTGAGTGACTTCAACCTATAAGCCAGGGAAAGTATCTAAAAGAAATGTACATTTGTGTGTTTTATCTGTTTGTGTTGGTCAAATACATTTTTGTGTAGATGGTCTGAAATACATAAATCTTACCATTTGCCAGATATAGACCCTATAGACTTGCCACAGACTCAGAATACATCTAAATCCTGTGATATATTCATTCTTTTCTAATGACTTATCTTTTATTTCCGGACACAATAGCAACATGATATAGTATAGCAAACTATTTGTTAGAGAAAAAAAAAATTATTTTATATTTTATTTATGTTCAAAATGAATTCTAGTAGCTAAAATGTTTGCACAAGTTCATATTAATTTATATAAGTGTGAATTTTAATTAATGTATGTGAAAAATAAACTATCAGATCAGCATTCAAAAATTGGTTTATAGACTGAATAATACTACATCATATTATACCACTGTTTTATTTAGGGACAATATTGTAAGGTATTTCCTTTTTAAAAGTATTCTTCAGTAAAAATTTCTACTTCTTTGTTTTCAATTCTTGTATTATGCTCTCTTCAACTGCTCAAATCAGTTATTAAATTGTTAGCAATGACATGACTGATTACCTAGTCATAATCATGCAAGTTAAAAACTATGTCTAAATCTTTCCTATCTTCACCAATATGTATAAAATCATATCGATTCACACTCTGATAACACTGACTCATCAACTATCAAAACAATGAAAAGTAAATATTGTCATTAATTCATTTATTCAGCAAAATTACTTTTTCCCTCTTCTCTCTCCTGTCTTTATTTCCTTTCAATCTGAGACCGTTTGTTCAAATATTAGATTTATTTAAAAATTAACTAGTTGGTGGGAATAAGTGTAAAAACACAATCCCTTACTTCTCTTTTTCAACATCATCTTCTGGATCCCAGAGATTTGTTATGCAGAATTCACTATGTGTAAATTCATGCATGACAACAAACAATATGGTGGAAAAAAGAATTAACATATTTGTTGCACATTTGTTTTCAGAGTTTTAGAGGAAGTACTAATTTAGAAATACCATAATAATAAAATACCAATTTTTTCAATTAAAAAACCCTTACTAGTTAATATAGAGCTTGAATGTGTGCTCAAGGACAAAATCAATTAAACTCATAACATAGTAATAAATGTATATATATATATATATGTATATATATACATATATATATCCTTCTTAAAGCTGCAGATAATTATGCAAAGTGAAATAAGGCAGAAAGAAAGATAAATAACAGATGGTTTCAGCTCATAAGTGGAATATAGAGAAAGAAAACAAGAAAACAAAGGGTCAAACAAAAACAAGCTCTAGAATCTGACTATAGAATTGAGGCTACCAGAGGGTCAGGAAAGGTGAAGAGCAAAGTATTTGAAGCTGTGGGAGGCAGGGGGTCAATGGACTATGATGGAGAACTGGAGAACTGTGGGTACTTTGGTGGGTGTAGGGTAGTAACATACATCTGAAAACGTGTGACTTATACCTCTGAATTACATTGTAAACAAATATTACTTTAATATTAATAAATAAATTTGCTTTTAGTATCCTCTAATTTTTTAAATATTTATTAGGACCTAGTTTTATCCCCTCTATTTTGAAACCATTTGACCATGTTATGTTCTGCACAAGTTTAATACCATATTCACTAAAACACAATTTCTCTCAAAATTCTCAACTCATGATGAGTAACTTTTCCTATCCATTTTAATTTTTCATTTTATTTGCTATTGTGAATATCTAACATATCTGTGTCAGAATTACTAGTTTGTCCAGTCTATACCAATATATTGATTATAAACTGATTATAAACTGTAGTGTTATTTTTGTTATTAGTATTATCTAGTAGAGAGAAATGGGAAATCTACTATTTTCAGTTTTCTGTCCTCGACCAAGAGACCTTGTCACATTGGGTAGGAAAATCTTCTACACTGTTGACTAAAAGAAATGAGACTGGGAAGTCCTTGCCTCATTTTTTATTTTAATAGGAAAATATGTTGCATATTTTGTGTTATCTAATGGTCCAGGAGTAAAACAGGTATTTCATTAGATACTAGTTTAAATGAAGGGGCTTTAGTACAGAACATCTATAAGAGTGGTATAAGTATGCACGGGGCTACAGGAAGAAAACATGGTATTCAGAAGTCCTAAATGGCCTCATTATGTGAGGAACAGAAGCAAGGATGTTGCCGTCAAACAATTTTCACAAAGATTGAAACTCACAGTAAACTACAGTGTCATAAATATAAAGATAAATCCAATTTGTTGTTTAAAATTTGAACCACCATTGAGTCACAGTATAGAAAATATAGTATTTTTCAGTATATGGTTATAATTTTACATTTAACTTTGTAAAATCATTCTTAAATTCAGTTTTCTTCAACTGACTTTCAAAAGAATAATAATTAAGAATAAAAACCTGCCCCCTGCTGGGTTTGTTATTATGTGCTTGTGAGTTTCCCTTAACTATTAAATTGGAGCTTTATTCAAACTTCAAAATGCCTATAATGTCTTTAGTCAAAATAATGCTATGACAGACAAGTTTAAAATATTATTTTAAGAATATTTATGGCACTTCTGATCTTGGAAATGACATGTTTTTTTTTTT
>NW_004567117.1:17556001-17559198 GCF_000260355.1 Condylura cristata
AGATTTTTATGGGGATGGCATTAAATCTGTATATTGCTTTTGGCAGGATGGCCATTTTGATGATGTTAATTCTCCCGATCCATGAGCAGGGGATGTCGGAAATGACATGTTTTAAAGGGCCTCTAATGTTTTCATAAAATGCTTAGGAACCTGTGATAGTTCCCACAGGATCTGGAGCTGACCTATTTTTATCATTGACTGGCCTTGTGTTTTGGTCAAGTTATATTAGTTGTCTGTGCCTCAGACTCTCCATTTGAAAATATAGATAGAATAATACCACCTACTTTTGTAAAGGTAATTTTTGAAATTTGTTGCCAATAGACCCATATACATATCATATATGACTTCACAGGAAGCGTCATAGATTGCATTTTACGGCATAGACTCTACTAGCAACATTTACAGTACCTTAGAAAATTTTCATATTTCACATCATCATACGTGGTGAGAAAGGAACTACTGATATATTACATTGTCCTCATCTTCTTTATCAATCAAAATAATCCTTCATATACTTACATGTTCTAGAATTTCCCTTTTATCACATAAGTGTGCTTTCATTTGTATTGTTTTTGAGAACAGGAGTTTTTAGCTTATAGCTATTTTAGTTCCATTTGTTTACACTTAAAATAATGTGAAATAGGAAAAACATCACCCATTAAAATTATAACTTAGTAAGGTGTTTTGTAGGGTAATTGTATGATAAGTGACTAATTGGCTCTCAAATCAATTTTAGAAACCCAAATAATGGTGGATCAAAATACTAAATATTTTGCTAGGCAACTCACATTTTTATTAGAATTAATTAGAATTAAAATGGTTGTTTCATTTAGGTATATCATTATTTAGTGGAACAAACAGACATGACCTAAGATTAACTTGTATGCTTCATTTTCTAATCATTTGGAATAGCATTTAATACAGATTGGTGCTTCAGGGAATGGCAGGCAATATTTCCTAAATGTTTGAAATTTATAAATAAAACCTTTGTTACCTGTTTTCTAAGAGTTTTTGAAAGCAGAATTTTACTGAATAATAAAAAGAAATCTTTGCTCTGTTAAATGTACACAAGACTTTGTTGCTGTCATCTTTAGCATAAATATATCCCCTATCATGTTCACTAATAGAAAAGTCTGGCTAACTGGACTAATAATCTGTGTTTATGTCATAAGGAATTTAATGATTTTTAAAGATTTATTTATGCATACAAGAACTGGGGTGTCATCTGGAGATGCCGGGGGTGACAGGATTCACCAGAGACAGAGTGGGGAACAGAACAGGGGAGCAGTGGGTGAAACAGGAGAGGTCTACTGCACCATATGGGTTAGGTCCCTGGCCTGGGATTGAACTCATACCAAAGTAGTTAGTGATAGTTTAATTTCACTGAGTTTCACTGAGACCACCAGAGAGCCCCCTATGTAATAAAAAATTTACATTAATCATTATTTTATAATAATATAATAAAAGATGGTATATATCAGGTTTCCAATTGCAGGTACATAATTGCTTGTTCCATTTATTCTTACTGGGCAATTTTTTCAAAGTATTTCTTTATGGGAAAACCTTTCAATTGATGTAATTATTTTGAGATTGTGTGTATTTTTCAAGTCTGATTATAATGAACAGTCTCTTGGGTAAGCTATGGGGGAAAATATTATAATAAATTTGTTTTTCTTCTAGAATATAATCCTCATATCTATACATAAAAAGTTTATTTTGATAAGAAAACCAAATTTTTCAAGAGTTTTGATTGCAGCATTATATTTGCATTTCAATTTTCCAGGCTTGAAATGTTATTGCTACATTATTTGGCAGATTGTTTTTTTATTTGGCTGTTCTTGCTATTACATCATGGAACTTAAAAATGTATTTCCAGAATTAAATTTATTATTAATAAATACTTTCAAAATATTTCACAATTACAACTATGGAAAGTGGTATCAGACTGCCTATTATTTTTTATTTTTTTATAATATAATAATTTATTTTTACATCATTTGGTGCCTTTTTCCATCTCAGTTGTAATCCCCGTGGGCTTCCCATCACCAAATCACCCATTGTGCCATCACCATAGTCCGGTGCACTTCTCCCAGCCCCATTTTTGATCCCATTCCCCACTCCATCCCCGTAAAATGTCTCTGGTATGTAGTTGTTCATTATTATTATTTTCTTGCCTGTTCCTTTATACTCCTGCTATGAGTATAGTGCCTATTATCTGGTATTTTTCCTTTTCTTTCTGGCTTATTTCACTAAGCATGATCTTTTCCAGCTACATCCATGTTGCTGCAAAAAGCATGGGTTTATCTTTTTTGAGTGCTGACTAATATTCCATAGTGTATATGTACCACATCTTTTTAACCCAGTCATCCACTTTTGGATATTTGGGTTGATTCCATGTCTTTCCTGTTGTAAATAAAGCAGCAATAAACCTGGGTCTTTTTGAATCTGTGTCTTGTGTCTGCTGGGTAGATACCTAGGAGTGGGATTGCTGGGTCATATGGAAGCTCCATTTTTAGCAGTTTGAGAAAAGTCCAAACAGTTTCCATAGTGATTATACTAATTTGCATTCTCACCAACAGTGCAGGAGAGTTCCTTTTTCTCCACATCCTCGCCAACATTTGCTGTTACTAGTTGTTTTAAGACATGCCATTCTCACTGACGTGAGGTGGTATCTCTTTGTGGTTTTAATTTGTATCTCCTTTATTATAAGTGATGTTGAATGTAATATGCTTGTTGGCCATCAGCATTTCCTCTTTGGAGATGTGTCTTTTTAGCTCTTCTGCCCATTTTATGATAGGGTTGTTTATTTTATTTTTTTTATTTTTTTTAAGATTTATTTATTTATTCATACAGAACTGGGGTACAGGCTAGAGATGTGGAGGGTGCAAGGATTCTCCAGGGACAGAGTGGGGAGCAGAACAGGCAGATCGAGAAATACACTGCTGAGGGGAGCAGCGGGCGGGTCAGGAGACCTCTGCCACGCCATGTGGATCTCCTTCCTGGCAGGCGGGTATCGAACTCATGCGGAAGTGGCTTAAGATTCTTAGTACAGTGCTTTAACCCACTGCACCACCAGGGAGGGCCTTAGGGTTGTTTATTTTTAACAAAATGATGAACTGATTTTCATCAGTTCTTTGTATATCTTTGTGACCAATCTTTATATATATATATATATATATATATATATATATAATAGT
>NW_004567117.1:17559298-17569422 GCF_000260355.1 Condylura cristata
TGTGCCATCACCATGGTCCAGTGCATTTCCTCCCCCCATGTGATCAGTCTTTTATCACTAGTTTTGTGTGAGAAAAAATTTCTCAATCAGTGGGATGTCTTTAATGTCACTTTTGCTGTACAGAAGTTCTTTAACTTGATGTAGTCCCATCTTTTTATCTTTACCTTCATTATTGTTGAGTTGGGTGCTTTATCTTCAAAGATATTACTTAAGTGTATATTGTATAGTGTTTGGCCCATCTTTGTTTCCAGGTATTTTGTGGTTTCAATTCTTATGTCTAGGTTTTTAATCCACTTCAAGTTGGTGTTTGTGCATGGTGCAAGGTAGTGATCTAGTTTCCATTTTTTTGGTATGCAAATTCCCAGTTTTCCTAGCACCATTTGTTGAACAAACTTTCTTTGTTTCATTGTATCTTCTTTGCTCCTTTGTCAAACATTAGCTGGCCATAAACCTGTGGGTTTATATCTGGGTTTTCTATTCCAATCCACTGGTCTGTGTGATGGACTAACCTATTATTTTTACTTCATGTAAACACTTGTTTTTAGGGGAAAATATACAACATATATTCATGTATAAAACTATACACAATGTTATTATACATTATTTGGTGACTCTACTTATGCCTTCATGGACTGACTATCCTGTCTGAAATTAGCTGAATAAACTTATTTTGTTTTTATACTGTACATAATAACACTGTACATAATAACAGAGAACTCATAGGCATATCAGGAATTTTAAAACCTAATTATATTAAGTGCTTACCTGAGAACATAGCACTAAATAATTATTCCATGAATCATTGAAGTATTAATCTAATTTTGTCAGACCCTGAATAGGAATGACATAAGAATAACTGCATAGGAGTGATTTATTGATGACCCTTATCCCCTTTCTGATTTCATCTCTGAAGTAATTCCAACAATTAAAGCCATAAACTCAGCCTTCTTTGTCAAATTGAGAGAATACTGAATTCAGAAAAACTGATGCTTTATAATATAAAAGTCATCATTCCGTGTGATGAGGACTAAATCTGTAGTAAAATTTCTGGCTTTGGCTTATGTTATACTAACGATCTCAATGAATCATGCCTCTCTGGGTCCAGGCATCTTTGCACTTGTACTTTACCAATTTTTTTATCAAAAGGTGAGACTTCTCTTTCCTATAGAGTCTGTTCTGGATGCTGTAATAAAATAGCACAGGCAACAATTTATAAACTAGATACTTATTTTTCACGTTTCTGGAGACTAAATGTCCAAGATCATGGTAATGACATGGACAGGTAAGGAAACCTCTTCGTGGTTTAGTGTTTTCTTCCTATGTCTTCACGGGATGGAAAGGTCTGGAGTCTCTGTGGATGCTCTTCCTGTAAAGCACTACAGCCATTCATCAGGTTCACTTTCATGAATTAAGAATTTCCCAAAAGTATCATCTCCAATACATAACATTAGAATTTGAAGGAATTTGAACATGTGAATTTGAAGGAAACACAATCATTCAGATCATAGTAACCCCCTTGATTCTGAGCTTTAACTGTCACTTGTATAGAACAGTAGGTCAGAGCAAAAATAGTGTATGCGTTATAGAAAATAAGACAGAAGAGGTTATACAGGTTTTCATACTCACCTCTGTGAAAGTCCACCCTACCCTGTTGGAGTATGAGAAACTACTAGGTAGAGAATCCTACCTGACAGCTTGCACTTACTGCAAGCTAAGTGTGTGAGGCTTCCTTGGACCAGTCACTGTAAAGGAGTGCAGCCTTATTAGTGATCCCAGAAATTATCAGAAGATGCCTCAAATTGCTAAATGTAGAATATTGGAAAAATCATAAATGATTTTAGCTTGTTTTAAAGTAATTAAAAAATAAAGTAAGCCTTTTATTTTTGTTTCTCACTTAAGTCATTGCTTGTACATTGCTTAATTGAGTACACATACATACTCAGTCATCTTGTACATTAACTGCCTTTTCTTATAATATGAGCTGAATAAAAGGAGCTTCCTTGAAGAGTGATTTGAAATAAGTTCCTTCTAATTTTACTTTACGAATCCTAATCATAATTGAGAAGAACTTTTATAGATAGCTCGATAAATGTGATACAGTAGAAACTCAAAGTCCTTTTTTTTTTTGTGATTGTACTTAAAATAAAAATACAAATTGAAGGAAACTCTGCATTATACTTGAAAACAAATCCAATTTCAAGCAATGATTATTTTACAAAAGCTCGCAATACCATGACAGTTTAATCAAGTCTGGGGACTATGTGAATAATGTACACATTTTGCCACAGGTCTTAAATAGCATTCAGATTGATTCTATATGTAAAAAATAAATTTTATTAAAGTAAACATAAACAAAGTAAATATTTTCACACATCAAGATGATCATTACTTTCTAAGCATTATGACAATAACAACATATTACCAGAGTTGATTTCAAAACTTCTACATTTAACTTTAATTAAAAAAAAACACATATCTACAAAAACAATGGGGGGAGGGAAATGTACTGGATTTTGGTGATGACACAAGGGTGATTTGGTGATGGGAAGCCTACAGGGATTACAACTGAGATGGAAAAATGCACAAAATATTGTAATAATAAACTATTATTTATTTTTAAAAAAGCTTTCGTAAAAAACATTCAAAAATAAAAAAAATAGTTTAGAAATAGATTTGACAGAAGATAGAAGATAATCAATCCCACCCTATATTGCTGAGCAATAATTGTCATTTTGTACCACTCTATCTAAAAGTATCATAATTTCTATATTGTGGCCCAATTCTGTTTCTAACCATGTGACAAGCTGTATGTGTAAATGCAACAATAAAAATGGACGAGTGTTAAAAAAAAATATCTAGAAGGCAAGTGATAAATGTTGCACTACCAATACTGTTTATAACAGATTGATATACTAATTATACAGAAAATTATAAAAAAGATAAAACCAATAAAGGGTTAAGAAAACTTATTAAAATCCTTATTTTTATAAAGATTATTTTAAAAAAAAGAAAATATAAATGTCATATGAAACCATGATCATATATGAGCCACACTCATTAAGCAAAGAAATAAACATGTAATCATATTGCTAAACATAGGAATCAAATTAAATACACATAAACATTAGCAAGCAACAGTCTAAGCAACATTTGTTAAGAATTTTGTAGAGTTAGAGTAGGTGTGATGAATGAGACCCACAGGTGCATCATCACCTTTGACAAGAGCAATCTGTGGGGAGTTGGTGGATTGACTGCTGGATGGCATCAATTAATAATTGATTTAGATAGGAGAAAGTATAAGGAGATTATTATAATGTGAACAATGGATAGTCCTCATGGCAAAGTAATCAGTGTGTTCTAATCACTTAACTGTGAGAAATCCAGAGGCCATATAGGTTGAGAAAAAAGATTCAAGGATAACATTATCAAATTTGAAGTTGTTACATCTTACATGCACTTTCTAATCAATCCCACCCTATAATTTGTATTATATAGTTGGCATCTGTAGTAAACTTAGGAAAAAATAACATAAATTAATTATTTTTTGATAGCAAAGTATCATTTATACTTACACACTCACACATGCTATGTAAACAAAACTTTACTTTGATAAGTGGCATAAAAAACCCCCAAAAGACCAAAGAAGAATCCGGTAAGTTCTCTAAAATGGATTAACAATAAAACATCACTAATAGCAGATAGGAGAAAAATAAATGCTGTTCAAAATCATAATCATGCATGTAGAAGGCTCACTAAGAAAATGACTTACTGAGACAATGGAAAAAGACTTTTTTTTTGAAAAAATTATCTTGATAGCTTGGGTTGAAGAAATATTTTTTATTGTTTATTTTTTGAAATAACACTACATTTGATTTTGAGTTATGAGATTGTGCTCCTTAGTGTGAGCTACCACCCCACACCCACTAGAGTTCTCCACTCAAAGTTCTCCATCACAGTCATTGCCCTCCACGTTTGCTCCACCTTCCCTGATAGCCACAATTCAACAGTCAGGTTTTTAGGATTTGTTTTTGGCTTGAGCTTTTTTTTTTTTTTCATTCCACACGTATGTGAAACTATACAATATCTGTCTTTTCCCATCTGGCTTGTTTTGCTTAACGTTATCCTTTTCAGTTCCACCAGATTGTTGCATATGGCAAGATTTTATCCTTTTTAATAGTTGAGTAGTATTCTGTTGTGAACATATGCCACATGCTCTTAACCCACTCATCTGTATTGGGCATGCAAATTGTTTCCAAATTGGCTACTATGAATGGTGCAGCAGTATCACAGGAGTGCATAGATATCTTCAAATAGTAATTTTGCATTCTTCCAATAGACTAGGAGTGAAATTGCTAGATCTAGTGGTAGGCTTGTTTTTAATATTTTGAGAGATTTCCATAAGGGATGGGCCAATTTACATTCTCACTGAGTATGATGATTCCTATTACTCTGTATCCTTGTCAAAAAAAAAAAAAAGATCTTTGAATAATTAATTGGCAGTTATTAGATGCAGAGGACTATAGTGGACAAACATCTAAATGATAGCAATAACAAAGAGAAAATATAACGTATTATTAGTTAAATTTTTCTTGTTAGTATTATATTTAAAATAAAAGGAGACAGGGCCCTACCTGGTGGTTTAACTGGTAAGGATGCAGCACTGCAAGCTAGTCTCAGATGCTTCTGTGTGAGTTTGATCCCCTGTCCCGGAGGTGATCCACATGGATCAGCAGACCTCTCCTGACCCGCCCGCTGCTCCCCTCAGCAGTACTTCATCGATCTGCCCGTTCTGCTCCCTACTCTGTCTCTGAATCCTCTCACGACCCCTGCACCTCTGGCTTGTACCCATTTTTGTATGCATAAATAAATAAATCTTTAAAATAAGACTATTTTTACTCCTGCCAAATGCATTATCTTAAATCAAAACTCCCTAATCATAATGATCTGACAAAAATATCATGAATCCATTTTCTGAAACCTTTTATCTTTTCTCTTTCACTATACCATTTCTTGTACATTGTCTTAGTATAATTCATTTTCTTTTTCAAATTCTGCACATTTTTGGATCCTCTTGCATTCTCAATTAACACATCATCCCATAGACTTTACCTTAAAATGTAATTCAATTCTGCTGAAATAATTTAATAATACAAATTCTTCTACACTATCTCCTAATTAAAGATTTTTCTTATTGATATATCTTTTGCTTTGTGTTACACTTTGCAGTGCAAACAGTCATGAATTCAATGACTTTAGTTCAGTTTTCTTGTCAACACTAAATTCCATTTCCAATTCTAATACTTATTAGAAACTTAGAGAATTAAAATCCTTTCCCTTCATATTTCTGGCACACACAAAAAATATATTATTATATGGCTACATTGTTTTGAGGATTGAAATAGCCAATATTGTACATGTAATGGCTTGTAATAAATATTTGAGAGAAAAGAATTATCAACAGAATTTACAGAAAAGTATATTTTTGATAGAGTGTGGTCAGTTATCAGATATAATAGAAATTATAAAATCCCTATCACTTCCTTAAAAATCAAAACTATAAGTTGAAGGGTGGAGAGAAAAGATAAATTTGACAAGAATATTGTGTATGGAAAGATAAATGTGTTTCACATAAAAAAGCCATACAAAAAAAAATAAAGCAGGGCCTAAAAATGGAATAAAATAACCCAAGTCTTGACCATACACACATAAATAGTAATAGATCTATTTACTGAAATATTTGTACGCAAAGGCATGCACATCATAGTGTGCTATCCACAGCCACTGTAGCTTGAGTTCAATCCCCAGTCAGATTGGTGACACACCTGGCTTGGCAGAACTACCCTGTCCCACCCGATGCTCCCCTCAGCATTGTGTTTCAGTCAGTTTGCCTGTCCAGCTCTCCACTCTGTCTCTGGTGAATTGTCTCCCCCCACACCTCTGGCCTGTACCCTAGTTCTTGTATGTACAAATAAATAGATCTTTAAAATATATATATATGTATATTATATATATAAATAAATATAAATAGATAATATATATATATATATATATATATTAAAACATTACAGTGAGAAGGAGGTAAGGAGGAGATTTCCTTTCCTCTTTCTTGATTTCCTTGCTTCTGTCTCTCTGTTATAAAGTTTTACGTTATTTCCTCATGGATAATCTGTATCCTGGATCTCTGTTTCTGGGCGACAGTTTTGTTGGTAGCTCATGTGCTGAACAGTTCCTTTGTTCAGGTTTGTAATTGGCTCCCCAGCCACAGTGTTTTACTCCAGAGTATTTTCTGAAGTGTCATGGATTTCTTTAGCTACTTCCTGTGTTTTTTTTACCAGAAACCTTACTTTTTTACCCTTTGTGTTTACTGCTTTATAAAGTAAAACTATGAAAAAAAGATTTCCCTCCAGGCATCATGATGTTTTTATCCTGAGTAGAGCACTTATCTTGGCTGTGATTTTTCTTTTTAAGCAAAAGGTGAGTTTCATGGCTATTCCAAATTCATTTTGGCTTTTCATTTGTTTCTTAAAAGATCTAATTTAAACTCTACTTCTAAACACCTATTTATTGCTCAGAATTATGACATGCATACATTGCCTTGAAAGCTATTGTTTTCTTCTGTGATCTATACAATTTAAGAGGAATCACTGAAGGGTCATAGTTATTTTTCATATATGTTGATGAATGGTAGACATACAGCTTTTGTTTCACTCTGATGTTCGGGACCTACTGGGCTATAGAAAATACTTCACTTTCAAGGACCTTTTTAAAACAATCTTTTTCTCATTGAACTAAGTGTTTGCACTAGTCAATGAACACCTGGAGCCTCACTTAAAAGGAAAAGCCTTTCAATTTGTAAAATAAGAAATGCAAACCTCTTTCATTTCAAAGATGAACGTAAACACCTTCACACTATCCATTTTTCAACCTTAATAGTGCTTAAAGATAGTCCTACAATGTTTTCTTCCAGGAAAAATATAGTTTCAAGTTAGTGTTGCATTTCTGTGATGGGACCCAGTTTTAAGCCCATGCAATCAAAATAATGTCTATAGAGAATAGAGTTCAGGGATCTACACCGTAATAAGAATATCAGATAACTCTCTGCACAGCAAACCCTTCTGTGAGCCATGGGTATGTTCAGTACTAAAGCAGCTGTTCCTAACATTTTCAAAAACAGAATCTGATGTATTCAACTTCCAAAAGTGCATAAAATTTTCTACATGTTCTGTATTTGCCCCCTCCATTGGGTTTAGTGAAGTATTGAAAATGCCATATTTTCTGAACTATTCCAGTCAAAGAAGTTTATGAAAGTCCTATTTGTAAGTATTCAATACACCCAAAGCATATATTTTATAATTATGAAATTTGATACTTCAAAAAAATTAGAAGTCAAAATCAAAGATAAACACAAATTTTTGTTTTTAATGTTATATCTGCATAATTTGTACTTAATCATTGTAAAGATTATTTAATTATATTTGAATATAAATATATTCAAATGATTAAAAGTAAAATCATAAAATGATGTAAAGTGGCTACTACACATTTGAACTTTATTTTGATGTAAAGTGAGTAGGGGGGCTTCCCTAGTGCCACAAGGGGTTCAGCTAAGCACTATGAAGCTATCTGCAGCCATTGCAGCATGGTGGGAGGTGACCCACATTGTATAACAGACCTTTCCTGTTTCTCCTGCTACTCCCCTCAGCAGCCTGTTTCAGTCAGTTTGCCTTTTCTGCTCCCTACTCTGTCTTTGCTGAGTCTTCTCCCTGCCTCCACACCCTGGCCTGCAGCCCAGCTCTTATTTATGTATAAATAAATAAATCCTGAAAAAAAAATGTGAGTGGGGAGGCTCTAGTTGTTTATAATTTCCAGAAATATTGTTGTTTAATATTTCCAGAAATATAACTATTTCACTCAGTTTCAGAAAAACACCACTAATTGTCCTTTTTTTTTCTTCTTTTTTTGTATCCTCACATCCTCATTTTAGGTAACATTATATATATATAAATATATATATAATGTGTATAAACTCCATGGTGCAGATTATCTGATCAAATTGTGAATTTTACTGTCTTCACTGAGAATTAACATCTCCTCTTTTGTTATCTTTACTATCCAATCATTAAGTCCAGATGGCATATAAAAATTAAGGTTGTAAATACAAATATGAGCAGTATCATAAAGTCAATAAAAAGATACAACTCATTTTTTATTTTTGACTTAAGAACTTGAAATTCAGGTAACACTGTGTATACACGTATAGTGAATATATAACAAAAACGATAACATTACTTTTTTTTAAAGATTTATTTATTTACATATGTATGCAGAACTGGGGCACAGGCCAGAGGTGGAAGGGCTGTGAGAAGATTCACCAGACTGGAGAGCAGAACAGGCAGACTAAGTACACTCCTCAGGGGAGCAGCCAGTGAGAGAGGAGAGGTCTGCTGCGCCATGCAGATCACTGCCCTAGCCACGGGTTGAAGTTGTGTTGAAGAGGCAGCTGGCTTTATAGTACTGCACTTTAACCTGTTGCGCCACTATGGAGTACCAAAATAGTTTTTAAATATGAGATTATTTAATAGTCCATCACTTCATGAAGTCAAAGGAATTGAATATTTGAGCATTACAATATATGTGAAATGTCAATCCAGTTTAAACGAACACAGTAGTTAACAAAACCCTTTAAAAAAAAGATGCTCCTTTGCATTGGTTAATCTCATTAACTTTAAGTTACACACACACAAACACATAGGCACTTAGGTTTAAATAAGGCAGATCTATTATATGCTCATGAGTGCTCTCCTTGGCAGCACATGTACTATAAGCACAGGGATGGACATATGGATTTTATGCATATTTGCATATAATTTGCTTGCAGTTAGGTAAAGAAAATATAGACACTTGTTATTTTTCAAATGTGTGAGATGACCTGTCGTTGCAATAAATATTTGCAAAAATATGAATCATAAATATTCAGAGAAAATATTACTTGTCTACCTAAATTAATAGTAATTAATAAACTAAAATATGATTAGAACCAATAATTATTCAAGGAATGTGACCCAATTCAGAAAAATTATGCAAAAGGATTATGTAGTAGTCATAGCCAATTTTGTTGATATACTCAGAAGTTTTACACTTAAAATTGCTGCTAAATTGGTAAACAATGAGTAAACCTATTAAGACATACAAAAAACTGTGTTAATACTATAATATCTTTAGAAATTTTTTAAATATTTACTTTTTTTAGCTTTTCCTCCATCCCTTGAAAAAAGTGGAGAGATCTTATATAATAATTTCTGGGAAAACCAAATATTGATCCATAATAGTATCCATAATAATATCCGTAATCCATTTGCTGTACAAAAAACCTTTAGGAGCGTTGCTTTGTAAAAAAGTCCCTGAAAAAAGTTTCATGACCTCTTGTATAGGATTTTCTTCCTCTCAGAGCAAAAATACTGTGTCTAATTACAAGATTTGATTATTATCCTTGTACAAACTTTTTTACGCATAGGTCTTGTATTAACTTCCTAGAATGTAAAAAATTCTAAATTATGAAACCCATCTGGCATGTTTTTTAATAATAAGTCTTCAAGATGGCTTCCTTTTGCAAATTAGATTATAAATTTGAATTTAATAAAAATCTATTTGAAAGTGATGGAGTATGTCAACAAAGGTTTATCTGAAATCTATGAGAGAAAATTAATCTTGGAAATGCAGATTATTAAGGGGAAAACTTACTCTAGCAAATATTAAAACCATTGAAATATTATTTTTTAAAGATTATTTATGCATACAGAACTGGGGTACAGGCCAGAGTTGCAGGAGCGGTGAGAGGATTCGCCAGAGACAGAGTGGGGAGCAAAACCGGTAGATTCACGAAGTACACTGCTGAGGGGAACAACCGGAGGGTCAGGAGAGATCCATGTGGGTTATCTCCCTGGTTGGGGATAGAACTTGAGCTGAAGCAGTTGAGGCTAGCAGTGCTAGCCCCTTGCACCACCATCTAGGGCCCTATGTGCATTTTTTTTTTAACCTCAAAATGTTCACTTTACTGGCCCTCCCTGGTGGCGCAGCAAGTTAAAGCACTGCACTGAGAAGCTTAAGCCAATTCCGCATGAGTT
>NW_004567117.1:17569797-17573269 GCF_000260355.1 Condylura cristata
GTTCCCACTGTCTCTGGTGAATCCTCTCACCCTCCGCATCTCTGGCCTGTACCCCAGTTCTGTACAAATAAATAAATAAATTAAAAAATATATATATGTGGATTTTTGAAATGTATTGACTGACCATATACAATAATTCAAAGGCCATTCCAACTATAATGAATAGTAACTTAGGCTGAAACATGGTTAAGATAATCTGTAGTTTATTTTCTGACTCTGGGGGTGCTTGTAGTGGAGGGTCTCTTTAATTTTCCTTTAGGTAGGAAACTTACTATGTATACAGAAATAGAATGAGAGGATGCATTTTCCAGATTTTACTGAATATGCCCAAATTTTCCTTGTAAGGGAAAGACATGACCAATCTCTGCTGAAGCAGTTTTAAAGAACATACTGTTATTTCAAGGTTAATAATTACAAATTTGTTTCTGATATTTTTGATACAAGTATTTGCCTACTCTTGAATTCTCCTTATTTTTCCTGCCTTTTGTTCACCCAAATCCAAACCTAGAGAATAGTAAGGACTTCATATTTTTTGCCAAGGTAATAACACAGGAATCTGGGACAGGAGTTACCTATGTATTAACTTCACCATTAATTTTCTGTTAGCTTGGATTTCCAAGAACTTAGTAGACAATAATGTTAAAAGCTACAGACAAAGCTGAATGAATAATAGATTATAGGCTCAAGGCCCAGCAATATCAGGGTAACTTGATATGCAAATGCTTGCAAACACTATAGGCTCCAAATTTTCATATCACCTGGTTTGGACGTCAGAACCAGAGTTTCAATGTTCCTTACATTGTAAAGGCCCTAAATTATCTGGGCCCTCTCTCTCATGAGTGTGGGTAATCCAGACTGGTATAGAGGTCAAGAAACAGAAAATAGAATCAATGTTTATGACTTTCATCCAGAGCCATCCTGATTCTAACCAATCCATCAATCCATCAACTTTGCTCTGTCTTGCCCTCTCAATTTATCAGTCAGGCCAAGTTCCTCATAGATCTTCTAGGTTTGGCATTTATGATGACCTAAATTTCCAACTCTGGAACTTTGGTCATTCTTTGCTTTATACCTTTTTTGTCCTCCTGGGCATGATATTTTTAGAACGCCTTGCTAGTAACTGACTTCTTGGCCTAGTCCTAGAACTATCCCTCCCCCTAAAGGTCCAGAGAGACATTTCTCAAAAGTTAAGCAGTGTCATGAGATATCTTTGGCAGCTCTGCTGGAAAATATTTGAAACTGTAGATGTCCCCACCATAGGTTCTTTATATCACACCTAGAAAATTCAAGGAGTTTGTATAAAATTAGGACTTAGAATGGCAACATTGCTGGATCCAGAGTGATATAGATCAGCTCTATAAGTTTATAATAATTTAGTCTATTACATGTATAAACCTCTTTTTTTTAAAAAAGATTTATTTTACTTATTTAGACATATAAGAGCTGAGGCATATGTCAGAAATGCAGGGGTTTGGGGAGGGGAGGGGGATGCACCAGAGACAGAGTGGGGAGCAGAACACAGGGATTTAATGAAAGAAACTGCTGCCAGAACAGCTGGCCAGACAGGCGAGGTCTACTTTGTCATGTGGGTTAGCTCTCTGGCTGGAATTTGTGCTGCAGTGGTTGGGGATAGCTTCATAGTGCTGAGACTTAACCCCTGAACTACGAAGGAGGCCCTGACTTGAAAGATTCTTGAAGAATAGTGGGACTCACATGTCCTTCAAGTTTCTTAGGAGGGGTCTCCCTGATGGAGCAAGGGATTAAATCACAGCACCATGAAGCTATCCACAGCCAGTGCAAGCAGGAGTTCAATCCTAGCCTGGAAGGTGACCCTATGGAACGGCAGACCTCTTCTGTCTGGCCTGCTGCTCCCATCAACATTTTATTTCAGTCACTCTGCCTGTTCTGTTCCCCACTCTCTATGGTGAGTCCTCTCACCCTCCTCCCTAGCACCTTTGGTTTGTACCCGGGCTCTTGTATTCATGAATAAATTTGAAAAGAATTTCCTTAGCCAATATTTAATTTCCACAATGGTATTTCTGTAGAAATGGTATATTAAATGTTGAGTTTGATATTTAATATCTTAAATGTACCCCATGGTGATTGAAAAGCAATCTGTATGCTTTATACACAGTTTAGATGTTTTCTCTACACATCTCAATACCAAATATATAGATGAAAATAAAAATCCGGGTCCCTCCCTGGTGGCACAGCAGGTTCGAGTGCCACAAAGCTAAGCCAAGCCGGGCCGGCCTTTTCTGTGCAAGTTCGATCCCTTCCCACATGTCACTGCAGAACTCTCCCGACCTGCTGCTCCCTCAGCAGTGTACTTCATTGTACTTCAACCTGTCTCTGGTGAAGCCTCTTGCCACCCTTGCACCTCTGGCTATACCCCATTTCTGTATGCATAAATAAGTAAAACTTAAAAAAAAAGAAAAAAAATGGATGCTTTAACTTATTTTAAAAAGCATCAAATACTGCAGTTGAAAAAAGAAAAATACATGGATGAACACATTTCCAGTTCATTGCAGTTAAAATTTCTTTTTAGCAGCACCATTATAACATCACCACAAATTACCTCTCTCTCTCTCTCTATCATCTGTACATCTATTAGTCATCTAGACGTAATATGTTTCAATGGTACTGTCGAAAGGAAATTCTAATATATACATACAATATATGTGTACGTTGTCCATATATATTGGAATGTGTGTGTATATATTAATTCATTGGTATCGCATGTGGGTAGGGGATATAATATTAATTCATACTGATAATCTTTCTCCCTCATTTATACACAGACTGGAAAATATAACTTTATTTCACATCTAACTGTCAAATATTTAAAAAATACTACATCTTTTCAACTGGAAAATACTGTGTTCCTATATACACTAGGACTTTTTCTCTCAAACTGTGTATTTTCTTTACAAGTTATACTCTACACTTCTGTTTACAACCTCCATTTTGGTAAATATACTATGTTTGATTTGCATTATCTGCATTATGTAATTTATTTATTTATGAAATTTTCTCATATCAGGGGACTCCCTGGTGGCGCAGGAGTTAAAGCCTCAGCTCTATCTAGACCTCTCCTGTCTTGAACACTGCTCCGCTCAGCAGTGTATTTCAGTGGATATATCTGTTCTGCTCCCCCCTCTTTGGTGAATCTACACCCCCCCAGCACCTGTGGCTTACACCCCCGTTCTCTCTTTTTTTTTTTTAAAGATTTATTCATGCACACAGAACTGAGGTACAGGCCAGAGATGCAGGGAAGATCGCTTGCAGTGCTGTGTTTTAGTGTGCTGTGCCACCAGGGAGGGCCCTCACTCCAGTTCTTGTGTGCATAAATAAATAAAAAATGATTTTTTTTAAAAAGACTTATTTATTTGTGCATGCAGAACTGGGATACAGACCAGAGGCTCAGAAGTGGTCAGAGGCTTCACCAGAGACAGAGTGGGGAGCAGAACAG
>NW_004567117.1:17573369-17614472 GCF_000260355.1 Condylura cristata
AGCACAACACTGAGAAGCTAAAGTCACTTCAGCATGAGTTCGATTTCCACCTGCCCCTGAGGTGACCCACATAGCTGGGCAGACCTCTCCTGACCTGCCCGCTGCTCCCCTCAGCAGTGTACTTCGTCAATCTGCCTGTTCTGCTCCCCACCCTATCTCTGGTGAATCCTCTCACCCTCCGCACCTCTGGCCTGTACCTCAGTTCTATATGAATAAATAAATAAATCTTTAAAAAAATAAAATAAAATAAAACTCGGTAGAGGTAGGCCAATATTTTTTAGATCCAAATATCGAGGTGGGGGCTTCTAATAGCTTGTGAAGGAAGGTGTTTACCATACTGCTTATATGAACAGTCCATCTACTGTACTTTTACGTTAATTTGTACTAATGATCATATTAAATATATGACAAAATATTTGCATGATCAATAATATTTTTACATAGTAATATGTGCTGGTGAGGGCTAAGCAAAATTAGTTTATAAGATAAAGTTAAGTGAAGACAATTGTTACTAGATCAACTTGTTGAAGTGATACTGAATAAATTCTCAAGTACAGATTTTTTTCTTGTTTTTTTTTGTTGCTTTACCCTGTGGGAACCAGCAGGTGGCCCAAAAGAAGCTGTCTAAGGGCCTCTCTGGTGTTGCAGGGGTAAAGTTTCTCACTATCACATCACTGCCCGCCATTGGCCTGGAGTTGGATCCTCCGCAGAGGATCTGACCCACATGGCATGGCAGACCTCTCCTGTCTTGTCCGCTGCTCCCCTCAGCAGTGTATTTCTGTCAACCTGCCTGTTCTGCTTCCCACTCTATCTCTGGTGAGTCCTCTCACCACCTCTGATCTACGCCACAGTCCTTGTAAATAAAAAAAAAAAAAAAAAAAAATCTTTCAAAAAAGCTATCTGAAACCAGGTATAAAAAAACCTAACACAGCTTAATTAGTAGTAGTAGTAGTAGTAGTAGTAGTAGTAGTTGTTGTTATTATTATTATTATTATTATTAATCCTGTAATTTTGACCACAAACTGGTGAATTTACTTCAGAGATAGTATTTTTTTTTTTTAATTTTGGCATCCCCAAATAAAAGAGAGTGGTTTTAAGATGCATATTAAGATGCCCAGCCATGCTCAGAGATAGCTGACGAGCTATCAGCCATGCTCAGTTCCCACCACTGACCAATAGAAAGTTACCACTGAAATTTCATTTTTAACTAGGCCTCAGCTTGCTCTCTTCTAATCCACTGTCATTAATGTCACTTCTGAATTTTGTTTTTCACTGTATCACCCCTATTATTCCTTCTCATTTCCTACAACTTAGCCACTACCCATATCAAAAATGCTCTTTTTGTTTTACATTTGTTAATTTAACTCTGGTTCAAATTCAGCTCCTGTAACACTTTACTTTGCTCACTAATGTCCTACTAATGGCTTTATCTTTAACCAGCATTGATTTTGACCACCATTGTTCTTCAGTGTTGAATTCAAATGTCAGGTGACAATTGAAATGAGCCCATTTTTTCATTTTTTTTCTTCTTTGGAAATTTAGAAGATGTGAGAGTAATGTGGCATATGGCATTTTTATTTTTTTATTTTTATTTTTTTTAAAGATTTATTTATTTGTTCATACAGAACTGGGGTACAGGCCAGAGGCTCAGAAGTGGTCAGAGGCTTCACCAGAGACAGAGTGGGGAGCAGAACAGACAGATCCACGAAGTACACTGCTAAGGGGAGCAGAGGGAGGGGTCAGGAGAGGTCTGCCGCGCCATGTGGTCTCCTCCGGGGCAGGCGGGAATCGAACTCATGCAGAAGTGGCTTTAGCTTCTTTGTGCAGTGCTTTAACCCACTGCGCCACCAGGGAGGGCCTAAACATGAATTAAAAAAAAAAAAAGTTTGTGTTAAGCTTTAAGAAAAAAAAAGGATCAGACATCGTTTATCAGTTTCTTACATTCTGTCTGCATTTCTTACATTTTGTTCATCTCTAATTTCCTTATCTGTATTACTTTTTTCCCCTTAAACTGCTGCTTTAAATTCATTTTGGAATTTTTTTTCTGTATTTTACTAAATGCCAATTTTGTGACTTATCTTTTATTCTTCCTGTAATACCTATCTAGAATGCATTTGCATATGTAGTTTCATTTTTCCTCCTCAAGCAAGTGAAAATGAGAAACCAAATTAATTTTTATTAAAAATGTATTTGTTAAACTTGAAATGAGAAGGAAAAAAAAAACAGAATGAAGCTCTAGTCTTTAATTTGGACTCCATTTTCATTTCTGACTTACTTTGAACATTGTTTAGAATCAGCACATTTTCTTCACCTGTTACCCATCCAGGATGCTTTTCACAGCTCACCTCAAATCTCTAATCTCCTCAAGTCTCTAATAATGCTCTTTCCCTCCAGGTTTTGACCAATAACAAATCATTTTATTTCACAGGAAGACAAAAATATTTACAAAATATAATAAGCTCTATCACAGAGTCTCTAAATCCATCTGCCTCTTTATCTCCATCTGCCTTCTTTCTAATGACATTCTTACAAAACCTAATCGCTACATTTGTGCATTGCTTCTGTGATCTATTTTCTACTCTAGAGTTTTGTCCCAGAAAGTCAGTCTCTCCCTCTCTCTGCCCCCTACATGTACAGCTGTCACCCTGTGTTAGATCAGATCCATGCTTGTTACTATTCTCTTTAGAACTAGTATGTATGTGTTCATCATCGCCCTCCATATTTAGCCTTTCTCTGTTATCAGTTAGAACAAAATTCTCAAGACAAATGATTTTTATCTCAGTAATCTCCATATTAAGGGAATGTTGACCTAGAGAACTGTAAAATTACTAATTTGTTTTTGTATTTGTATTTTTAGTTACTAAATTCATGATAATGTGTTGGAAGAACAATAGCGACTAAGTAGCTCACAGCCAAATCAGAAGATATTTTTGTGTCTTGACTACTGAATAGAAAGCATTTGTTACTTATTTGCTAAGGAAAGTGTAATGTTTCTGAGATTTACAATAGGAATCAATATTGTGTGCCCTAGCCTTTTTATAATTATACCTGCCGTGATATTATGTATCCACACATATATGCACATACATGGTTCTATGTGACTTTTCAAAGTGAAGTAAATTTATTGACTTATATCAGAGTAAAAGATAAAATGTTACTTTACATTCAAACCTTTTATAACTAAAGCTTGACTGAGTGGTATTTTAAGTTGCTTGTGTTGTGACATTCCACTCTGTAATGCTTCCCAATAATGAATTCATAAAACATGGGTGGGACGTTACTTAATAAAAGTAACTATAAAAATTTAACACCATTTTGCATATTCTCGTAGTTTTTTCTTAGAGTTTCCTATGCATGGACATGAAGAATTGAGCCCCTGGGATGGCTCCTGAGATCTCCTTGGAACTGTGATTTTTATTCACTTATGAGGGAATCATAAACAGATGTTCTACTATATCCCAACACAGTTATTTTTAAGGATGAGTCTGTCAAACTTCTCAAAAATAAAACTCGGGGGGCCCTCCCTGGTGACGCAGCAGGTTAAAGCACTGCACTAAGAAGCTTAAGCCACTACCGATGAGTTCGATCCCTGCCTGCCCCGGAGGAGATCCACATGGCGAGGCAGACCTCTCCTGACCTGCCCGCTGCTCCCCTCAGCAGTGTACTTCGTCAATCTGCCTGTTCTGCTCCCCACCCTATCTCTGGTGAATCCTCTCACCCTCCGCACCTCTGGCCTGTACCTCAGTTCTATATGAATAAATAAATAAATCTTTAAAAAAATAAAATAAAATAAAACTCGGTAGAGGTAGGCCAATATTTTTTAGATCCAAATATCGAGGTGGGGGCTTCTAATAGCTTGTGAAGGAAGGTGTTTACCATACTGCTTATATGAACAGTCCATCTACTGTACTTTTACGTTAATTTGTACTAATGATCATATTAAATATATGACAAAATATTTGCATGATCAATAATATTTTTACATAGTAATATGTGCTGGTGAGGGCTAAGCAAAATTAGTTTATAAGATAAAGTTAAGTGAAGACAATTGTTACTAGATCAACTTGTTGAAGTGATACTGAATAAATTCTCAAGTACAGATTTTTTTCTTGTTTTTTTTTGTTGCTTTACCCTGTGGGAACCAGCAGGTGGCCCAAAAGAAGCTGTCTAAGGGCCTCTCTGGTGTTGCAGGGGTAAAGTTTCTCACTATCACATCACTGCCCGCCATTGGCCTGGAGTTGGATCCTCCGCAGAGGATCTGACCCACATGGCATGGCAGACCTCTCCTGTCTTGTCCGCTGCTCCCCTCAGCAGTGTATTTCTGTCAACCTGCCTGTTCTGCTTCCCACTCTATCTCTGGTGAGTCCTCTCACCACCTCTGATCTACGCCACAGTCCTTGTAAATAAAAAAAAAAAAAAAAAAAAATCTTTCAAAAAAGCTATCTGAAACCAGGTATAAAAAAACCTAACACAGCTTAATTAGTAGTAGTAGTAGTAGTAGTAGTAGTAGTAGTTGTTGTTATTATTATTATTATTATTATTAATCCTGTAATTTTGACCACAAACTGGTGAATTTACTTCAGAGATAGTATTTTTTTTTTTTAATTTTGGCATCCCCAAATAAAAGAGAGTGGTTTTAAGATGCATATTAAGATGCCCAGCCATGCTCAGAGATAGCTGACGAGCTATCAGCCATGCTCAGTTCCCACCACTGACCAATAGAAAGTTACCACTGAAATTTCATTTTTAACTAGGCCTCAGCTTGCTCTCTTCTAATCCACTGTCATTAATGTCACTTCTGAATTTTGTTTTTCACTGTATCACCCCTATTATTCCTTCTCATTTCCTACAACTTAGCCACTACCCATATCAAAAATGCTCTTTTTGTTTTACATTTGTTAATTTAACTCTGGTTCAAATTCAGCTCCTGTAACACTTTACTTTGCTCACTAATGTCCTACTAATGGCTTTATCTTTAACCAGCATTGATTTTGACCACCATTGTTCTTCAGTGTTGAATTCAAATGTCAGGTGACAATTGAAATGAGCCCATTTTTTCATTTTTTTTCTTCTTTGGAAATTTAGAAGATGTGAGAGTAATGTGGCATATGGCATTTTTATTTTTTTATTTTTATTTTTTTTAAAGATTTATTTATTTGTTCATACAGAACTGGGGTACAGGCCAGAGGCTCTGGGGCAGTGAGAGGCTTCACCAGAGACAGAGTTGGGAACAGAACAGGGAGATCGACGAAGTACACTGCTGAGGGGAGCAGCGGGCAGGTCAGGAGAGGTCTGCCACACCATGTGGTCACCTCCTGGGCAGGCGGGAGTTGAACTCATGCGGAAGCGGCTTTAGTTTCTCAGTGCTGTTCTTTAACCCGCTGTGCCACAAGGGAGGGCCTTTATTAGTTTTTTTAAGGTAGAAAAAGTTAGAACTGTGTTTTAAATAGAATGTGAATAATGGGTAACTTAAAGGATAAAAGTTAGGAAAATACAGAGTGAACTTTGTTTAAATTAGTTCATCTCAATTAAGCTAAACACAAACAGCTTTCCTTTCATATGTCATGTTCTGAGTGTATGTGCGTGAGAGTGTAAATAGGTGTGTGCTGATGATAAAAAAAGGAACAGTTAGACTAGTGAAAGAGATAAGAAGAAGCCATCCTAACTGGAATAAAAATTGTGTGTCCATACCAAAATAGAGTTTGAGAAATGCATCCATTCATTCAACAAATATTAAATGAATGACTGAAATGTGATCCAGAGTATTTTACAGGATGGTGACTCATTGGTGCAATTTAGATATCAGATATGAATTGTGACATTTCACAGAATGCACAGATTTAACTACATGAATAATATAAGGCAATTTCCAGTATAGTATTTGGAGACAGAGTGAGAAGGGTTGTGTTTGGAACACCACATGCCATCTATTGCAGATATGTGTTATTTGATACAGCTTCTTAGGAGGAAAAAAAAAAGCCTGGACTTAGGAACGAGCGGCTATCATTAGAGAGGAATAGCTCTTACACTGAATCCAGTACAGTCCTTATAGTATGAGGCCTGTCAGGCACGATATCATTCACTTTTGCATAGAAATCATGGCTTTTGTGCCTTGAATTCTTTATCTAATGCAATGAAACCATGGTAACCTGAAGGCTGATGGTTTTTGAAGTGATAGGAGACATAAACCTTGACACAGACATCAGTTTCATTAGGACTGACAAGATAAGGCTCACTTAAAAGGTGAAGTAACAGGCAACAAACAGGCTTCCTGGAAAACCTGGGTGAGTTGTTATGAGGAAAGGATATCTTATATTTATGGATGTTATTAGACAGACTTTGTTTTCAGAGAGTTGGATTTGAGTTTAGCCCTTTCTCTTAACAGCTCTATATTTCGAAACATTAAAACACTCTTTTAAACTAAGCTTCACTTTTATCATCTCTGACATAGAGATAATTAGCAGTAGTCATTTTTTAAAAAGCTTTGGAAAGGTAGGTAAAATAAATGCCATAGACCTGAGACTGTTGCCTCAAATATTAAAAAAAAAAAATTTATTGGTTATTAAAATCACATACCAACCCTCCCTGGTGGCACAGTGTGTTAAAGCACAACACTGAGAAGCTAAAGTCACTTCAGCATGAGTTCGATTTCCACCTGCCCCTGAGGTGACCCACATAGCTGGGCAGACCTCTCCTGACCCTCCTTCTGCTCCCCTCAGCAATATACTTTGTCAGTCGGCCTGTTTGCTCCCCACTCTGTGTCTGGTGAATCCTCTCACCACCCCTGCACCTCTGGCCTGTACCCCAGTTCTGTATGCACAAGTAAATAAATCTTTAAAAAAAAATACATACCTAGTAAACTATTAGAAACAATCATTGTATTTATAATTCATATTAAACAAATACATCAAGAAACACAATACAAGAAGGTTATGTTGGATATAACTTTCCTAACCAGTTATTTTTCATTTATTAACTACACAAATATGTTGGGAATATACACATGAGCCTTTATTTATCTTTTGGAAAGCTTATTGAAAGCAATATATAAATAAACTATCTGGAGTACATTTTGATTAACATTATTAGAGCATACACTGAATATTTTTTTAAAAAAATAGGAGATACAATATATTCCAATAAATGCCACAGATTCTATTGAATTCCTAAGAGAAAATAAGACTGACTGGATGTGAGTTTAGTAATAGTGATTCAGAGAGATCATTTTTTCTACTTGTTTATTCTGAAAAAAAAAAAGGAGATGTCATAATGAGCTATGTTTTACAGAAATCATGTAAGAATTAAAAAAAAATGTATCTTGATTGATAGAGACAAACATTATGATAATTTATCTTAGGAGAAAATGAATATAATATTTTCCATTACCTGTCTGTGGTTTATTTGTAAACCTCATTTTAACAATTGAGACGGGACATTCAAAACAACCTCTATTCCAGAATGTTAACTTGTGAATATTTTTGGGAGGGTCCCTCAATAACCCCCACTTGGTTTGCTAAAAAAAAAGACATGATTGCTAAAAGCTATTCCCTTAATTGAAGATATATGTCAACATAGTTTCTTATTAACCAACATTCCTCAAAAAGTCATTTATTCTGGAAGATTCATAGTAAGTTAAATCAGGGTATATCATGTATGATAGACTGGAAAAATTTTATGAATGTGTAACATGATATATAGACCTTTGAAATACACATGTATATATTTAAACATTGTTCTACAAATATTTGAATTAAGGTCCAATTGATAGTATCTGCCTTAAAGTGTCAGAGTGTGTAGTAAATCAGAACTTACGTAATGTCACTTTTTTCTGTTTGTGACAAGAACTATATAGAAATGACCCTATACTCCTTTCCCAGATTCTATTACTCATTTAAAGTTAATTAATGTTGGCTATAAATGTGAAATTTTACAAGGTTAATATAAGAAAATATACAAGTAAAGTAACAAGAAAGAAACCAGAAAGAAACTGAGTTGTACAAAATTACAGGGCAGGGAGAGGGGCACCCCGGACCCACAAACCTGCCCGCTCTAATTAGGTTCTGCTGTCTCCACATCAAGAGTAAACATCTAAGACCTTTAATTGAAAGGAACTTTAATACAATTAGTGAAAAATACAGAAATAGTTTCTAACCAAATCTAGCACCCACTCCTGGTGGATAAATGTCCAGCCAAAGAGGGTTGGCCCTAAAGCAAGGCCCAAAATCCTGCCAAAAGTCCAAAGTATCTTTGGGTGAAAAGCATAAAAAGGGTAATAAATAATCAGACAAGTTTGAGAAAATATGCTGTGACTTCTACCTGTAGTTGTTATGTAGAGATTGTGATGGTAAAATCTTAAGAGAAGCTGAGAACAAGTTTGATGAGTTGTGTTCTTTTGCTATGCTTAGGGAATGAAAACTATGAAGGAAAGAAGGGATAAAAAAATAGTTAATGTGTGAAATGGGTTCTTTATCCATTATTACATGGATAATTTTGCAATTTTTGAAGCTGAAATGGTTCTTAAATTAAAAGTCATATCTATGAACATGCTTTCTCCATTTAACTGTGGCATTTATGTTTATGTTTGTCAATATATGTAATATTATAGGATTCAAATAGGAGGTAGGGGAGGGGAATTGGCTTGATGATTTGAAGGAGGGTGAGTGAAACCTGTGCACATATGCAAGAGCCAAACTGAAGCCCTAAAATTAAAAAAACAAAAATAAAAACAAAAACTTAAAATTATTTTTAAAAATCAAAATAAAACACAAATAGCATATAATTAATTAGCTGTGAATTTCAGTGTTGTCAATATGCAAAGTGGGAAAACCTATCATGCCACAATGATACATACAAGTTCTATTAATTAAATATAGATAAGTATATACATTTTAGTAAAAACAGCAATATATTACCTCAGCATAACTTTGAAGGTTTTCTAAAATATTTTTTTTTTCCTTTACTCATTTTGCTGTAGGAACATTAAGCCATACACATAAAAGGAAAGGTTATTTTCTGGGCTTTGGAGCATACTAAAATGCTGATGTGTTTTAAAAAGTAGAACACAGGTATTTTTTCAGAGAATGGAAAACTACTACATGCATTTAGAGATTTATGTCACAGATACTATTAAAATCTTGATTAATACATAATTAAGTAAAGTTTCAGTTATTCTGAATAAAATCCTTGTCATTATCAAAGATTTCTACTTGACATCAATATACTTTTGCTTCTAGTCAAATCTTTAAATTTATATCTCCCATTTTTCTTGTAAATTTTTTCCTCCTTTGAATTTCTGCCAAACATTGCTCCATGACTTCATCTTGCTATAGATTAGTGAGCTAGCTTCCTTACCAGTTTTTCATTTTGTCTTTCTGTCTACTACCTGCCCACCATAACATTTTTCCATTATAATCTCCCATTATTTATGCTATGACTCTTGTGATCAAATCAAGTTAAGTGATTTGTAGTATGAGAGATTTTTATTTCCCTCCTATATTTTTTTCATAATCATGCTTCCATTTAGAAAACCTATTTCTCTCAAATCTACCTATGACAGTACCTCTCATTCATCAAATCAGAGTACAAATAACTTTCTCGAGTAGCCCATTTTTATCTTAGTTCAAAGTAATATTTTTCTCCTACAGACAGCCCTAACACTCTGCATCTCTTTTATGCTGTTTCGCCTATTATCATAGATTTATGCTAATATTTTGCCTCTTCTTCAGGAAGGACGTTCTTTCATTTCATTGTATAAACAAGTCATAATATTTCCCACAGTGCTTTGCATGGGGTGATTATTAACAGTTGCCTGGCAATAAACAAAAGAGAAATGGAAACTATCATCTTATGGCACCTTTAAAAAGTGAGAAAATATCATACTCAAGCAGTTTAACTACCACATGCTGGGAGGCAGCTGTTAGAGATGTGATACAGTGTGCAGCATGTGATTTCGACACAGGGAACAATTTTATATAATTATTAACTGATAGCTGGACCCACAGACATTGGTCTAAAAAAGAAGGGTCCAACCAGGGACAAAATGTTAAAAAATAATGAAATGGATTGCTATCTTATTTTCTTCCCCTGAAATCTAGAAACCTGCATTTATAAAATTTTTAAATGTGAAATATTCTTTTTTTTCTTTTTTAAGATTCATTTATTTATGCATACAGAACTGGGGTACAGGCCAGAAGTGTAGGGGCGGTGAGAGGATTCACCAGAGACAGAATGGGGAACAGAACAGGCAGATCAACGAAGTACACTGCTGAGGGGAGCAGCAGGCGGGTCAGGAGAGGTCTGCAGTGCCATGTGGATCACCTCCAGGGCAGGGATTGAACTCATGCTAAGTGGCTTTAGCTTCTTAGTGCTGTGCTTTAACCTGCTGCACCACCAGGGAGAGCCTTTCTTTCTTTCTTTCTTTCTTTCTCTCTCTCTCTCTCTTTTTTTAAGGGTTAGTCCTAATCATTTTCATGATGATAAGAGTTAGAGTTGACATAATCAATACTTTTGCACTTCGTGTTGTGTGTATGGGCCCTTTAAAATAAAGCAGCGTATGGTATAGCGTGTGGTATGAAAGTTTGTGTTTAGCATTCCTGCACCACTAACTTTCTATCTTACTCAACTAGATACATACAGGCTATCTTCCCTAGGCTGGCATATATAAATAGCAAATGTATTTGTCATAGAAAACTGTGAGAAGAAACACAGATTGAGAGTGAATTTGGAATTAGTGTTGTTCTCTTCTAAATAGGAAAAGCACAGATCAAGTTTTAAAGGTGATTAATGATATAAATATTAGAACACATTTATGTAGTTTGTGCAGTATATTTTAAAAGACAAACCTTTATTTAGATATTAATAATTGACATTAAATATTTTATGGAAAACAGATAGACTTATTAATTTTTCCAAGTACATATTTTTTGCCATTTGGCTTTTAGATTTTTATAAAGAATGCAAAGGTTGATTTGGCAACAGATAAATAACTTTTTCTTTTAACAATTATTTTTACAATTGTAGTAAAATGAAGACTTTACAATGTGTTGAACATCTATGACCTTGACTGTCTTCCTTCATATAGCTGACTTCATTTTAGTATCACGCAATTCTGATGGAGTGTTTTTCTGTGCTTTTTCCAGATACATAATTGAGGGCTTAAAAGATATTATTAGTTAAAAATACAGCCACTTAAGATGTACTTTTATGGTCATGATATATGTATACTGGGCAGAGGAGATATTTTTATCAAATTGGTAATGTTGTGGCTCTAAGAATACATTCAGAGAGCCAGTAAGCCTTTGACATTCACCTGATTGAAGAGGAATGACCCAAGAAATGGAATAATAACAATTATTTTTAAAACAATTATTTTTAGCTATGTATTAGGTAATTTTAAGATCTTTCTATATGCAAATGATTCTACAACTACAAGAAAAAGTTAAATTAGTAATACCAACTTGATAGGTTTAAATAATCCTAGGGAATCTGAGAGGAGAAAGTAAATGTTACACAAACTTGAGCAATGATGGCAAAAATAAATAATATACACACACATATACACACATAAAAATACAATACAGTACAGTACAATAAATACAATAAATTCCCATTCATTCTCTAAGAATGAACGTCTGCCTTCTGTACTATAAATTGGGTAGTCATTGGCCTTAGGGGCAAATTTATCACCTTTGCAATGCCTTAGGTGTCAGATGGACACCATGCTACAGCTGACTTCAGTGCTTTGGCAGGTACATGTTCCCCTGTTTTCTTTATGCAGGTCTTGTTGCACATTCATGCATATTCTATTTTTTGGCTCTATGTACATTATTGGATCTGCTTGGAGGTCACCGATATCAATAGGAAAAGATGTTAGAACAAAAAATGTAACACATTTGTTGATAGCTTAAAGAAAAAAATTCTTGGCAATTTATGACAATCTGTATTGTTCTATCTCTATTATGTTCAATTTATAGATTATAAAAGAAGCATTTTTAGGTCTCTCACTGGTCACTAGCACTTAATAAAAATAAAACACCCATTTACTTTTGTTAGTGTTATGGTTTTATACCAAATTCATGTGTAAACTGAATGAAATTTTTAATATTGCTCATTTTATCACTTTTTGTACAGAGATCTTTGTTATAAAGTTTGTTCTTTAGCCAAATCATACACACGCACACACACATACACACACACACACACACACCTATGGGATGTAGAAAGTTACAATAAAATAATTTATTTTGAAATAAACATTTTCTTGCCTACTATATTATAACTCTTACACTTGAAGAACTCTCCAAGGGTTTCAATTGTTTGGCATTACAATAGATTTTATAACATTGCTGAAAGCATTTTCATATTCAGTAATAGCAGTGGAGCTAAACTACTCATGAAACATAAGGTGTAACTCTGAAAGAGGCCGCAGCATTTTTGAAACATCCAGGATGTGAGAAAAATAGTGTAAATTTGCTTCTAGAACTTACTTAACTCTTAGATTTACACTCAAGACCTCAGATGGCTTGGAAAGAATCTTACAGGAATGCAAAACAATTCAAAGGAGCCTGTTTAACAGCAAGGAGAGCACCTGGCATGCCTTAGGAGAATTCTTCTATTTCTCTTTGATGGTGCTGGGGAGATCTGGAGGTAGCCATATGCATAGGAGTTACATCTGTGCTTTGAAGATTACTCTCACTGAGGCTCCTGATTATAACAATATTTTAAAACAAATGAAGACCCTGTACAAGAGATCCTAGCTTGAACTATTCATGTGATTAGAATGAAAATAATCAATTACATTAATTACTAATTATAGGAGTTCAAACATTCATTCATTTATTAGTACACAAATATTTAACAAATACCAGGTGCTACTCATTATCTTAGAAATTTGTAGTTTATTTAAAAAAATAGAGGAAGTAACTCCATTAATTTTTTGTCTATCCACTCTATAATTAAGGACTATAAACAGTTTCCAAGAGTCCTTAAGGACCAAATGAAGTATATTGGTTCACTGTTGAAAGCCAGTAGGTAGGGAAAAACATGTATCTATAAGAAGTTAAAATAAATCACAAAGCAATTAGATATTCTGAAGACAGAGTTCATAGTATCATAATTAAGATGAAAGCTAATACCTCATTATTTTGCTAGAAGTTATTTTAACCTATTCCAGATAAGATATTGAAAAAAACAGTATTATTGAATTATTATTAAATTCTAAAAACCACTACTGTCCAAAATAGGCTGTTAGGGAATGATTACCTAGTAACACAAAAACTGCAGTGATTACAGGCAATTGTCAAGAGAAAAAAATGAAGAGAAAAAAATATAAAATATGTGTCAGCCATATATGTCTTGCTTTTCTAATTGAGACTAAAGTGAGTTTAATAGACTTATTACCCAATGTTTTACTTTGTTTCTCTTTGTGAAGAACAGTAAGTGTCTAACTCAGTAGCCACATGAATGCATGTTTGCAATTCTGGCAGGATAATCATTTGCAATAAACTTTTTTTCTCTGATGTGTGCTATTTAACTAAAGACATGCGACAGAAAGAATTAGCCGAGAGTGAAAAAATTCAGCACCATGCTTTTTGATCTGTTATTAAGAATACCTTATAGATATCTTCACAATTAAAAAAAAATAAAGGTCAATATCCCTATTAAAATATCAATATTATCAGGCCCTCCCTGGTGGTGCAGCAGGTTAAAGCACAGCACTAAGAAGCTAAAGCCACTTCCACATGAGTTCGATTCCTGCCTGCCCCGGAGGTGGCCACATGGTGTGGCAGACCTCTCCTGACCCGCCCGCTGCTCCTCTCAGCAGTGTACTTCAATGATCTGCCTGTTCTGCTCCCCACTCTGTCTGTGGTGAAGCCTCTCACCACCCCTGCATCTCTGGCCTGTACCCCAGTTCGGTATGCATAAATAAATAAATCTTTAAAAAAAAATCAACATTATCTAATGTTGTTGCATCCACTAGAGTTCCTTTTAAACTGAAATTTTTGTCAAGTAATAAAATATAAAACTTTAAGCCAAAATATGAGATGCTGCCAGAAAAATGTATTTTAAGCCAGTCTCTTCAATAAAGTTAAATCAATAAATAGGTACAAGTATCCTAAAAATAAAAACAAAAGGCACTGCATTTTATAAAAAAAAATAGTATTTGCAAATGAATATCTTTCTTAAAGGAACTGGCCCAAAGTTCTCAAAAAAAAGAATAATGTCAAATACATGTTATGCTATGGAAATAATAAGAGATAAAAGTGAAAGTTAGGAAGATTTATGCTTTTTTGTTATATTGTAGAAGTGTATTTTGCTAAAAATAATCATAGTACAGATTTGAAAAAGGAAAAAAATGAATATTGTTAAAGCAATACTTAATAAGTTATAAAGAAGAAACTAAAAATAGCTAGAAATGAAATAGTTAAAACATTAACATAGGAAAACAGAAATATTCATAGATTAAAAAGGATATTAATTTGACTTTTGCAGCATAGTTTTCATAAAAAGCCATACAAATATATCTGAAAATGAATGAAATGGAAAACTTTTAGGGAATGTAATTTCAAGAAGCATTATTAAACTTTAAATAGATGAATCATCATTAAAAACAAATAAAGAATGTTGACAAAGAGTGTCCTTTCCCAAAATGTCACACCTACATAATTTCTCAAGGGAACTATTGCAAATTCATTGAACAAATAATTCTGGAACAGTCTAATTCAGAAAGGAAACAAAATCTCTAAATTCCCCTCACAAAGTCAACAGAGCCACTGCTTCTATGTCATTTTGATATTTTTGGTGGATCGGGCATTGGTACTTCTAGATTTGACAGCCAGCAAGCTCCACACTTACATGATTCATGTGAATGCCCTACTTTATATAACTCTTCTATAAAATGGTATAAAATTTGGAGGCAGTAGATTATTATAGGGTATATTTTTATCAATGAAAAATGAGGGATTGAATTAAAAGAAATTCTCTTTCTCCTTCTGTGGACTGTTGATGAGGTTTCTTTTGCATATTGTGGGTTTAACTGTATCTCACACCCACAATTCAAACGTTGAAGCCCTTGCACACTGGACTTCAGAATGGGATTGTATTTGGTGGTAGTGCGTTTAAGGAGAAGCCCCAAATCTGATCTTACATGTGTCCTTAAAAGAAGAGGGAGTTTGGAAACACAGAGACACCAGGAATGGGAATGTAATGGGATACATGGAAGAAAAAAAACATTTGATGATGAGAGAGGTCTCTCCTATAATGCAAAGGAAAATGGCTTCAGAAGAAACCAGTTCTGCCAGAAATTGTGGTTTTGACTACTACCCCACACAATGGAGAGAAACACAGATTCTGCTGCTAAGCTACTCTCTGCTTTTTGACATAACAGCCTGAACAAACCACAGAACCACACAAACTTTCTGAGTAACCTACCATGTGTCTGTCTGGCTTGTCATTAAGCAGTGGCCAAAATAACCCATGGCACCCTGCCCTCTCACTTATGTCTTTTGACTGTTAACATTTGCTTTCCCTAGTGGGCTTGTTCTTCCTCCTTGCTACAGTGTCCTGGTAAAATACGATTTAAAAAATCAAACGCAAAATAGTGGCTGCCATCAATTGTGTATACTAATACAAAAAATCTAAAATACAAACCAATAAGTAGAATCCTTGAACATTAAAGCAATACACAAAATAATTTAGATATGAGACATATTTATATTAATTCACATTTAATTCATATTTGATTTCAGATCAAAATTGAGCTATCATAAATACATACATTCACATTAACACACACACAAATACATGTTAAGTAAATACTAAATAATTTGTTGCATCCTATGAAAATCAATGAGCTAAAGGAAGAGGATAGATGATACATTATGCAACAGGTTAGTTACATTTATTTTAATTGATTAAATGTTTCCAAAGTAAACAAAAGTAAACAAAACAAAACAAAAATACCCAGAAAGCAAAAGAAAAGTTATCACCATTTCTAGAGATTTGATATATATATATATATATTTTTTTTTTTTAAGTTGAAAGTGAGGAAAGAGATACTACTGAAAAAGTTTTAAATATATTACGGTGATATGATATTTGACAAGCAGCAATAGTAAATCAGATGTATGTTTTACTTTTAAGCAATAATAATTAGAAAGTATAATGGAAGAAAATAAGCACAGGATCAGATGAATTGCAAAACAGTATAAAATTTCTAGAAATAAATTTACAAATAAGTTTATTGCAATTAGTTGAGAAAAATACTATCAAGAAGTATATAAAACTTTTTAAACAATTAGAAAAAACATATCACATGTTTAGACACACATTTTAAGAATATTTTACAGATACAAACATAATAAAGAACAAAACAACTAGGATGAAATCTGATCAATGGCTTGAATGTGGAATGCAGAAGACAAAAAGAATATTTACTGTATGTTAAGAGATTAGTAAACTGGTGGTAAATAACAAATCCTTAAATAAATGACATTAGGAAATTAGGAAGCTATTAGAAAGCTTTAGAATTTAATTTCAAATGGATCAAATATCTACTACATGTAAATGATTTTTTTTTTCATGTATACAGAACTGGGGTACAGACCAGAGGTGCGGGGGCAGTGAGAAGATTCACCAGAGTAGTGATTCACAGCGTAGGGAGCAGAACAGGCTGATTGACAAAGTACACCGCTGAGGGGAGCAGCGGGCAGGCGGGTCAGGAGAGGTCTGCAGCACCATGTGGGTCACCTCCGGGTCTGGGATGGAACTCATGCTGAAGTGACTTTAGCTTCTTAATGCTGTGCTTTAATCCACTGTGCCACCAGGGAGAGCCCAGAAATCACTTTTTATAAATGCAGAAATGATGAAATTATAAAGAAAGGAATTTTAAGGCAAAGGTACAAAATTCAGAATCATAAAAAATGATGTTTGCTACATAAAAATTGAACTATCATGTTCAGCATAGTATAGTAATTTTTCCAAGAACAATCCATTTTTAAAAATTTGTATTTATATATGTGAAGAAGAACTGGGGTGTAGGCCAGAGGTGTGGGGATTGAGATGATTCACTAGAGACAGAGTGGGGAGCAGATTCACTGAAATACGTTGCTGAGGGAAGTAGCAGTTGGGACAGGAGAGGTCTGCTGTTCCGTATGTGTGTCACCTCCCTGACCAGGGATGAAAGTCTGTGAAAAACTCAACAGATAAACAGTAGATGGGGAGAAATAGCCTCCTCCCACTTTTTCGCATGGCTTTGATGATGCGTATAAAATTAAAACTACAGAATAGGGAGACTTGAAATAGTTACAGTAGCTCAAGATAAAGGGGCTATCTACTGACCCAGTATATCTCACAGAAAGTTTTATCCTTGACAGGCTGAAGCTTGACAGCACATGTAGCATGCAGCAGCAACTGTGCTTTGGGGATTATACACAGTGCCTGCCCTCTTGAGATAGCAAAACCCTTCACCCACGAACCCCAAATGCCTGTCACATAGGATTATCAATGATAAGTCAGTGCTAGCCAGATGTTTGCAGCAACTGAAAAAGAACTTCATTTACTTCCCAGTCAAGAATAAAACATATGTCCTTTTGTATATGTTCCCTATCCCTGCCTTGAAAACTTTAGGAACAATTGCAGGAACAAATTAAGAGAAGTGTGATCTGCCAAGTACACCTCCCATGGCCAGGTATAGATCCCTATCAAGGGTTAAAATCTAAGTAAGAGAAAAGATGTGCTTAGAGCTATTTTTGACTTCTCTAATGATCAAGGGTGAGTGGAAAATCCTTGAATTTCCCCAATCCATCATTAAGGGAATTTTCTTTCTATGGAGTTACCACTTTAATAACACATACTTGTTATTCCATCTCCACATTCTTAATATAATTCTGGCGTTAGACTTTGAGTTATGGAATATATGTGATTTAATGGCATGTAAGTTTCAATATACCAATGAGACTGCCTTGAAAATTCAATTATATGCAAACAGAAACCAAAGAAAGTGAGTGGCAGCCTACTATGCACACTTCCTATTAAGATTTCCTATTCTAATTCTTAATATTTTTTATTGCTTTCAATTATGAAGTCTAAGTGATTCATACATAAAGACATAATTATTTTGGTGGGAATATATTTTCATATATATGGGGAGTGAGAAAATAGTTATTAGACTAAGATGTGGTGACACATCTTAGAGTGATTTACCTTACAAATAATTAAGTGGAGTCATATATAGTAGAGACAAGTCATCTAGATGTCACATCATCTGGGACAACATGCTGATTGATGGGGGGCTCAGGTGACTGGGGGAAATTTGCCTTCATTTATAGAAGGTAAATAATATGAAAACTATAGGAAAGCAAGAGAACATCATGCTCATGGACATAATTAATGTAGATTTTCTTCTTGCTCACTTGTCTGATTTGAAAAACAAATGTAAAGTTAACATCAATACAGTATTATTGGGCCTATAAAAATGTAATGTCTGTATAATAGAGTTGTCAATAGTACAGAGCACTAGGTGGGAACAAAGATGTAATGGGCTAAGAAAATTATGACAAATTGGGAAAGTAATAGTTATACAAATATTGATCAGTCAACAGAGATAATATATCACAAAAATATCAAAATGAACATTAATTTTAAAAGAATCAAATATATCCTAAATGATAATATGATTCTTGGAGACCTGCAGTTCACTAAAGCATCAGATACTTATGATGTCCACAGCATCTCTGTAGCTGTGGCAAAGCTATAACAATATGGTAACCATTATTCAATTTTAGTCCCATTGGGAGTACAGAAAGAGGCAAAATGTGGAGGGATTCTAAAATCAGGACAATACATTTTAAGACTACTTTGTGAATATACATTTGTTCAAGATGAATTAATCACATGTATTCAATGTTCTCACTGAGGGAACTAGTCATTATAATACTTAATTTAATGGTAAATGGCACATAACCTAATGTTTCTTGATATGGTATAGAAGAAGGAATGACCAGAATTAAAAGGATCTGATTAAAATTATCAAATAAAGCATGTTTAAAGCAGGATTTTGTAACCCTTACCAGCGAATAATTGTTCTCTTAGGCCAGAAATGCCAAAAACAAAGTTTCATTTCTTGATTTCATTGACACTTAGATAAACTCATTATGATCAATTTTATAGGATCTCCTGCTTCTCTGAACACAGGGGGAATAATATCAAAGTAGAAGAATAAGGAAATTTAAATATTGAGTGGAGGCAATCAAAATGAAAAGAAACCAGATCTGAGGACTGGAAGATGCTGTCCTAAAAAAGACCATAATACCGTATCCCAAAACCATAAGTTTTTATTCTTTCCTAGGATAATTGATAATTATCTAGGTAATTCTGCTTTTGTTTGATTATATGGATTAATGAATCCCTTCGGCTGAAGTTTTTCAGTTAGTTTCTTTTACTTTCTTTCACAGAGATATTTTTGATGATCTAATTTCAATGCAATCATATTATATGTCATTGCTGTGCTTTATTTCCCCAGTAGCATTCAATAAGAAAAAAGGAATACCTAAACCTATATTGATATATAGATACACTCTGCCTTTCTGTGTTTGTAATAATTTGCACACCACTGAGGTTTGTTAGACTGTATGCGATAAATGTGTCTGTCTGAATTATATGTATCTTTAAATCTCCCAGTGGCTTAATTTATTCTCTGTGTGGGACTGTCATAAGAAAAATGTCTGAACTATTTAGACACAGAAGTAGTTCAAGGCAAAGTTGAAATCAAATATAAACATAGGTTAAATGAAAAAAAAAAGTCAATAGTGGAGTTATTATACATGAGTGTAGAATAATGTGTCATCACAAGTACAAACATGCAAATCTTTATGTCTAAATATTTTGTAGATGTTTGATTACCTATTTATGATGTAACACACTGAAGAAAATTACTAAAGTATGAGGAACTTTAACATTAAATAATGAAAAAAATGTATGTACCACTTTTATTCAAATCTGAATAAAACTTAAGAGAGCTGAGGTATGTCCATCTTAGTTACTTCTTTGGAATTACCCCTTCTGGAAATGTGTCAAGTAGGTTATTTCATCCTTAATTTTTTTTTTTCATTTTTAAGGGTAAGATTAACACTTGAATTCATATATTTCTGTGACGATATACTATATAATATTTACATAGTTTTAAATAATAAAACTATGTAAAACCATCACTGGAACAGAACTACAATAATTGAACAAAATGACTAAAAAATAACATCCCTGTTTTTCCGTGAAAACAATGGATTCCTTACAGCATTTGTCCAAATCAACCTTTGCAGAACTGCAGAAATTAACCCATTATAACAAAAGAAACATTTATCCAAGTAAAATAGTTGAATCTCAGTAAACAGAATGAATTTTAAGTTGGCATAACATACCCTACTCCCATTCTCTTCCCCCAGCTCTATGAATCTTAAAACCAACCATCACCAAAGGGTTGCCTCCAGAGTATTGTCACTGTCTGGTATATCTGGACTCACTTGGTAGCAGTTTGATAATTTCACTTCAGGATTTGTCTTTAGTTTGATGTGACCTAGAACTCTCTCTGTGCCAGTAGCTCTACCCCTAAGGTATTCGTCAACAGCAAATGTTTAACATCATAGCTGACTTTGATGTTATTAAGAGTTAGAACTAACAAGATGATTAACTAAAACACTTAGAGGGAATACTGGGAATGAATCACACTTAAACCACTTCACCATATTTATGGACATCTAAAAGATCAGGAAATATGTGCAACTATATGCATTTCTAGAAAAAGATCTAAAAGGACCCAATATTCACCTAAAACTGTTTTGCACAGATTGGGACATTCAAGGCCGAGATGTAGAAAGCTAGAACACTGAGAATCAATCCCAACATCATACAGAATCCCTCAGCAAAGGCTGGAATACTGCAAGACAATGAACTATATGCCCAGTGATTTGTTGACTACTAGACCACAAGAGTACCAACTGCACTGACCATGAATTACAAATAATAGAGGCTTTCACGAATTAAATCAAGAGATTTGCTAATGACACAAATAACAATTACACCAAGCAACAACAACAACAAAAATCCTGGGGAGGAGACAGTGCCTGATTTTCAGATTGGCCACATTTTGTATTCTTTAAAATCCAATTTTCAATAAAAGCACATGGAAACAAAAAGAAACAGGGAAAAAAATGACACAAGATAACCAAAAAATAGGGAAAAGCAACTGTGGATAGTGCTGAGATTCAATCCTCTGCATTACATATTACATATATTTTTATATAGTCATTTATTTCAATTCCTTAAAATTAACACTTATCCCCCAAATTATGAACTTTTATGATTCCATTTTAACAAGCTTTTACCACAATAGAATTTACATTTTTATAAAATTCACACTATTAAATTATACAACTCAGTGGATCTTATACATCAAGGTCTGTATCCAGCGCTATCTTACTATAGATTGTCTTCATTCCACACACACACACACACACACACACTCACAAAACACATTAAAAACATACTTGTTTCCTTCCAGCCCCAATTCTCACATTTTGAAAACTTCTTGTTCTACAAAGAATGAAACCTAGCTTAAAACCAATTCTGTGAGATAAAAATATTAAACGATCCAACATATATTTATTGATCTTTTTATATATAGTTCAGTAGATTTGAAACTTTATTTATGTATACAAAATCTGGGGGTTGGCTAGAGTTGCTGGGATGAGAGGATTCACCAGAGACAGAGTATGGAGCAAAGCAGGCAGATTTACTGAAATACGCTCCTGAGGGGAGCAGCATCAGTGACAGGAGAGGTCTGCTGTGCCATGTGGGTCAGCTCCCTGGCTGGGGATTGAACTCTTGCCACAGTGGCTGCTGATAGCTTCATAGTACTGAGATGTAATCCCTTGCACCACAAGGGAGGCCCCAAGTATATACATCTTAAGAAATAAATGTGTAGCCTTACCGATAACCATATAAAGGCATCTTACTAGAAATATACCCAACCTAGAGGAAAGGAAAAGGAAAAGTTTCTTGCCTCAACTAGATTGGATCAAACTAAAAATGTTATCAATCCTATATGTTGACACATTTTTTTACTAGTATAAAAGTTCTAGTGGCTGTTATTTGATTGAAAAGGATGTTACAGCTTTTAGGGTAAAAACAGAAAGAGGAGACACTGACGCTTGTTCCTGGGGCTAATTCACTGCCTCTAACCTTGTATTTGTTGACCCTCACCTTTTGTCTACATTTTTCTCACACTACAACAGCACACTCATAAATTTCAGTTCCCCAGCTTATTACATTTGAGATTGTAAACTGCCAGGAGCTACGGTGCTAAAAGTGCTGCCTCTCAAACAATTTTCTCCAATGATATTAACCTTGAATGCAAGAGATGTAAGTGATGGAGAGTTTACAGCACCAAATAAGTTAAAACAGCCCATTTGGTCTATTTAAACCAAATCCTATATTTAAAAGAAAAGTATTAAATTTGAAGGTCAGGGCAACTATTTCTATAATACCTTTGGTCTGGGGATGACTATGCTTGACTAACATAACAAGAACAAGAAAACCCCTGTGATTTAGATGTCCTCATTTACGAAATTACTGTTAAAAATAAAATGGTTGATTTAGTGGGTTACTAATTTCATATTACTTTTGTAAAACAAGCTTCATGTAAATCAGGGTAAATTATATCAAGCATTTGAAACATATTTTTGACTTATATACACTGATTATTTCCAATTTGGCTTAGTGAAATCTCATTGTTTTAATAACTATGGAATAACCTATATGGAGTAAGTATTTTGCATTCATAATGCTTTCAGGAAATGAATTTTTTTATTATGCTTTCAACTCTCAACTGCTGCATTGCCCCTCAATGATCGTGACTTGAAATCCAGTGGCTGTGAGCATCTACTTTATGTTGGAAATAAATAGTAAAAAATTACAGTATACATATTTTTGAGCAGTGACAGATGACTAGTTTAGGCCAGAAGGCCTAGGGAAGACAGATGAGGATATGTCTATGATCGTCGGTAGTTAATTAACTTTACTCAAATGAGGAATTTTGTACCACCTGACAAAGCCTCCCTAAAAACAGCTACAATGGTAAAGGTATTAAAAATTAAGTACCCATAATGATTTGATCACTTACTATCAGTCAGCTTCAAACTTCACTGTTTCTCAGCAGTGATACAAGGAATGTGAAAATGTTACAAGCAAGAGGAAGAGTAGCCTAGGACCCCCAAACCTACCCACTCTAAATGGGTTCTGCTATTTACCACATCAAAACAAAACATAATCTAGTGTGCTTGTAGAATGAAAAATGACTTTAATACAATTTAGTGGCGATAGAAAAGGAAAAGAATATAGTCCAAAATAGTGTTCATTTAGCACCCACTTACCCACCTCCTTGTGGGTAAATGCTCAGCCAAGTAAGTTTGGCCCAAAGTGGGGATATTGAGTCGCAACAGTTCCTGGCAAGTATAAGGCACCTTTTGGTGGGGACCATTAGAAGGGAATTGAGGTCCTCCTTGGTGGCAGGATGGGTTAGGACTCAGCACTACAAGCTAGCCACAGGCAGTTCATTGTGAGTTTGATCCCCCCACCCCGCCCAGGCCCCGCCCTTAGGAGATCCCCATGACCCAGACCTCTCCTGTCTCACCTCCCCCCCACCCCCCAGCAGTGTACTTGGTTGATTGCCTGTTCTGCTGCCTGCACTGTTTCTGATAAAGTCTCTCACCACCTCTGGCCTGTGCCCCAGTTCTATATGCATGAATAATAAATCTTTATATAAAAAACAGGGGTGGGGGTGGGGGTTATCGAACGGGCCAGTCAAGTTTGGAAAGAAAAGAGCAAAATCAAGATAATGGCTGCTGCTGTCAACCTCCTATGGGGCTCTCACTTAAATCCATTTTCAAGTGTCTTTCCATGTTCCCAAAGTCCTTGGTACAAGTCTGAAGCCAACAAGCAAAACTACAGCTTCTTCACAAGTCTCTCTGCACCACATGCCTCTTCTTACTCCCCTTCCATAGCTCTCTAACTCCCCTCCTGGCTCAGCTCTTAGGATGGGACAGGGAACCTGGAATGTCCACTTTCCGTGGGGATTACCCTGTTACAAAAAGAGTAGCTTTGGAAACAATGAAAAATATGTCACTGGTTTCCCCACATAGATTGCAACTCATTCAATAATCAGTACATAATCTATGTCCCTCAAATTTCAAATACAGTAGTCCAGTTATTTAGGAGTGGAAGTTGGAGCCAATCTTATTGTTTTTGTCAGGCAAATGCCTGGTTTGATGCCAGTCTTGATAAGAGCCAGTATGCCTCCTCTGTAAAGCTCCTTTGTTTCACAGATACTGGCTAAATAACTCTGATAGTGCTTGATCCTGAGTTGACCTTTTTCTTTTCCCTTCTATAACTCTCTTCTTAAGCTTAAGGTCTTTCTTTTGTGATTTAAATTCAATAGAGTAAATCTGAGAAACACTAGATGTTTCTACCCTCAGTCCCAATTAAAGCAGAACCCCAGGGCCTGCCTATTTGCTCTTTCTCTCCCAGTGACCTTACTGTGGCCCAGGTGTGCTAGGTAATTTCCAGGTCTTGAAAAATCATAAACCTCTTTTTTTTCTCCCTGGTTTCTTGATGGTTATTGCTGAAAGGCATTTTACAATTTCAATAACCACAATGGTCAGCCTGGTTGTAATCTTGACTTAAAGGGGCAATGTCTTTTGGGACCTCTCACTGGGGTCCAGGTGAGTGCCCTCAGGCATTTCTTGTCATTGGCATTTTTATCAATAGCCTGAGAGAAAGCCTGTGAATAATTTAGTATTTTCAGGACAAAATATCAAAACCTAGTAGTTTAAAAGAACACAAATATCTTACAGTTCTATATCTTAGAAGCCCTGAATCCATCTTAACATCAAGATGTTGAGAGACTTTTCCTTTCTGGAAGTTCTAAGAGAGACTCCATTTATTTGCTTATTTAATGGGTTTGAAGAAATTAATCTATAATGGTTATAGGAATTACGTTCCTGTCCTCTTGGTCACTTTTGTCTTAGAGCTGTTCCAAATTCTAGATGCCACATTGTTTACTTATAGTTTCTTTGTGTCTTTAAATGCAACAATTGTACATCAAATGACTTTTAAATTTTAAAACATTTCCATCCTTCTTTTTTGAGGGGAAAGGAGGATGTTGTGAACAAACTCCATAAACACAGGTTTTATGGACTCTGCCCCACCCCAGACCAAAGAGATCCAAGGCCCTAAGGACTATAAATCCCATAATGTCATCACTGAAGAGAGGTTTGCTGGGAACTGAGGGTGGAGTTAAGCAGCCAGGCTCAGTATATAACCAGACACATGGGCCTTGGAGGTGGTTGGTTTTTCGCCAGCCTGTAGCAAGCTGTTGGGGTCCCAGCTCAGCAGAACTGGTAGGACAATTCACATTTATATTCTCTTTCTCCCCGGGTTATTCCTCTCTTCATTTCCCCTTCTTGTAAATATGTCTTTATTAACTTTTGTGTGTATGCCTGCAGGTGAGGCTCATTTTAAGTCCCTTTAAGTGCATGAGTGAGGACCCACACTCAGGTCAATACCTCTCACTTTGGGGTTACCCTGCAACATGTCCATGGTCAAATCTCTGACCTACCTGTCTGCTTTTACCAAAGTCATGTGACTACACGGGGCTGACTTGGATACCTAGGTTATTGTTCTATTTAATGTCAGCTAATTAGTAGTTGTAATCCTATCCCACCTGAACCTTTTTCCCCCTTTTATCATATATATTGATCTAGCTACAGGTGTAACCCAGGAGGGCAAACACCCTGAAAATAATTCGATCACTCCAAGTAACCACTTTGTACCTCTTGTCTTTATAACTCTTGTTACTGTAGTCTAGAGGTGTTGTTTTCCATAGTAGGAACACTGTCACTAGAGGATATAACAAGATTCCTGTAATAATTGGTAATGTTATATTGGTCATGTCAGCCTGAAACCATAATTTCAGGTTTTCAGGCTTAGCCTCCCAGCCAGGGACAAATCCCAGGCTACATGACAGCACAGAATCCTGGCCAGTAGATCACCACGGGTGGTATCTCTCCAAGCCGCAGCAGGAACTTTGCTGGCACGCAGGCAATCAAGTGAAAAGAAGCAGATTTGCTTAGAAAAAGTTTATTAAGGAGAAAAGGAACAGAAAATAAGTTGGAACTCCCAGGCTGGTGGAACCAGACCAGGGAGGGTCAAGGGAGCCAAAGTGGAGTTGTGCTTCAGGAAATATAGACCTTATTTCCCTAATTATTCTAAAGCTCCATCAGCCTCGTTGTGATTGGTTAGTTCTAGGGTATCTCACTCACTGCCTAAATGTCTCTGTGTCCATATATAAGGCTCTGTATCCCATCCTTTACCTTAGCTTGCTTACTTTATCATCTTTGTTGGGGAATGTCCTTTGCCCCTAGTTCTGGGGTGTTTGCTTAGTTCCCTGTGGGATTTATTGGAGACCTCCTCTTTCCTCCTAGGCTTTTCCTATTCTACTCTTACCCTGATGACTCTTGGTGGCCCTATAGGTCAAGCCTCTGTATAAAGGAAAAGTAAAGAAGCCACTCTCCTGGCTTAATTATCAGGAGCCAGTAGAGCTGCTGATAGAGTTAAAGAAAGAATGCTTAGCACCCAGAGGACTTTTGGTGGCAGGAAGGGGGTGAATCCCTCTACTTATTCTTTGTCTAACATTGCCAGCATGTGGGTAGGTAAAACAACCATGACCTGAGATTATCATTGGTTCAAAAACTCGATGGATGAGGTTCTGAATCAAGCCACCAGGTAATTATTTAGATCTAGTGCGTAGTAAACTGAATTTAGAATGGATAGTAAAGAAATAGCATGATGAGTATTTGTTACAATTGTGGAGCAACTGTCAAAGCGGAGTCTAAATAATCTACTCACTTTGTTCATATAGATTTTCTCACAAAATGAAATCACCCAGTATCCTAAAGGAGTTGTTGCCAGATGAGATGAATTTATAATGTGGAACAAGTGGATCAAAGTGGGACAAATTGGTAGACTAGTCTACCAGGTGCATTGAGTCTTTGCAAGAAAACTAATATTTCATGACAGTTGGCCTCAGATGAAAGCATGTTAGCCTCTCTCCCTGGGTATAGTCGATATTCAGTATTGGTTAACTAGGATGACAAATGTCTGGTCACTTTTCCTCATATTGTGATCTTTTTTGAAGACTTTCCCAGCTCTAGATGTCTCTCTGTATAAAACTGATCAAATATTTCATTGGCCTTAATTAGCCTGTTCAGCTTCCTCTATCCTGTTATACATTTTTTTTTTTCGAGTGTACTTAAATCCTTTACTTTTTTTTTTTTTTTAAGATTTATTTATTTGTGCATACAGAACTGGGGTACAGGCCAGAGGCTCAGGGGTGGTGAGAGGCTTCACCAGAGACAGAGTGGGGAGCAGAACAGGCAGATCGACGAAGTTCACTGCTGAGGGGAGCAGCGGGCGGGTCAGGAGAGGTCTGCCACGCCATGTGGTCACCTCCGGGGCAGGCAGGAATCGAACTCATGCGGAAGCGGCTTTAGATTCTCAGTGCTGTGCTTTAACCTGCTGCGCCACCAGGGAGGGCCCCTGTTATACATTTTAAACCTAATGCTGTTCCCCAACAAAATTTCTGCAAGCCAATATCCAACTCAGTGTGATTTCTGAGAAACATCACCACAATATTGTTTTTGTTCATTACAGGGCATTCTCTGTAGACCTTCAGATATGGACCTTGAACAAAACTGATATTATTTGCTTTGAGATGATACTTTTAATAATGATTAAAGTCACTTATTTTAACATTATTAAAAGATGTGCTCAGTGAAACACATTGGAGATCAAAATACGCTTTTTTAAAATAATGTTTCCATTGACCACTTATTTTGCCAGTATATGCTTCATAGCATTATAAAACTTATTTTCATACTTAATCTCCTTTGAAATGGTACGGTTATCTATAGCAACATTAACTTTAATGTTGATTGCATTTTCATCTCATTTCTTACTATCATTACTAAAGAAACAGTGGCTTTTGAAAATGTGTTGGGTGAAAATTGTAAAATATATGAAAGTACAACATGATTGAAACCACATGAAGAAATGTTGCCAATAGTTTACCCCTTATTTTAAATACAGCAATTAATGAATATCAGTCAGATACTTAAATCAGACATAGAGATAGTTACTGTGTATGAGTGCATTACTAAAATATAGTTCCATAAGTTCATAGAATATTCCTGATATAACTGCATGTCTTCCCAATAATGTCACAGTTCTTCAAATAGATGTAGCTGTTTTGACTGGTTGAATCTATATGAACTTAGAAGATAACTAACATTATTTCTGTGTTTAAATATAAAAGAGCTGTTGATATGATAAAATGCTACTTTTAAAATGTTTTTTGTAGTTATGACACATGATAATAAATAGTTTAACTGTAATTACTATTTTAAATGTAAATATTTCTTTAATGAACCCAGTATATAATTATTATTCAGTGAATTCAGTATATAAATCTTCAAAGCAATATTTGGCTTGTGGAATAATAACTCAAAGTTATGATTATTACTGTGTGTCAGGATTCTAATCCCATTTTCTCTGTTATCTCATTAAATCTCACAACATTTATCTGAAGTAACCACTATTATTGACAACATCATTTATACTTTAAGATGAGCATTTTATAATACAAAGGAGATGTTACTTCTCTACATTCCAACAGTGAGTAAATAACCAAATCTTAGATTGGATTCTAAGTCTTATTTTAAATTTCATGCTCAGGACCTCTGCCCCCTGTATTTGCGAGATTGACATCAGCAGAATATCATTGGCACTAATTAGGGTTATAAGTAGACAATAGAGATCAGGAAAACCACGTGCTCAAATAGCTGATTGAAGAACTAATAAAATGAGGTTTGTGTCTGGGATATAAGTATTAATAAAAGTAAATTTTTCTTTTACCTCTGTCAATGAAAAAAACAAACAATGAAAGCAGATGTACTTTACTAACAATTGTTCTTCCCAAACTTGCACTATTTTTCTAAGCTGAGACAATCTCTACCATTTTACAAAATGCTCTAGCATCCATTTTCATAAGTCTCTCTATATGCATAAAGTGTTGCTTTCAATATAAACCTAAGTCTCTTGGTCTACTATATCCTTCACCCAATGCCACATTCTTCCTTTTGTTTCTAATTTTTTAATTTTCTGAAACTTCCAGTATTTATCAGCCATATGGTTTTCTCAGTATAGAAGAAATTTGAAGCTATACTGAAAAAAAGGGGAAAAAAGACAATACCCCACCCAATAGGACAGAAGCATGGTTCGATAAATAAAGGCACTTCATGTGGAATATGACAAGTTTTGCTTCTATTTTATTATATAGAGTATCAGAGGTTTTGATCCATGGGTAGCTTGCAAATATGTCCCTAATTCTTTAACATCTTCCCTTCAAAAAGTAGAGATTAACTTTCCCTTATCTTGTGCATGGTTTGAACTTAGTGACTTTTTTTTTAGTGATTTTTAATGAATAGATTTATAGATTTAATTCATAGATTTATAGATTTAAGTCTACAGAATGGACATCTGAGGAATGGTCATAGAAAACATTGCAGATTCCTCCTAAGTTTCCATTCCCTCTCCCACCCCACCTCCAGCCGCTCCTCCTCTCCTCTCTCCCCTTCTCTTTTCCTCTCCCATTCTTCTGCTTCTATCTTGCTTTGGGAGAAGCCCACTAATATATTGTAAAATAAATGCAAGTAGATCTTTGAAGAGGTTACCATAATGAGGAAATTAAGAACTTCCCCAAGAGCCATATGAATGCATCCTCTTGGAAGCAAATCCTCAATCCGTAGCCTAGACATCAGATGACTGTCGAATTAAATGAATGAAGTCTCAACTAAGTGAAGAGACCCTAAGATGGAATCATTCAGATGAGCAGCTCTCAAAATTCTGAGCTACTGAAATAAGTAGTTATTGCTATAAGTTGCTAAATTTAGAGCTAATATGCTATGCAGAAATGAATAAAAAAATATAGACCAACTACTAAAAATCTGAGTCATAAAATATAATTAAACTAACTGGCTAACTAAAAATGCTACAAGTAGGGTATTTACAATAAAATATAACTGAACTAACTGACAAACTAAACATGTTACAACTGGGATATTTTCCAAAAGCTATTAAACAAAAGTCTTTATTAGCTGCATCTCTGTTAGCTTTCTTTCATGTATTAACAAACATTTTCAAAAATACTAATCTCATTTTCTTTCTATAACTTTCACTATTTCTCTTTCTATATTCTATTATTATCTACCTTTTGATATATGTGGATAATTAAACCAAGGATGCAGATATCACCTTAAAGCCCTTTATATCTTGAACAGAGAAAACCACTTTTTAGAACCACAATTTTAGAAAACTAGTTTATCATAGACAATGGCATGTGAAATTTACCAGTGGGCTCAGTTGAAAACCATTAGAGAATATGCATCATTTGGCATCAACCACTTCAACAATACTGGAAAAATAGTGCAAAAGTTCATGTTCTACTTATGCTGTAAACATCATTATCTCCACATACAGGCAAAAATGTGTATAATAAAAACGCTCAGATTTAAACATACCATGAATTTGAAAATGCACTGTGAATGACAAAGAGGTTTATTTACCTTTTCAAGTCATCATTTTGAGAATAGAACTACAAAATAAACACTACATACATTATTAATAGGTGGAGGAGGTATACATATACTAATGCATTTTGCAAAAATTTCTTTTATATGATTATTATTTTTAAACAACACTTGATAGTATGTGTTTGTAGCAAAAATTTCAGTAAAATTTTCCCGAATATTTCATGTGGATAAGCCCTGACTTTGTGCGTATTGGACAGCTGTAGATGTGGTGAACAAAACCACTTGAAGGTTGAGATGTCATCTTGTAAAATATGGGGCAGAGAAATAGGAAGCACCTGTGTCCCAAGCCACTCCTTTCAACCACCTGGCATGCTCAGACTATCAGCCTTTATATTCTGCTGTGTCTAAGTAATAATACAGTGATAAGAGACAAGGAAATAATACAAAAGAATAACCCTAAACTTCTGCTTACTTGTACTGTTTTTAAGCAGGTAGACATGAGCTCAAAGAACTAATAGAGAACTTCAAAGGAAGTAATAAATATGGAATTGAGTTCTAGCAGCTGATAGCAAAGAACAAAGGGAGAATGCTAGAGAAAATAGGAAGGGAAGGAGAAAATCACAACAGTCCAGTGAAAAACAATTTAACAAAAATGAATTGAGCGCTAGTATGTTAAGACAATATGTTGAATTTTGAATGTGCAAAGATAAATGACCTGTGATCCACGCCCTTGTGTAACTCCTTGTCTAGTACAGAAGAACAGTTGTGTAAATACAAATTGTGTAACGTGCCATAAGTTATGAAGTACAGCTATATCTGAGGTAAAATAGGAGGACACAAAACTATTCCTTCAAGAATCAATAAAAATAAAACAAATACAGGGTCCTGCCTGGTTGTGCAGTGGGTTAAAGCACAGCACTGCAAGTGCGGCAGCTGCATCAATGGAGTTTGATCCCACCCCTCAGTTGACCCACAGGGCGTGGCAGTTCTCTCCTGCCCTGCATGCTGCTCTCCTCAGCAGTGTACTTGGTAGATCTGCCTGTTCTCCCCCACTGTGTCTCTGCCCCCTGCACCTCTCACTGCCCCCTGCACCTCTGGCCTGTATTCCAGTTTTGTATGCACAAATAAATAACTCTTAAAAAATAAAATACAGGTAAAAGTAAAAAAAAAAAAAAGGAGAATGAATGAGGCTAAAAGGAAAGCACAAAGACAGGGATGTGTGGGACAGACTGAAATAATGGAGAATGGCATGTTTGGAATGGATAGTGTTTAGGGTATCTGAATAGATGGACTTGTAACAATTTGGGGGAATGAGAATTTTGTTTTAAAAGCCAAGAGAAGTGAAAGTCCTCTATTGCATATAAAAATAAAAATCATCTATTGCATATGAACTAGAGGTCAGCTGCCCCATATGAAGGGTAGCCTTATCCTGTCCCAAATATCAACACAGAATACGTTAAATAAATGAAATATTCAAGTGTTGTTTGCATTTATAAGAAAGCGTCCCGATTATGCAATGAACATCCTTAATGATTAACAAGCAGGGCAAGAAAATTTCTTTTCTCTAAAATAAATATATATTGATGCAGATGTGCCCTGGTCTAGAAAATAACTGAATACATTTTTTTTTTAAATATTTATTGATGCATACAGAACTGGGGTAGAGGCCAGAGGTACAGGGCAGTGAGAGAATTCACCAGAGACAAAGTGTGGAGCAGAACAGGCAGATCTACGAAGTACACTGCGGAGGGGAGTAGCAGGCGGGTCAGGAGAGGTCTGATGTGCCACGTGGGTCACCTCCAAGTCTGGGTATCGAACTTGCACTGAAACAGCTGCAGCCGGCTTGCAGTGGTGTGTCCTAATCAGCTGCACCACCAGGGAGGGCCCATGTAGTTTTAAAGGCCAAGAATAAGCCAGGATATGAACATAAGTAGGAACCGTGCATCAACACATTAATCAAAGTTTCATTTTAGAGTTGTAGTACATGTGTGGGGCTGAAACTTGTGGAAAGTAGATGTGGGAGTTAAATACTAACAATGCTGTTATTTGAGTTAGTTCTAGCTGTGAAAGTTTGATACAATCCTTCAGCAAACAAGTTTGTTTCTCTTGTTTTCCTTTTAAAAAGAAGTAATAATCTTATGGGCCTGAGAGAAGGTAATTAAAGTCAGTGAAGAAATTAAAAATAAGGAAATATCAGGGTTGTATTAGTCCTTTACCATAAGCCAGAGGCCTTGAAACACAGCGAGGAAAATAGGTTGTTTTTAATTACATCTGTTCCCCAACAGATTTCTTTCCCAAACTCTCATGAAGAAAATAACAACTATGTTTGCTTGTCATGGTGTGTGTGTGTGTGAGTGTGTTCAGTCAGGAACCCAACCTTAATGCATAGTCCTCAGATCACTAAGATGTGTTTGGTGTGAATTAATAACGCAAAGTTCAATTTGTATTCATTATGTGCATTTCAAGTTCGTTAACTTTAGATACTGACCTATTTCTTATGTACTCATGGATTAACTTGGTATTCATAAGTCTGCTGTGTTTTACCATTTTTTACAAGATTTATTGATGCATATAGAACTGGGTACAGGCCAGAGGTGTGCAGGGTGATAGGATTCACCAGAGACAGAGTGGGGGGCAGAAAAGGCAGATCTATTTAAATACACTACTGACAGAAGCAGTGGGCGGGTCAGGAGAGGTCTGCTGCACCATGTGAGTCACCTCCCCAGCCAGTGATTGAACGGATGTTGCAGTAGCTGTGTTAGCTTCATAGTGCTATGCTTTAACCCATTGTACCACTAAGGAGAGCCCTGTATTTTATAATTTAAGATAGTATTTCTAAGAATTTTTTAGCTTTATTGAGATAAGAATGAAACAACATTGTGTAACTTTAAGGTATATAATGTGATGATAACTTATTTCATTTAACATGATACACTAAAATTCCATCCTTGTTACAAATGAAACTTTTCTTTCATTCTCAGGATGGCATAATATTTCACTATGCCGCTGGTTTGTGTATGTGTGTGTATTTTTTGTTCCTCATTTATTTAGCTCCTTTTTGTATTGTGTGTGGATGGGTACTCACGTTGCATCAACATCCAGGATATTGTGACAAAAGCTGCAAAGAATATGAATAGAGCTATCTCTTTAAGATACTGATTTTATTTCCTTCGGATATTTACATAGAAGTAAGGAGTGGCATCATATGGTAGTTCCTTTTTCATTTTTTTAAAGATTTATTTTTATTTATCTATGCATACAAGAATTGGTGTGTATGCCAGAGGTACACAGGGCATGGGTGGGTGAGTTGAGAGGATTCACCAGAGACAAGAGTGGGGAGTAAAACAGTTGGATCTATTAAAATACACTGCTGAGGGGAGAAGTGGGTAAGATAGGAGAGATCTACTACACTATGTGGGTCAGCTTCCTGGCCATGGATTGAACTCATGCCACAATGACTAATGATTGCTTGATAGCACTGAGACTTTAACCCCTGCATTACCAGGGAGGAAATCTTTAAAGCAAGTATTTTAATAAAGACTATACCAATTTGCATGCACACCAACGGTGCATAACAGTTCCCTTGTTTTAATATCTACACCAATATTTTAAAACTCCTATATTTCTGAAGAGAGCCTTATTGACAGATCTGAGGTCATAGTTCACTGTGGTTTGGATTTGAATTTCCATGATAATTAGTAGTGATGAAAATCTTTTTATGTACCTCTTGAGTCAATCAATTTTTTCTTTGGAAAAATATATATCAAGGTCTCTGCTCATTTTGAATTGGTCTATGCATTTTGATGTTTTGCCATAGAATTGTATGAATTAGATATTAACCCCATATAGAAGGTTGATTCACAAATATTTTCTTTTTTTTTTTTTTTAAAGATTCATTTACTTGCATACAGAGCTGGGGTACTGGCCAGAGGTGCAGGGGCGGTGAGAGGATTCACCAGAGACAGAGTGGGGAGCAGAACAGGCAGATCAAGGAAGTACACTGCTGAGGGGAGCAGTGGGCAGGTCAGGAGAGGTCTGCTGTGCCATGTGGGTCACCTCCCAGGCAGGAGGGGATCAAACTTACGTGGAAGTGGCTTTAGCTTCTCAATGCTGTGCTTTAATCTGCTGCGACACCAGGGAGGACCATGATTCACAAATATTTCCTCAATTCAAAAATAAGTTGCATATACAATACTGTCAACTAGTATTTCAGAAGGAAATTCATAATGCTCAGTGGGGAAAGGATAGTGCCATCAATAAATGGTGTTGAGAAATTTGAGTAATTGCATGTAGCAGGATGAAATTGTACCCTATTTTACACCCCTCACAAAAACTAACTGGAAATAGTTCAAAGATATAACCATAAGAATAGAAATCACAAAACTTCTGAGAAAATAGGGAACCGCTCCTTGGAATTAGAACTGGCAAAATTTTATTTTTTTGTCAGCATTGTTACTTGAAAATTTATTTATTAATCAATGAAGTTCCACTATTTTACATCCATGTTATTTTTTTCACATTATAGGATTGCTTCTCTTAGGGAGAATGAAAGCTATGGCCCTCATAGCTCTCTCAACATATGAGCACACATAGTCCACCACCATAGTCTAATGGCATTTTTTTTTTAAATAATACCAAAATCAGTAGTAACAAGCAGAAAAAAATAAGTGAGTGGTATCAAACTGAAAATTCCTGTACAACAAAATCATACAAAAATAAAAGTAATAAAGCAATCCAAAAAATCAAAAACAACCCATAGAATGGAAGTATATATTTCAAAGAATCTGAATGAAGGAATTCAGGGATTAGTCATCTATAAGTATATGGATTCTTTATGGTCTCAATCTTTTGAAAATTTTACATTATGCACATATCATCACAGGATAATTGAATTAATCAATACTTACACTCTTATTCCAAATTTGAATGTTCAGATACTGGGGTTGAATACAAGATGTAAATGCTTCCACTTGGAATTTGACTACTTCAGTACAAATCTTAGCACTTTTATCATTTAAAATATGAGTGACTATAGGTATCTATTCAACTCTTCTAGGACTCAGTTTCTTCTGTAAAGCTAATAATACCATCTCATCAGGTGAATACAAACTGAGGCTTAAATTAAGGTGCTCAAAATTATCTAGTACATAAATCATAAGTAACAGGTATTAAAGATTGATTTTTACTTATTACAAGTTATCTTATTTAAAAACATATCTACAGTTATATGTGTTCTATGGGTATTGGTAAACTTTCTTTAAAGGACCAGAATAAAATGATTTAAGCTCTGGGGACTATATAAGTCTCTCTGTGGCAATTACTGAACTCTAGCTTTTTAGCAGGAAAGCATCTATTTATAATAAATAAATTATTTTAAATGAATTTTTGAAAACTGACCATAAAACTGAAGCATCCACAGGAAGGAAGTTAAGAAAACAAAGACAGAAAGAAGGGAGCAGAATTGACTATGGATGTGCTGGTGTAGGATGTACCATGTTGGTGATACTTGGTTGGGTGTACAGGGTACATTCCTATATTCCTATATTTCCAAAGTACCAACAGTAATGTGGACAGTGTTACCTCAATAAAAATAATATATTATAAAAATACTATGTTGAGAACATATATTCACATTTGTACAGTGTGTGTCTATTGCACTTTTATTTATAAAAATCTTAATAATCCACTGTGTTTTAAAGAAATGATAATCTTTATTAGAAAACAGCAAAAAGGTTTGCAAGTAAATTGAGACGAACTATGTATGTTGTAAAATCATTTTTTCATTATTTGATTTAGTTTTTTTTTTTTAAGATTTATTTACATCAGAGATAGAGGAGAGAGCAGGACAGGCAGATTGATGAAGCACACTGCTGAGGGGAGCAGTGGGCAGGTCAGGAGAGGCCTGTGGCCATGTGGGTCCCCCTCCGGGAAGGGGTTTGAACTGGCACTGAAGAGGCTGTGGCTAGCTTGTATTGTTGTCTGTTAACCCTTTGCACCACCATGGAGGGCCTGACATTTTTTCAAAACAAAACCAAACAAAAAACAAAGAATGTGGATGATCATATCTCAATCAAACTATACTTTCAAAACAGGCAGTGGTTCAGTTTTGGTCTGTGGTCTGTTTATTTAAACTGGTTTTAATGTTCAAAAAGAAATACAGCCGCTCATAATTTAACAGGAGTCATTTAAGACAGCCTTAAAACTTTTTTTTTTTTTAATGTGGGCATTTACAACTCCCAAGATTCTCCATTTAGTTCATCTCCCTTGATTCTCCATTTAGTTTATCTTTTACTTCTATTTCATGTCAATGCTTTTCTCAGGAAAAGACAGAGGTCAGCACAGGAGAATTTTTTTTTTTTTTTTGGTTAAAAATTAAACAATGTCACACAGCAGTTTGTCCACTGTATATTCATTGCATATTAATAGCATTCATAGCATCCTTGGGATGCTACTACACAAAGGAGAAATTAGCACAGAACAACAATAAAAATGTAAATTATCCTATTTTGGTAACTTATGTTTCTTATGTTTTCCTTCTTTTGGTGTACAAATGGAACTTTAGTTTTTTCTTAGATAAGTCAGAGTAAAGTAAAACTATAAAACAAGGAGTTGGAGGGAAGAGGGGGATTTATAACCACTAAGTTAAGTAGATATTGTGAAGATATATAGAGAGTGTTGTTGAGCTACAATAACTGTGTTTTTAGCCCAGACCAGATGCCACATAATTTATTGAAATACATAAGAAAACAAAACACCAAGCAGTGATTTACTAAGATCCTTGAGAATCTGTGATGGAAGCTTTACAGTATCAATTAACAAAAGATTTTACTAAGATATAAAACTGATATAAAACTGATGAAAATATGAATGTTTCAAATAAGAATAACAAGATTATGCCAGTTGCTAGAAGATATAAATTCAGTACAAGTTAATTTGAAACAAATGTCAGATAATCTATGTATTTGAATCAATGGATTTTAATTTTATTTCCACTCTTACTGCATCAATTTCTACTTATTATCTGTAATCTATATTATACAATCTAGAAGTAACACTTTCATATGTACCAAATACATTTTAAATACACAATTCATCCCAGCCACATTGACATGCAACTCTAAATCTCTGCCTCTTTGTCTCATTTCTCACATATTCAATAAGATGACTTTATAACACACCAAAATGATGCTCAAGAAATTAAAGTATAGAATTATATACTTAAATAATTTCAATAGAGTGCAAATGTTTCTCTTACCTGCCTCCCTCTCACACCCAGATGTGTTTTCTGTTTTTACAAGTTGTGTCTATGAACATGCTTTTTAGTATTCATGGAGCCAGTCTGGTCCAAAAAGCACAAAGCAAGATGCAAGGTCCACAAAACATATTAGTCTCTGCTTCGGCCTCTGATGTGTTTAAATATTAAATATTTATAGAAGAGTAAGATAGCTATTCATTCTAATTATTATTGTTCCATGTTACATGTAATTGATTTTATGGTGAAAAATTCCAGTTCAAATGGTTTTTGGAATAGTCATTGACAGATGCAGTGACATTTTGTCCACTACACTGATTTGAATAATATTGAGATGATTAATATATGACATATTGCTCATTAGTTTTATATGAAAGTGAAGCAATTTTTTGAGTGTACTACCTAATTTAATTGAAATGAGAAATGTATTGGAAAAATTTTGTAAAATGTAATTGTCATGCCTCACTTCACTAGCATGATATTATACATGAAGAGACACATATTTGAAAGCATCTTATTTTTTAAAGCTAAATTTATTTTATAAAGAAGTGTATGCACTCCAAAATTGTAAATCCTCTGAAATAAATTAATTTCTCTGCACTCCCTTCTACCTATCTATATTTTAGTTTTATTGTGCCTTTGTACTTGTAGCTTTAGTCAACCTATTATGCTTTCACAATCATTGAAAGATGCTGTTGTACTACTGTAAAGAAAAATCAATGTGTTCAAAAAATCATTTGTAGACTTCAAAGAAAGACTTCCATCTTTCTCAAAAATACTATTTAATACAATCCTATAATTGCTGAATTAATCTTCATACTGAAATTATCTTTATAAAATATTTCCCTGAAGCCCATATATAGTAAGGAATTGAAACAAAAAGGAGATTGTGAGTAAAAATTCATCCAAACAAAAAAAGAGAGAGAGAGAGAGAGAGAAAATAGATTGAATAATTATTTCCATAATGTCCTATGCTTACAGGTACAAAAGCCATAATGTCCTATGTTTACAGGTACAATAACATTGGTTATAAGGAGAGAAATTGGCACTGGAGTTCCATCAGGGAAAAAGGGTGTAGAGCATAGAACAAAGTCAGGTAGATTATGTCTACCTAGATTTCAGTGGTAACAACAATACTGATAATTAGTTACCTGTGCAAGTGTTCAGTGTTTTCCTGCCTGACAAGAGAGCAGAGATACCTAATATATCTTGCAGAGAGAAATTAAGGGGGTGACACCTCACCCTTGAACTACCCCTCATAATGTGACAGTACAGCTTATGCTCTCTGTAATGAACACAACTAGAACAGGGCATGCCTTCAGCAAGAACAGATGTAGGACACACACAAACTACAGGATATATTCCAATACAGTTTTGTTTTTTTTTTTAAAGTCACTACCACATATTTCTGCAAAGTATTTTTCAGAAGTAAGGCTATGTGCTGTGATTTGGATGTGTACTTTCACCTTGAATTGCATGAGAAGATTTTGTAAACTAGAAATGGCATTGTTGCATATTCCCAGGCCATTGAGAGCATTTCACGCTTACTAGAGGTAATAAAATTGAAATAATGTTATACCAGAATAGTTGGAATCAAATTCATTAGATATGAACTATTGGGACTAGCAAAGTTATTATGTTACTTACCATATAATAATAAAACTTGTAAATTGTACCCTTAAAGTTTTTAATAATCACTATTATCAAAAGCTTTCTTTTTTTTCTTTTCCTAGTGAAAATAGTTCTAAACATAAGTGCAAGAGGTTAAAGTCATTCACTCTGTTTGTGTATCCTTGTTCTACTAGTTGGTTTTCCATAACATAGAAGATAGAATTTTGATTTGAATGCTTAAACATGTTTGGGAGCAAGTCTGGAGAAGTAAGATATTGATGACAAATTGACTAAATTAAATATAAGTATTTTAAAAAGATTATATGGATAAGATTACTGTAGCTCTGCTAGATGCAGATTATGATATTCACCTGGGGTTTGGCAAGGGCCAGTATGATAATAATTATATATCAAGTTGTTTATTTTTAGCTTCCATGTCTCTCTTACTACATTCTATTCCTGAGACTGTGCAACTGAAGGAAATCATTCAAGGATGTCAGCTGTACTCTTACTGCTCACCTAAACCAGATGTTATTCTGGTCCATCTGTTCACACGTTCTCTGTCACAATATGAAAAACAACTAGGGACTGTGAGGTGACACAGTAATTAACCTTGTAAATGACATTAGCATCACAAATGAAACCAATACTTGGTTTTGTGACTTTCATCAATTAGCAGCAATTAATCTTGGTTGCTTTGCATAATCTCCTTTTAATATTTTATCATTTGTTTAATGGTGGATGCTGTAAAATCACTGTGCTTTGTCCCACTTTCTTGATGTTTAGATTCCTCTTTGTGTTGCAATAAACTTTGCAATATCATTCTGAGGAATTTATCTTATGAACTACTGTTCTACTTAAAAGACCCCAATGGTAGCTGAGTAAACTTTGAATCATAGTTACAAATTGTTCAATTGTTATAGGAATTAAATTACTTGAATCTTTATAAAAACCTGACAAATATATCTTTGGAAAGATAGCAGAGTTGAAGAAACAAGATTTTGAGTTGTAGAAGTAAAAGTGTTATAACTGGACAACAAATGCATAGACCTAAGAACAGATTAAAGATAAAGGAGAGCAAATTAGTGAAAAATAATAACTTTGAATATGAAAGAATAGAATTGTATGTTGGAAATTAATGCAATTAAAATATAAGAGATGCAGAAAAGCAGTTTAATAAGAGTAAGAACAAAACAATGAACATTAAAGCCAATTGAAAAATACCAGGGAAATTTCTGACCACCATATACACACCAAGAGAAATGATTAAGGTTTTTATCAATCTGAATGAGATTTAGTTCAGATATAGAAAGTGACAAAACTTTTAAGAGGAATGTTGAGGAAATAAATGTAAAAAGCTGAAATTTTATTGAAAAATATATACATGCAAGGATGCAAGTTTTTTTTTTGTTTGTTTGTTTTTTAAGATTTATTTACTTATGCACAGAAATGGGGTACAGGCCAGAGGTGCAGGGGTGGTGAGAGGATTCACCAGAGACAGAGTGGGGAGCAGAACAGGCTGATTGATGAAGTACACTGCTGAGG